>NW_028319003.1:0-342227 GCF_062004578.1 Staurois parvus
ATGCCTCATGGGACTTGTAGTTTGGTAACAGTTGGAGGGTCACCAGTTTGACACCTGTGCTTTAGGGATTTAATTCCTCCCCTTATAAGTCAGAATCATTCTCCCTCCCTCATCTTTCAGGGTGTGTAGGGTGCCAAGGGATTACTCTCATAATTTAGACTCCCTTTTTCAGTTGTAAGTCAGTCCTTATCAATCCCTCATGCCTGGGAGCCTGAACTTGGGGCGAAACATCCAAATGGTCTCTGTAGACCAAGTACTTCCAGATATTACCTGTCTGCCTTTTTGTCTGAAAGGGGCAGTTTATTCCCTTCACCATGAAAGTCTTCACTTGCAGGGGTGTCCCCATGTCTGGGGCTCCAATCTGTTTCCTGAGAACAGTTCCCGTCTCATCAAGCATCCCCTCCATGACTTGGTACTCTGACCTGAGCTCCACTGGAAATCCCTCACGTGTTGAAGAGTCTTCCCCTATGGAATGGTCTGGGAGTTTTCCCTGTGGCAGGTCTAGTGGCCTAGTTCCTATGCTGTACTACACTGAGAGTGTTACGTTTCACTATGCTGTCCTCCTCGGAGATAAGAATTTGCCGTCTGGTTCTCTTCTGATTCAGTACCTGAAAGCTGTTGATTGATCATCTGGCAGGAAGATTTAATTGCTGGATGTCCCTGTGCTCTCCTCATTGTCAGCAAGAAGATCATTCTGGGGTCCTGCTCCTAGTTCCCCCAGCAGGTAGGGAGTCTGCCTGGAGACCTTTGTGGGACCTGGTCACTGGAGGGTAAGTTCTCATTTGATGACCGATGTGCAGTTCCTCCAGACTCCTTCCCTTGCTCCTGTTCCTAATCAGATAGACAATCTAGGATCCCTTCCCCCCTTCCCCTCTCCTCAGCTGAGGATGCTTTGTTGGACCATGCTCCGTGATTAGATGTAGGCAGCTTTGGGGCAGTGGTGGGTGTTTAGGTATATGGGTCCCTGTGCATCCTTATGACCTGCTGCTGTTTTGTGCCCCATATGGGTTGTGCCATATTTCTTCTCTCTTCTTACCCCTGTGGAGGTGTCTGGGCAGTTTTTCCTCTTCTAGTCAAGCCCTTAGGTACCCTTAGAGTTCTTTCCTACCAGCCTTCAAGAGCTGGCTGGCTGTCTGATATGAAGGACGGGACATTCTGGGTAGTCTGTCTCTCTCTCTGATATGAAGGACGGGACATTCTGGGTAGTCTGTCTCTCTCTGATATGAAGGACGGGACATTCTGGGTAGTCTGTCTCTCTCTGATATGAAGGACGGGACATTCTGGGTAGTCTGTCTCTCTCTGATATGAAGGACGGGACATTCTGGGTAGTCTGTCTCTCTCTGATATGAAGGACGGGACATTCTGGGTAGTCTGTCTCGGTCTCTGATATGAAGGACGGGACATTCTGGGTAGTCTGTCTCTTTCTTTGTTATGAAGGACGGGACATTCTGGGTAGTCTGTCTCTCTGATATGAAGGATGGGACATTCTGGGTAGTCTGTCTCTCTCTGATATGAAGGACGGGACATTCTGGGTAGTCTGTCTCTCTCTGATATGAAGGACGGGATATTCTGGGTAGTCTGTCTCTCTCTCTGATATGAAGGACGGGATATTCTGGGTTGTCTGTCTCTCTCTCTGATATGAAGGACGGGACATTCTGGGTAGTCTGTCTCTCTCTGATATGAAGGACGGGACATTCTGGGTAGTCTGTCTCTCTCTGATATGAAGGACGGGACATTCTGGGTAGTCTCTCTCTCTCTGATATGAAGGATGGGACATTCTGGGTAGTCTGTCTCTCTCTCTGATATGAAGGACGGGACATTCTGGGTAGACTGTCTCTCTCTGATATGAAGGACGGGACATTCTGGGTAGTCTGTCTCTCTCTGATATGAAGGACGGGACATTCTGGGTCGTCTGTCTCTCTCTCTGATATGAACGACGGGACATTGTGGGTCGTCTGTCTCTCTCTGATATGAAGGATGGGACATTCTGGGTAGTCTGTCTCTCTCTGATATGAAGGACGGGACATTCTGGGTAGTCTGTCTCTCTCTCTGATATGAAGGACGGGACATTCTGGGTAGTCTGTCTCTCTCTCTGATATGAAGGATGGGACATTCTGGGTAGTCTGTCTCTCTCTGATATGAAGGACGGGACATTCTGGGTAGTCTGTCTCTCTCTCTGATATGAAGGACGGGACATTCTGGGTAGTCTGTCTCTCTCTGATATGAAGGATGGGACATTCTGGGTAGTCTGTCTCTCTCTGATATGAAGGACGGGACATTCTGGGTAGTCTGTCTCTCTCTCTGATATTTAGGACAGAGACATTCTGGTTAGTCTGTCTCTCTCTGATATGAAGGACGGGACATTCTGGGTAGTCTGTCTCTCTCTCTGATATGAAGGATGGGACATTCTGGGTAGTCTGTCTCTCTCTGATATGAAGGACGGGACATTCTGGGTAGTCTGCTCTCTCTGATATGAAGGACGGGACATTCTGGGTAGGCTGTCTCTCTCTGATATGAAGGACGGGACATTCTGGGTAGGCTGTCTCTCTCTGATATGAAGGACGGGACATTCTGGGTAGTCTGTCTCTCTCTCTGATATGAAGGACGGGACATTCTGGGTAGTCTGTCTCTCTGATATGAAGGATGGGACATTCTGGGTAGTCTGTCTCTCTCTGATATGAAGGACGGGACATTCTGGGTAGTCTGTCTCTCTGATATGAAGGATGGGACATTCTGGGTCGTCGGTCTCTCTCTGATATGAAGGACGGGACATTCTGGGTAGTCTGTCTCTCTCTCTCTGATATGAAGGATGGGACATTCTGGGTAGTCTGTCTCTCTCTCTGATATGAAGGACGGGACATTCTGGGTAGTCTGTCTCTCTCTGATATGAAGGACGGGACATTCTGGGTAGTCTGTCTCTCTCTGATATGAAGGACGGGACATTCTGGGTAGTCTGTCTCTCTCTGATATGAAGGACGGGACATTCTGGGTCGTCTGTCTTTCTCTGATATGAAGGACGGGACATTCTGGGTAGTCTGTCTGATTTTGGAGGTCTCTGTTTTATTCTGTATACCTTTGTTTCTATCTTGTGTTCTGTGTTTTTAAGACTTTTCTATCTGCAGTAAAATATATTTGTTAAACAGTTGGTTACATAAGAGTTGGTTTATTGTTTCTTACTTTTTATTAGTTATTTTGGCTCCTCCCTGATATCTCTGTAAGGTAATACAATGCAGGAATGGGTATTAGGGGACATTTCTCGGGGCTGCAGTTCCTCTGATCTCCACAAGATGGTGATCTCATTTCTACTAACCAGACAGGACTTCTCTATGGAATACAGACAGGAAGTGATGTCAGGAACAGACAGGATGTGATGTCAGGAACAGACAGGAAGTGATGTGGAATAAAGTCAGGCTGTGCCATGCCGTGTGAATGAGATCGGAGACATTGCAGGAAGTAGCAGCAGAGGAGGTAAAAAGATGTTACGTTCTATTTACACCCAGTAACCCCGTCATGTCCGTCCTCTTCCTCCATAGTCATGTGACATCTTTTATCTCCAGCAGATTATTACACATATTTAGAAGGACACAAGGACCTCTACAAGGACGTCATGATGGAGGACCACCAGAGAGGACACAAGGACCTCTACAAGGACGTCATGATGGAGGACCACCAGAGAGGACACAAGGACCTCTACAAGGACGTCATGATGGAGGACCACCAGAGAGGACACAAGGACCTCTACAAGGACGTCATGATGGAGGACCACCAGAGAGGACACAAGGACCTCTACAAGGACGTCATGATGGAGGACCCACCAGAGAGGACACAAGGACCTCTACAAGGACGTCATGATGGAGGACCACCAGAGAGGACACAAGGACCTCTACAAGGACGTCATGATGGACAATCAGCCGCCCCTCACATCACCGGGTAAGAGGAGACTTTATTGTAAAGGAGAGAGCAGTACGGAGGATCCACCTAGATCCCCCATCATCTGATAAACACATAGAAACAATGGATTCAGTCAGTGTGTGTGTTTCCTACAGATGGATCCAGTCATGGGAACCCACCAGAGAGATGTCCCCGTCCTCTGTATTCCCGGGATTCCACACAGGAAGGTCACACCATCCCACACCATCATCAGGTAGATGAGGAACAATCACTGATAGTATCATTAGGATCTGTACATTATCTGCATTGTTACCATTGATGTCATTTTTTATTTATATATTCAGAGTGGAAACCTGAGAGATCCTAAAGTTGAGGTCAAAGAAAGAGATAAAAGAGGAGGAGGATGAGGATGGAGGATGGAGGAGTCAGAGATTCCAGATGGACACAAAGATCTGTACCAGGACACCATGGTGGAGTCATCCAGATGTCCCCGTCCTCTGTATTCCCGGGATTCCACACAGGTAGGTCACACCATCCCTCACCATCATCAGGTAGGTGGATCCAGTCAGGGGACCCCACCAGAGAGATGTCCCTGTCCTCTGTATTCCCAGGATTCCACACAGGAAAGTCACACCATCCCTCACCATCATCAGGTAGGTGGATCCAGTCATGGGAACCCACCAGAGAGATGTCCCCGTCCTCTGTATTCCCGGGATTCCACACAGGTAGGTCACACCATCCCTCACCATCATCAGGTAGATTATTATTATACAGTATTTATATAGCGGCAGAAGGTTTGCTCAGCGCTGTACATTATAGTGGGGACAGAACATGAGACATACAGTAACAATACAATACACGAGGGGGGGGAGGGCCCTGATCCTGGGAGCTTACAATCTAGGAGGGAGGGGGATGGTGGTACAGGAGGAAGTGGCTGTGGGGGATGGAGTGGTAGGAGGAGTGGAGGAGATCGGCTGTTAGGTGGGGCAGGGTAGGCTTCCCTGAAGAGATGGGTTTCAGGGTGCGCCTAAAAGGTGAGGAGGGTAGGTGACAGTCTGATGGATTGGGGTAGGGAGTTCCAGAGGATGGGGGAAGTCCTGCAGTCGGGCGTGGGAAGTGGAGACCAGGGAGCTAGAGAGTAGGAGGTCTTGTGAGGAGCGAAGATACGGGTTGGGTGGTATTTGGGTATCAGGTCGGTGAGGTAGTTTGGGGCGGAGTTATGAATGGCTTTGTATGTCAGAGGGGGGGTGGAGGACACTGAGTGGAGGCCAGTGGAGGGAATGACAGAGGGGGGTGGAGGACACTGAATGGAGGCCAGTGGAGGGAATGACAGAGAGGGGTGGAGGACACCGAGTGGAGGCCAGTGGAGGGAATGACAGAGAGGGGTGGAGGGACACTGAATGGAGGCCAGTGGAGGGAATGACAGAGAGGGGTGGAGGACACTGAATGGAGGCCAGTGGAGGGAATGACACAGGGGGGTGGAGGACACTGAGTGGAGGCCAGTGGAGGGATTGGCAGAGATGGGTGGAGGAAATGGAGTTGAGGCCAGTGGAGGGATTGGAAGAGAGGGGTGGAGGGACCCTGAGTGGAGGCCAGTGGAGGGAATGACAGAGGGGGGTTAGAGGACACTGAGTGGAGGCCAGTGGAGGGAATGACAGAAGGGGGTGTAGGACACTGAATGGAGGCCAGTGGAGGGAAGACAGAGAGGGGTGGAGGACACTGAGTGGAGGCCAGTGGAGGGAATGACAGAGAGGGGTGGAGGATACTGAGTGGAGGCCAGTGGAGGGAATGATAGAGGGGGTTTAGAGGACACTGAGTGGAGGCCAGTGGAGGGAATGACAGAAGGGGGTGGAGGACACTGAGTGGAGGCCAGTGGAGGGAATGACAGAGGGGGGTGGAGGCCAGTGGAGAGAATGACAGAGGGGGGTGGAGGCCAGTGGATTGAATGACAGAGGGGGGTGGAAGACACTGAGTGGAGGCCAGTGGAGGGAATGACAGAGGGGGGTGGAGGACACTGAGTGGAGGCCAGTGGAGGGAATGACAGAGGGGGGTGGCAGAGCGGTTGGTGAGGTGGATGAGTCTGGCCGCTGAGTTCAGGATAGACTGAAGCGGAGATAGTCGGTGAGGGGGAGGCAGGTGAGGAGGGATGGCCGGTGAGGAGGGATGGCCGGTGGTGCGGGAGGTCGGTGAGGGGGGATGTCCGGTGGTGTGGGAGTCCGGTGAGGAGGGATGGTCGGTGGTGTGGGAGGCCGGTGGGGAGGTCGGCCGGTGGGGAGGTCGGCCGGTGGGGAGGTCGGCCGGTGAGGAGGTCGGCCGGTGAGGAGGTCGGCCGGTGAGGAGGGATGGCCGGTGAGGAGGTCGGCGGTGGTGCGGGAGGCCGGTGAGGAGGCAGTTGCAGTAGTCCACACGTGGGATGATAATGGGGTAGATGATGACAATTATTGGTAGGTGGGATTTATACTCGGCATGTTTGTTACAATGAATGTTTTATTATATCTCTCAGAGTGGAATCCTCGGGGATGAGAATATTGATGGTAAAGAAGAGTATAAAGAGGAGGATGAGGAGTATGGAGTGATGGAGGAGTTTTCAGAAGGACACAAGGAGATGATGGAGCCACCTAATACCAGGAACCCCCCAGAGAGATGTCCCCGTCCTCTGTATTCCCGGGATTCCACACAGGAAGGTCACACCATCCCTCACCATTGCAAGGTTGGTGGGATGGAGCATCTAGAACATGGATTCATACAGACAATGTGTGGAGTTTCTGTGACCTTCTATCTTCCAGATGATATTTCCTCTCCTTCTCTTGATGTAGAGTGGAGATCCAATCGATATAGAATTTGAGGTGAAAGCAGAAGAAGAAGAGGCGAATGTGAGGGATGATCAGCAGTCTATGGAGGAGGATGGAATAACGGGGACATTTATAGAGGAGGACACTCCTACAGAGATCAGCACAGGTGGGTCATGAACACTAAATCCATTCCTCCACCCATACTGCTCACTGATTGGTCCAGAGTAGGGCGGGGGCGGGGTGATATCAGCCTGTAATACATCAGAAGAAACAATGCCGTCCCGATTGATCCGGTAAACGTATCTGGATTATATCTGCGACTCACTTCAATAAAAGCGTGGATTGTAAACCTGAAATACTGGAACTCAGAAAAAATGGCGGCTGACTGGCGCATTACCGCCTACAAAGTGGTTCCTTCCATCCCATGCGGAGTCATGTGACCTACAAACCTTCAATGCCATGTTGTATGTATTAGATCACACGGGTCATAGGTTGTCATTCACATGGTGGACGTGCTGTAATCATAGAGGGGAGTGGAGGGAATGACAGAGGGGGGTGGAGGACAGTGGAGGGAATGACAGAGGGGGGTGGAGGTTATTGGAGGGATTGGCAGAGGGGGGTGGAGGACAGTGGAGGGAATGACAGAGGGGGGTGGAGGTTATTGGAGGGATTGGCAGAGGGGGGTGGAGGACAGTGGAGGGAATGACAGAGAGGGGTGGAGGTCATTGGAGGGATTGGCAGAGAGGGGTGGTGCTTTAGTCAAGGACTGAAATCTTCCGGTGCTTATCTGTTCCTGTCCTAATTTATGACGCTAGCTTTGGAATGTGCGCACATTGGAAGGGACTCACGCTGACACACAAGTTCAGTCTATGAATACTTCTAGTTTATTATAATGAGAAAGTGAACTTATATATGCAGAATGATGCGAGAGTCATGTGACAACAGCATAAGCATTATATTAGTCTTTGATTGGTCATTTCCACACGAAAACAATCTCCGTCATGGTATAGGTGTGATCTTCTTCCATCTTATAGGAAAACAACATTCCTTTGTTACAAGTTGGCACGGTGGGAGGGGGGCAGTGTGATGGGAGGGGGGCAGTGTGTGTGAGCAGACATTTCTTAAGCAAGGATTTCTTATAGTACCACAAAGCCCAGCAGGCAAAAAATATTCACACAACATATGTATTAAAGTATAAAAGTAAATATTTATAAAACTTATAGAAATAGCGTATATATATATATTCAATAGGAAACGAAATAGGCATTTTACCAAATCTATCACAGTCCCCCCTTAAAATGACTATTTTCCTCTGTCCCTATAAGACCTCGCTCATCTGTCCCTATAAGACCTCGCTCATCTGTCCCTATAAGACCTCGCTCATCTGTCCCTATAAGACCTCGCTCATCTGTCCCTATAAGACCTCGCCCATCTGTCCCTATAAGACCTCGCCCATCTGTCCCTATAAGACCTCGCCCATCTGTCCCTATAAGACCTCGCCCATCTGTCCCTATAAGACCTCGCCCATCTGTCCCTATAAGACCTCGCCCATCTGTCCCTATAAGACCTCGCCCATCTGTCCCTATAAGACCTCGCTCATCTGTCCTTATGTACCTTGGAACTCTTTTATGCTGCACGTTAGACAGGTGATGACTATTTCATCCCCCCCCCTTGCCACAGACTTTGTACATAAGGAAGTCAGATGCTTTCCCTACAAAATTGTGAGATTACTATTGGCGGGGAGGGACCGTAACGGGGTATAAGGTTTTCCTTCATCTATCATGTGGGGATCCTCTTGCTCCTGGTTCAGGAAGGTAGGTGTTCTGTTGTCTACAGCTTTGCTCATCAATTTCCTCACACATGGTATAACACAGCATACAACCAGGGCCAGGAGAATCAGAATTATTAGTACAGTTACCCCTATTTGGACAAGTATCTTTTGCCACCCACTCATCCAACTGAAATATTGATCCCACAAGTCTGTGATCCCGGAATTCTTTTTCAACTCAACTGACAGATCTTCCAATTTCTTCATAGAGTAATCTTACCATTCGGGCCGGTATTGTCAGGAATATATGTACAACATGTTCCGGTTCCTTCTATCATTTTACAGACACCTCCTTTTTCTGCTAAAATCATGTCCAGAGCCATTCTATTCTGGAATGTCATGTAGGATGTAGGGGCTAACTGGTCAACGATTCCTTGGAGGGCATCTCTGGTGTAATTCACAAACCTCTGTTGGTTGTAGTATATGTAATTTATCTAATCTACATTTTTATTAACAGTTATCATGGGAATCAGGGATTCAAAGCCTGCTTTACTTGGTCTCTGGCTTTAAATCCATTAGGCACCCCCCTTGGGACTCCAATGGCATCTACATACACATGTGGGTCAAAACTGCCAGAAGGAGCTTTTCGCTTCCTCCTACGGCCAGGCGTTGGGTCAGGGGTATTCTCTGCTAGGATGTGGAGAGGCATAATGACCTTTACAAGGGCATACTCACCAGTCCAAATCCCTTCCAATCTGGTTCTAATCTTTTGGTCCCCAGTAATCATCCATGACACATATGTATACCTGGTCACTACTATTGGAACATGCTCGTTGTGTCAAGATCATATAGATTATGGTCATAGCACCACATGGGATCTATACTACAGAAATCAAAGGTGAAAATAGCTACATGAGTGTTGGATGAGTTGTACCAAAATATAGTGGTGTCACCTATTTCGGTGATATCCACCTGTTGAGCCTCTGTCAGACTCATTAGAAAAAGGATATACAACATAGTTGTCATGGTGTAGATGACGCCTTGCCCTCAGGGTTGGGACTTTCTTGCAGTGGGCGGCGTGTATCCAAGTGTTCTTCCCGGCCACCTTGTCAGAAGGGGCTGTGGTCAGCAGAACTTGGAACGGACCATCATATCTTGGCTCAAGGGAATGTTTCCTCATAAATGTCTTTACTAATACCCAATCTCCGGGTAATAGGCTGTGAGTTCCTGTATCTGACTCAGGATCTGGAATGGAGAAAACACTTGGACATGGATACGGGTTAATTCACGTGATAATACAGTCACATAATCAGTTAACACATCAAATTGTAATTGCAACTGTTGTGGAAAATAACAACCAAGTCTGGGGGCTGAGCTAAACAAATTTTCATAAGGGGACAGGGAGTGTTCTCTCTTGGTGTGTATCTGACACTAAATAGGGCAATAAGCAGACTGTCTGGCCAACTCATGCCAGTCTCTTGGGCTACTTTTAGCATTCTTTCTATTTTCCCACTACTTTGGGGGTGATGGGCGGTATGGAACGCCAGAGTGACTCCTAATGCCGCCCATATTTCATTGGTTACTGAAGCTGTGAAGGCGGGGCCCTGGTCACTCTCTATCACCTCTGGAAGCCCATATCTGCATACAACCTCAGTGGGGAGTTTCTTCTCAGTTGTTTTAGCAGTCCTGTTAGTTACAACAAAGGCCTCTGGCCAACTGGAAAACATGTCCAACACCACTAGGGTGTACTCAACCGCCCACTCTTTGGCATCTGGATATGATCAATTTGTATCCTATGAAAAGGGTATAGGGGTTTGGCCAAGTGTTTCTGTGGTGTCTTCTCTGTGCGTCCCGGATTGCACTTTGCACAGATGGCACATGTTCTGCAAAAAATTGTTCGTCAATGTGGTGATTCCAGGTGCTATATCGTACTTGTTGATGAGAGAGTTCATGAGGCTCTTTGACAGATGGGCTGCTCCGTGTGCCCACTGGACTACAGCTGGAAACATATTCTTGGGTAAACAAAGCCTCTTGTTGCACTCAAACAGACCGTCTTTGAGAATAGCTCCTCTCCGTCTCCAGCTTTCTTTTTCTTCTGGACTTGCTGCTTCTTGGAGTTCCTTGAGGTAGCTTCTGTCCACAGGTAAGGTCTGTAAGGTGAATATTGGTTCCCACTCTCCGGTCACCTCTCCTTCCATTTCTGGTGGTCCCATGGCCGCTCGTTTTGTCGCCAAATCTGCCAGATTATTGCCTTTGGCTTCTGAGGAGTTTAATTTCCCATGAGCTTTTACCTTCAGAATAGCCACTTGAATGGGTAGAAGGAGTGCTTCCAGCAGTCGTCCAATGGCTGCTCCATGTCTTATGGACGTACCTGCCGCAGTCATAAATCCTCTTGCCTTCCATATGGGTCCAAAGTCATGAGCCATCCCAAAGGCGTATCTGGAGTCTGTGTAGATATTGGCCCTTTTTCCTTCCGCCATCCGGCATGCTGTTGTGAGTGCTTGAAGTTCTGCTCCTTGTGCAGATATTGCTGGCGATAGGGCTCTTGCCTGTAGGACTGTGTCTTCAGTAGTGACCGCAAATCCTGTATAATATTTGCCTCCTTCATCTGCATATCTGGAACCATCAACAAACAAGGTGAAGTCTGGGTCCTGCAGTGGTGTTTCACTCACTGTGGGGAGATGGAAGGTTTCCATTTTCATCACTTCAAGACAATTATGAGGCTCAGTGGCTCCATCATCCTCTCCACTTTCTGCATTACCTTCATTACCCCCCTCAGCAATTGGGAGGAGAGTGGCCGGATTCAGGGTTTGGCAACGTAGGAGAGTGACGTTATCAGGAAATTGGAGGGAACACTGTAGTCTAAGATGCCTCGCTGTGGACAAATGTTTAGGTTGGACTTGGTTTAAAATGGCAGCAATGGCATACGGTGCAAGAAGAACAAGTTCATGTCCCAGAACAATATCAGAGGTCTTATCCAGCAGAGCTTGAGCAGTGAAGACAGCTCTTAGACATGAAGAACCACCCCTAGCTATGGGGTCCAAATGGCAAGAATAGTACCCAATGGGTCTGGTTTGCCCTCCATGTTCCTGAGCTAGGACCCCCGTGCCATGGCCTTGGTGTTCAGACACGAACAAATTGAAAAAATTTCTCGTAGTCTGGTAGACCTGGGGCTGAAGAAAAATAAGCATTTTAGAGTTGGAGTCGGCCTCTTCGGACAGATGGAAGGGCTCAGACTTGAGAGCATCGTAGAGTGGTTGCATAAACCAAGAAACATCAGGAATCCATGACCTACAGTAGGATATGAGGCCAAGAAAGGCGTGGAATGGCTTCTGGCCTAAGGGAGTGGCAAGTTCTGGATGGCCTTAACTCTTTCCTCCGTAAGATGCCTTGTTCCATGTGAGAGGCAGTGGCCCAAGAACACGACTGTTGTAGAGCACCATTGCAACTTCGGTTTAGAGGCCTTACAGCCTTGGTGTGCCAAGTAACATAGTAAACTCTCTGAGGCGTCTTCAGCCGTGGGCAGGTCATCAGCACAGAGGAAAAGTCATCCACATATTGAAGAAGGACCACTGCCGAATGTTCCTTTTGCCACGTGCCCAGTATGGTGGTCATGGCTTTGGCAAACTGGCTCATGGAATTTTGCGCCCCCTTGTGGCATAACTGCCCAGGTGTATTGCTGCCCCTCATGGATAAAAAATGAAGAAGTATCTGCAGGGAGGATACAAGGGAACGCTGGAGAATGCATTTGCCAGGTCCACCACGGTGAAATACTTTGCTGTTGGAGGTACCCCTGTGAGTAAAATGTGGGGATTTGGAACGATAGGCGTCTCTAAGACAGTGGCTTCATTCACTGCTCGGAGGTCCTGTATCATCCTGTACTTCTCTGGTTCTCCTTTGGGTGTCTTCTTTTTTTATCGGGAACAAAAGTGTATTACAAGGTATGAGTGCACCATTTGCCACAAGGGACTTGACCTGCTTCGAAATGGCCTTAGATTGCGCTGGTTTCAGTGGGTACTGTGGTTTCCTGGGTAGGGGAGCTCCAGGCTTTAGTTCCACCATAATTGGGGGTACCTTTTAAACGTCCAATATCTTCGGGTCCTGTGGACCATAGACAACTTGGGATTCTGCTCAGCACATCCGGTGCCACGTAGAATGTACCATTGACTTGTAAGACCGGACACACTGGGTAGAGGCGGCTCACTCGAGGCGTTGGCCTTCCAGTTGTCTAATTTGGTGTACCAATATGGCCGCCTCCAGGAAGTTTACTGGACTGGGCAGGAAGGGACAAAGCAGGAGCAGCAAGATGGCTGCCATCAGGAAGTGTACTGGGCTGGGCAGGAAGGGACAAAGCAGGAGCAGCAAGATGGCTGCCTTCAGGAAGTGTACTGGGCTGGGCAGGACTGTTCCTGGCCTCCTTTGTTCTGAATTCTATCATCATATACTTCTTTATGCAACGCTTTTGCAGTTTTTTTACCGAGCTTCTGTCACGTTCAGCAAACCTTTATCACATAACATTCCTCTCTGTTCCTACAATGATTTATGCCAGTCCTGACCTTCAGGTTACAAACTTTCGCTACTTTAGATAACTTTTTAACTGCTTCACGTCCTTCACACCTCTTCACAATATGACATGCCAGTAATCCTTTTCAATATTTAACACATTAATGGTACATAAACAGTTTTTTTCCCTGTAGCAATACCTGTTCTGTCCACTGCTCTTTGTGGATAACTTTGGCTACATTATACCAAGCTTCCGCTGTTTTCAGCAAATATTTGTCAACTAAGACATCTTTCTTCTCTTCTCTTTTTTTTTTTTTTTTTTTTCTTCGCCATTCTTCTGGCTGTAAACGACCTCCCTTATCTGTGATTCCACATACTTTCACTAACTTAACTAATCCCTTCACATACTGCTCCCCCTCCCTCTGTGCAACCAGGTCACGTGCTAACATTCCTTTCTAGGGGTCTTATCAGCGTCTGACCCATCTCCTCCCCCCTTCTCTGGTCCTTCCTAACAGAAATCTAAGACACTTCACAGGCTGCTGTCCAGACTTTCCTTAACCCTTAACAAACCCCAACCTTCTGTTATGAATGGCAAACATTAACTCACAGACACACATTTAGGACATAACATAGCAGTCTATCTTGGTGGGCTATGAGTACAGATCACTGAGTAACTCTTCCTAGCCCCAAAAATGGCTAAGGCATCACGCTGCCACACTACCGTGACGCGTACCCGACACTTCCTCTGCTGGTCAACACACAAGGTTACCACACCCAGAGAAATTATGTGTCAAAACCCTCAGTAGGTCCACTCCTCTTCCACCTCAAGACTGATACATAAAAACAAATACACAGAGACCCAGGTAACAGATAAGCACATGCAGGTAGATTTAAATAAACTCCAGGCAAGCAATGTTACCTGCCTTTAGTGACCTTTAGCAGCCGTACTAGGCACAGGAATGAATCAACAACAAAGACAGGATAAGCAATGGTAAGATAGTAAAATATATCTTACCATGCTCCAGAGGTGATCAATCTCCGTCCCGTCCGGTTTGAGTGACAGCTAATGCCCTTTTCAGGTCGGCTGGCTGCAGGTTCATTACTCAATTCCCGGGTTTCTTGGCACCAGTTGCTTTAGTCACGGACTGAAATCGTCCGGTGCTTATCTGTTCCTGTCCTAATTTATGATGCTAGCTTTGGAATGTGCGCACATTGGAAGGGACTCACGCTGACACACAAGTTCAGTCTATGAATACTTCTAGTTTATTATAATGAGAAAGTGAACTTACAGTTGCAAGAAAAAGTATGTGAACCCCTTGGGATTACGTGGAGTTTTGCATGAATTGGGCATAAAATGTGCTCTGAACGTCATCTAAGCCACAACAATAGAAGAACACAGGCTGCTGAACATAATACTACACAAACATTAGATGTTGCCATGGTTTAATTGCACATAACATGTAAACATTCACAGTGCAGGGAGGAAAAAGTATGTGAGGCCCTAGCTTAATGACTTCTCCCAGAGCTAATTGGAGCCAGGATTGAGCCAACCTTGACTCCAATCAGTGTGATGATATTGGATGTGTTGCTGACAGCTGTCCTGCCCTTAAAAAACACACACCTGTTTTGCGTTTACTGGTTTCAAGAAGCACTGTCTGATGTGAACCATGCCTCGCAGAAAAGAGCTCTCAGAAGACCTACCATCAAGAATTGTTGACTTGAATGAAGCTGGAAAGGGTTACAAAAGTATCTCCAAAAGCCTTGATGTTCATGTGTCCACGGTAAGACAGACTGTCTACAAATGGAGAAAGTTTAGCACTGTTGCTACTCTCCCTAGGCGTGGTCGTCCTGTAAAAATGACTGCAAGAGCACAGCGCAGAATGCTGCATGAGGTAAAGAAGAATCCCAGAGTGTCAGCTAAAGACCTACAGAAATCTCTGGCACATGCTAACATTTTTGTTGACACATCTACAGTAAGGAAAACATTTACCAAGAATGGAGTACATGGGATGACACCACGGAGGAAGCCATTGCTGTCCAAAAAGAAGATTGCAGCACGTTTGAAGTTTGCAAAAGAGCACCTGGATGTTCCACAGCACTACTGGCAGAATATACTGTGGACAGATGAAACCAAGATTGAGTTGTTTGGGAAGAACACACAACACTATGTGTGAAGAAAAAAAGGCACAGCACACCAACATCAAAACCTCATCCCCACTGTGAAACATGGCGGAGGGAGCATCATGGTTTGGGGCTGCTTTGCTGCCTCAGGGCTGGACGGATTGTTGTCATTGATGGGAAAATGAATTCCAGAGTTTATCAAGACATTTTGCAGGAAAACGTACGACCATCTGTCAGCCAACTGAAGCTCCACAGAGGATGGGTGATGCAACAGGACAATGATGACCCAAAGCATACAAGTCATTCAACAAAACAATGGCTGCAACAGCACAGAATACGCCTTCTGGAGTGGCCCAGTCAGAGTCCTGACCTCAACCCGATTGAAATGCTGTGGCATGACCTTAAGAGAGCGATTCACACCAGACATCCCAAGAATATTGCTACACTGAAACAGTTTTGTGAAGAGGAGTGGTCCAAAATGACTCCAGATCGTTGTGCAGGTCTGATCTGCAACTACAGGAAACGTTTGGTTGAGGTTATTGCTGCCAAAGGAGGGTCAACCAGTTATTAAGTCCAAAGGTTCACATACTTTTTCCTCCCTGCACTGTGAATGTTTACATGTTATGTGCAATTAAACCATGGCAACATCTAATATTTGTGTAGTATTATGTTCAGCAGACTGTGTTCTTCTATTGTTGTGACTTAGATGACATTCAGAGCACATTTTATGCCCAATTCATGCAAAACTCCACGTAATCCCAAGGGGTTCACATACTTTTTCTTGCAACTGTATATATGCAGAATGATGCGAGAGTCATGTGACAACAGCATAAGCATTATATTAGTCTTTGATTGGTCATTTCCACACGAAAACAATCTCCGTCATGGTATAGGTGTGATCTTCTTCCATCTTATAGAGAAGAAAAACATTCCTTTGTTTCCCAAATCACACGGTGGGAGGGGGTCTGTGTGTGTGAGCAGACATTTCTTAAGCAAGGATTTCTTATAGTACCACAAAGCCCAGCAGGCAGAAAATATTCACACAACATATGTATTAAAGTATAAAAGTAAATATTTATAAAACTTATAGAAATAGCGTATATATATATATTCAATAGGAAACGAAATAGGCATTTTACCAAATCCATCACAGTGGAGGGATTGGCAGAGAGGGGTGGAGGTCACTGATTGGTTGGTAAGCTGTATGAGTCTAGCAGCAGCATTCATAATAGACTGAAGGGGGTGTGGCCTGTGTGACGGTAGACCAGTGAGGAGGGAGTTGCAGTAATGGAGGCGGGATATAACAAGGCGTGGATGAGTTGTTTGTGGTGTCATTGGTCAGGAAGGGGCGGGGTTTGATGTTTCGGGGGTTGAGGCAGCAGGATTTAGCCGGTGATTGGATGTGGGGGCCGGAAGGAGGGGTCAGAGTCTAGGGTGACGCCCATCCCCCCCGGCTCAGTGCGCTTCCTCTAGGGGTGTATGAGACCTGCGTCCCGTATCACTGACCGTATACAACATAGTATATACTATATACCACCTAGAGCCCAAACATTTCCCTCACACTCGGGCTGCAGGCAGAACAACCAACGTTCCCGATTCCCATCTAAAGTCACTCAGCCAATCAGACTGTTACTGGCCACCGGAGGAAGTGAGCCGTGTCTCTGAAATCACCCAAAAGACTCCTTAGAACGGTTGCCTCGTCATATTCTAGATTGCCTCGTGCTCATCCAAGATGGAGCTGCATCTCATGCCTCTTCCCTCCTCGTGGATACCGCACCGTATGAAGACGCCCAGCGTGATGACGTCATATCCCGTTTCCCTGCATTCATCATTTTTCCATGATTTCATCCCTCGGAGGTAATACATACAACATGGCATTGAAGGTTTGTAGGTCACATGACTCCGCATGGGATGGAATGAAGCACTTTGTAGGCGGTCATGCGCCAGTCAGCCGCCATTTGTTCTGTGTTCAGCCTGTAATCCCGGGTCACTTCCCTGAGCTGTGTCCCCCGTCCTGTATTCCTGGATTTCTCTCCCATAATCTTCCTTCTCTGTAATCTGCTGGCTGTGCCGGGTGGAGGGATATGTCTGGAGTGTCTCAGACCCAAGTCACTGAGTGCAGTCTCAGGAGATGGGAGGCAGCGGTGTGGGACATACATAGTTACATAGTTAGTCTGGCTGAAAAAAGACAATCCATCTAGTTGTACCATTAATAATAAAAGTTATAATCCGACACCCACAGCTGATCCACCAGAAGGCAAAACCCAGCAAAGCATGATCCGATCTCCTCCTGCAGGGGAAACCTTCCTCCCTGACCCCCCGAGAGGCAATCGGATATTCCCGGGATCAACTTTCCATATAAATGTTATATCCAGTTATATTCTGTGTATCCGAGAAAGGATCCAGGACTTTCCTACAGCAACCCCCCTTATGTATTATACATGGAGATCATATCCCCCCTTATGTATTATACATGGAGATCATATCCCCCCTTATGTATTATACATGGAGAT
This sequence comes from Staurois parvus, assembly GCF_062004578.1. Lineage (NCBI taxonomy): Eukaryota > Metazoa > Chordata > Amphibia > Anura > Ranidae > Staurois > Staurois parvus. The sequence continues at coordinate 17,589 of NW_028319003.1, forward strand.
CATATCCCCCTTATGTATTATACATGGAGATCATACCCCCCCTTATGTATTATACATGGAGATCATATCCCCCCCTTATGTATTATACATGGAGATCATATCCCCCCCTTATGTATTATACATGGAGATCATATCCCCCCTTATGTATTATACATGGAGATCATATCCCCCCCTTATGTATTATACATGGAGATCATATCCCCCCTTATGTATTATACATGGAGATCATATCCCCCCCTTATGTATTATACATGGAGATCATATCCCCCCTTATGTATTATACATGGAGATCATATCCCCCCTTATGTATTATACATGGAGATCATATCCCCCCTTATGTATTATACATGGAGATCATATCCCCCCTTATGTATTATACATGGAGATCATATCCCCCCTTATGTATTATACATGGAGATCATATCCCCCTTATGTATTATACATGGAGATCATATCCCCCCTTATGTATTATACATGGAGATCATATCCCCCTTATGTATTATACATGGAGATCATATCCCCCCTTATGTATTATACATGGAGATCATATCCCCCCCTTATGTATTATACATGGAGATCATATCCCCCCTTATGTATTATACATGGAGATCATATCCCCCCTTATGTATTATACATGGAGATCATATCCCCCCTTATGTATTATACATGGAGATCATATCCCCCCCTTATGTATTATACATGGCGATCATATCCCCCTTATGTATTATACATGGAGATCATATCCCCCTTATGTATTATACATGGAGATCATATCCCCCCTTATGTATTATACATGGAGATCATATCCCCCTTATGTATTATACATGGAGATCATATCCCCCCCTTATGTATTATACATGGAGATCATATCCCCCCTTATGTATTATACATGGAGATCATATCCCCCTTATGTATTATACATGGAGATCATATCCCCCCCTTATGTATTATACATGGAGATCATATCCCCCCTTATGTATTATACATGGAGATCATATCCCCCCTTATGTATTATACATGGAGATCATATCCCCCTTATGTATTATACATGGAGATCATATCCCCCCTTATGTATTATACATGGAGATCATATCCCCCCTTATGTATTATACATGGAGATCATATCCCCCCTTATGTATTATACATGGAGATCATATCCCCCCTTATGTATTATACATGGAGATCATATCCCCCCTTATGTATTATACATGGAGATCATATCCCCCCTTATGTATTATACATGGAGATCATATCCCCCCCTTATGTATTATACATGGAGATCATATCCCCCCTTATGTATTATACATGGAGATCATATGCCCCCTTATGTATTATACATGGAGATCATATCCCCCCCTTATGTATTATACATGGAGATCATATCCCCCCCCCCCTTATGTATTATACATGGAGATCATATCCCCCTTATGTATTCTACATGGAGATCATATCCCCCCTTATGTATTATACATGGAGATCATATCCCCCCCCTTATGTATTATACATGGAGATCATATCCCCCCTTATGTATTATACATGGAGATCATATCCCCCCTTATGTATTATACATGGAGATCATATCCCCCCTTATGTATTATACATGGAGATCATATCCCCCCCCTTATGTATTATACACGGAGATCATATCCCCCCTTATGTATTATACACGGAGATCATATCCCCCCCTTATGTATTATACACGGAGATCATATCCCCCCTTATGTATTATACATGGTGATCATATCCCCCCCTTATGTATTATACATGGAGATCATATCTCCCCCTTATATATTATACATGGAGATCATATCCCCCTTATGTATTATACATGGAGATCATATCCCCCCTTATGTATTATACATGGAGATCATATCCCCCCTTATGTATTATACATGGAGATCATATCCCCCTTATGTATTATACAAGGAGAACATATCCCCCCCTTATGTATTATACATGGAGATCATATCCCCCCTTATGTATTATACATGGAGATCATATCCCCCCTTATGTATTATACATGGAGATCATATCCCCCCTTATGTATTATACATGAAGATCATATCCCCCCTTATGTATTATACATGGAGATCATATCCCCCCTTATGTATTATACAAGGAGAACATATCCCCCCCTTATGTATTATACATGGAGATCATATCCCCCTTATGTATTATACATGGAGATCATATCCCCCCTTATGTATTATACATGGAGATCATATCCCCCCTTATGTATTATACATGAAGATCATATCCCCCCTTATGTATTATACATGGAGATCATATCCCCCCTTATGTATTATACATGGAGATCATTTCCCCCCCTTATGTATTATACATGGAGATCATTTCCCCCCCTTATGTATTATACACGGAGATCATATCCCCCCCCCCTTATGTATTATACATGGAGATCATATCCCCCTTATGTATTATACATGGAGATCATATCCCCCTTATGTATTATACATGGAGATCATATCCCCCCTTATTTATTATATATGGTGATCATATCCCCCCCTTATGTATTATACACGGAGATCATATCCCCCCCTTATGTATTATACACGGAGATCATATCCCCCTTATGTATTATACACGGAGATCATATCCCCCCTTATGTATTATACATGGAGATCATATCCCCCCCTTATGTATTATACACGGAGATCATATCCCCCCCTTATGTATTATACACGGAGATCATACCCCCCCTTATGTATTATACACGGAGATCATACCCCCCTTATGTATTATACACGGAGATCATACCCCCCCTTATGTATTATGCACGGAGATCATACCCCCCCTTATGTATTATGCATGGAGATCATATCCCCCCTTACGTATTATGCATGGAGATCATATCCCCCCCTCATGTATTATACATGGAGATCATATCCCCCCTTATGTATTATACATGGGGGTTAATATCCCCCCTTATGTATTATACATGGTGATCATATCCCCCCTTATGTATTATACATGGTGATCATATCCCCCCCTTATGTATTATACATGGAGATCATATCCCCCCCTTATGTATTATACATGGAGATCATATCCCCCCTTATGTATTATACATGGAGATCATATCCCCCCTTATGTATTATACATGGAGATCATATCCCCCCTTATGTATTATACATGGAGATCATATCCCCCCTTATGTATTATACATGGAGATCATATCCCCCCTTATGTATTATACATGGAGATCATATCCCCCCTTATGTATTATACATGGTGATCATATCCCCCCTTATGTATTATACATGGAGATCATATCCCCCTTATGTATTATACATGGAGATCATATCCCCCCTTATGTATTATACATGGAGATCATATCCCCCTTATGTATTATACATGGAGATCATATCCCCCCCTTATGTATTATACATGGAGATCATATCCCCCTTATGTATTATACATGGAGATCATATCCCCCCTTATGTATTATACACGGAGATCATATCCCCCCTTATGTATTATACACGGAGATCATATCCCCCCCTTATGTATTATACATGGAGATCATATCCCCCTTATGTATTATACATGGTGATCATATCCCCCCTTATGTATTATACATGGAGATCATATCCCCCCCTTATGTATTATACATGGAGATCATATCCCCCCCTTATGTATTATACATGGTGATCATATCCCCCCTTATGTATTATACATGGTGATCATATCCCCCCTTATGTATTTTACATGGAGATCATATCCCCCCCTTATGTATTATACATGGAGATCATATCCCCCCTTATGTATTATACATGGAGATCATATCCCCCCCTTATGTATTATACATGGAGATCATATCCCCCCCTTATGTATTATACATGGAGATCATATCCCCCCTTATGTATTGGGATTTTTAATTTCAGACCCTATATTGTTTATAAATATATTAAGTCGGGGTCCCAACACTGACCCTTGGGGTACCCCACTAATCACACTGACCCTTGGGGTACCCCACTAATCACACTGACCCTTGGGGTACCCCACTAATGACACTGACCCTTGGGGTACCCCACTGACACCCCCAGACCATGCAGTGTATGAATCATTAACCACTACTCTCTGAATACGATTTTTCAGCCAGTTTTCTATCCATTTATATTCAGATTTTTCCAGCCCATAGACTTTACCTTACACATTAGCCGTGTGTGGGGAACTGTGTCCAAGTATACCACGTCCACCGCCACCCCTCTGTCCGAGTATACCACGTCCACTGCTACCCCTCTGTCCGAGTATGCCACGTCCACCGCCACCCCTCTGTCCGAGTGTGCCACGTCTACCGCCACCCCTCTGTCCGAGTGTGCCACGTCCACCGCCACCCCTCTGTCCGAGTGTGCCACGTCCTCCGCCACCCCTCTGTCCGAGTGTGCCACGTCCACCGCCACCCCTCTGTCCGAGTGTGCCACGTCCACCGCCACCCCTCTGTCCGAGTGTGCCACGTCCACCGCCACCCCTCTGTCCGAGTGTGCCACGTCCACCGCCAACCCTCTGTCCGAGTGTGCCACGTCCACCGCCACCCCTCTGTCCGAGTGTGCCACGTCCTCCGCCACCCCTCTGTCCGAGTGTGCCACGTCCTCCGCCACCCCTCTGTCCGAGTGTGCCACGTCCTCCGCCACCCCTCTGTCCGAGTGTGCCACGTCCTCCGCCACCCCTCTGTCCGAGTGTGCCACGTCCACCGCCACCCCTCTGTCCGAGTGTGCCACGTCCACCGCCACCCCTCTGTCCGAGTATACCACGTCCACCGCCACCCCTCTGTCCACGGATTTCCTCACCTCCAATCTAACCTGTTCCTTGATGGTTTAATCCCAGCTCACCTCTACATGTTGTCTACAGTAAACATTTCAGCTTCACTGATTACAGAATACTAATACTGAGAGTCCTGACCCTTATACTATATAACTTGTACATTACATACTCCTGACCCCTGCACTATATACTCCATGTTGTACATTACATACTCCTGACCCCTGCACTATATACTCTATGTTGTACATTACATACTCCTGACCCCTGCACTATATACTCTGTTGTACATTACATACTCCTGACCCCTGCACTATATACTCCGTGTTGTACATTACATCCTCCTGACCCCTGCACTATATACTCCGTGTTGTACATTACATCCTCCTGACCCCTGCACTATATACTCCGTGTTGTACATTACATACTCCTGACCCCTGCACTATATACTCCATGTTGTACATTACATACTCCTGACCCCTGCACTATATACTCCATGTTGTACATTACATACTCCTGACCCCTGCGCTATATACTCCGTGTTGTACATTACATCCTCCTGACCCCTGCACTATATACTCTGTGTTGTGCATTACATACTCCTGACCCCTGCACTATATACTCTATGTTGTACATTACATCCTCCTGACCCCTGCACTATATACTCCGTGTTGTACATTACATACTCCTGACCCCTGCACTATATACTCCATGTTGTACATTACATACTCCTGACCCCTGCACTATATACTCCATGTTGTACATTCCATACTCCTGACCCCTGCACTATATACTCCATGTTGTACATTACATACTCCTGACCCCTGCACTATATACTCCATGTTGTACATTACATACTCCTGACCCCTGCACTATATACTCCGTGTTGTACATTACATACTCCTGACCCCTGCACTATATATACTCCTGACCCCTGCTCTCCCCCTCCCCCCACTGCTATATATACACATAATATGTCTTCTCCTCTGTCCCCCCCATTTCCTCCCAGCTGGACATTTTATATCGGATGATGTGATTGGAGCACAGACTTTTACATGGTGATAATAATGTGTTAACATCCGCCAACCAGAAAGTGATAATGGGGGAGGAGCCAATACTCCGATGAGGGAGGAGTCAATACCCCAATGATGGTGGTCTTCGGGGTCAGGATGAGGGAGGAGTCAATACCCCAATGATGGAGGTCTTCAGCGTCAGGATGGGGGGGGGGGAGAAGTCAATACCCAAATGATGGTGGTCTTCAGCATCAGGATGAGGGAGGAGTCAATATCCCAATGAAAGTGGTCTTCAGGATGAGGGAGGAGTCAATACCCCAATGATGGTGGTCGTCAGGGTCATAATGGGGGAGGAGTCAATATCCCAATGATGGTGGTCTTCAGGGTCAGCATGAGGGATGATTCAATACCCCAATGATGGTGGTCTTCAGGATGGGGGAGGAGTCCATACTCCAATGACGGTGGTCTTCATTGTCAGGATGAGGGAGGAGTCAATACTCCAATGATGGTGGTCTTCAGGGTCAGGATGAGGGAGGAGACAATACCCCAATGATGGTGGTCTTCAGGATGAGGGAGGAGTCAATACCCCAATGATGGCGGTCTTCAGGGTCAGGATGAGGGAGGAGTCAATACTCCAATGATGGTGGTCTTCAGAGTCAAGATGAGGGAGGAGTCAATACCCCAATTATGGTGGTCTTCAGGATGGGGGAGCAGTCAATACCCAATGATGGTGGTCTTCAGGGTCAGGATGAGGGAGGAGTCAATACCTTAATGACGGTGGTCTTCAGGATGAGGTAGGAGTCAATACCCCAATGATGGCGGTTTTCAGGATTAGGGAGGAGTCAATACTCCAATGATGGTGGTCTTCAGGATGAGGGAGGTGTCAATACCCCAATGATGGTGGTCTTCAGGGTCAGTATGAGGGAGGAGTCAATACTCCAATGATGGTGGTCTTCAGGGTCAGGATGAGAGAGGAGTCAATACCCCAATGATGGTGGTCTTCAGGATGAGGGAGGAGTCAATACGCCAATGACGGTGGTCTTCAGGATGAGGGAGGAGTCAATACCCCAATGATGGTGGTCTTCACGATTAGGGAGGAGTCAATACTCCAATGATGGTGGTCTTAAGGGTGAGGGAGCAGTCAATACTCCAATGATGGTGGTCTTCAGGATGAGGGAGGAGTCAATACCCCAATGATGGTGGTATTCAGGCTCAGGATGAGAAAGGAGTCAATACCCCAATGATGGTGGTATTCAGGGTCAGGATGAGGGAGGAGTCAATACCCCAATGATGGTGGTATTCAGGGTCAGGATGAGGGAGGAGTCAATACCCCAATGACGGTGGTCTTCCGGGTCAGGATGAGGGAGGAGTCAATACCCCAATGACGGTGGTCTTCAGGGTCAGGATGAGGGAGGAGTCAATACCCCAATGACGGTGGTCTTCAGGGTCAGCATGGGGGAGGAGTCAATACCCCTATGATGGTGGTCTTCAGGATGAGGGAGGAGTCAATACCCCAATGATGGTGGTCTTCAGGATGAGGGAGGAGTCAATACCCCAATGATGGTGATCTTCAGGATGAGGCAGGAGTCAATACCCCAACGATGGTGGTCTTCAGGGTCAGGATGGGGGAGAAGTCCATACCCCAATGATGGTGGTCTTCAGGATGGGAGAGGAGTCAATACCCCAATGATGGTGGTCTTCAGGATGAGGGAGGAGTCAATACCCCAATGATGGTGGTCTTCAGGATGAGGGAGGAGTCAATACCTCAATGATGGTGGTCTTCAGGATCAGTCCAGTCTTCATCTTGGTTGTTCTCCCCCATCCTCACTCTCTGACCTCTGGTGGGGCTCAGCCCCGCTGTTCTTCATGACTAAATCATGGAGTAAATCAGGAAGTGCAGTACTTCTTGTGTTGGGAAGATGGCGATGAGTGATAGAGGGGGTGGGGACCCTCGTCCTATAATCCCCTCATCACTGTCCCTCCTATAAAAGACAGTTCTGGTTGTTTCCTCACTCTCTGACTAAGGTCCATGAATAAAGAAATGACCTGGTAGGAGATCAGAGGAGCCATTTCCTAGTTCCCTTGAGGGTGGAATTGTAAGCTCCTCCGAGACCAAGCTGCCTGATGTGGGCGGAGTCCTGGTTTGGGGGAACCAATCAGCTCCTGTCTAGTAATCCTCTTTGTCTTTGTATTTTAGTCCATGGCCGGGAGATGAGGAAAACCTCCGAGGATTGTCTCACTTTGTCTCCAGACTGGAAAGTAGAAGATGAGGACATCACACAGTATAGTCCAGGAGAAAACCCGGCTCCCTCCAATGTCCATCCGGCACCACCCAGTGTAGATGGACCATCGGATTCCTCGTATCCTGAGGAACCTCAGACTGTGCGGGACCGGGCCGGCCTTCCAACAGGGAAGAGGTTCTCCTGTCCTGAGTGCGGGAAATGTTTCCAATATAAATCCCATCTTAATGAGCATATAAACTCTCACACGGGGGAGAAGCCGTATTCCTGTACTGAGTGCGGGAAATGTTTCCAATATAAATCCCGTCTTAATGTGCATATCAGATCTCACACGGGGGAAAAGCCGTATTCCTGTTCTGAGTGCGGGAAATGTTTCCAATATAAATCCCATCTTAATGTGCATATAAGATCTCACACGGGGGAGAAGCCGTATTCCTGTCCTGAGTGCGGGAAATGTTTCAAATGTAAATCTAAACTAAATGTGCATATAAGATCTCACACGGGGGAGAAGCCGTATTCCTGTCCTGACTGTGGGAAATGTTTTATAGCAAAATCAACGCTTCTCATACATCAGAGTTCTCACACAGGGGAGAAACCATATTCCTGTCCTGAGTGTGGGAAATGTTTTCCTTATAAGTCCTATCTTTCCAGACATCAGAAATTTCATGCGGGAGAGAAGCCATATTCCTGTCCTGAGTGCGGGAAATGTTTTTCTACAAAACAAACACTTACCATACATCAGATGTCTCACACAGGGGAGAAGCCACATTCCTGTCCTGAGTGCGGGAAATGTTTCCGTTATAAATCTGGTCTTAATGTGCATATAAAATGTCACATGGAAGCGAAGCCGTGTTTCTGTCCTGAGTGCGGGAAATGTTTCCAATATAAATCCGTTCTTGAGGAGCATATAAGAACTCACACGGGGAAGAAGCCATATTCCTGTCCTGAGTGCGGGAAATGTTTCCTTTATAAATCCCATCTTAATTTGCATGAAAGATCTCACACGGGGGAGAAGCCATATTCCTGTCCTGAGTGCGGGAAATTTTTCCTTTATAAATCCCATCTTAATTTGCATGAAAGATCTCACACGGGGGAGAAGCCGTATTCCTGTCCTGAGTGCGGAAAATGTTTCAAACTTAAATATAAATTAAATGTGCATATAAGATCTCACACGGGGGAGAAGCCGTATTCCTGTTCTGAGTGCGGAAAATGTTTTGTAGAAAAATCAACACTTACCATGCATCAGAGGTCTCACACGGGGGAGAAGCCATATTCCTGTCCTGAGTGTGGGAAATGTTTTATAGCAAAATCGACACTTATCATGCATCAGAGGTCTCACACGGGGGAGAAGCCATATTCCTGTCCTGAGTGTGGGAAATGTTTTTCCTATAAGTGCTATCTTTCCAGACATCAGAGATCTCACACGGGAGAGAAGCCGTATTCCTGTCCTGAGTGCGGGAAATGTTTTTCATGGAAGTCCCATCTTCACACACATCAGATGTCTCACACGGGGGAGAAGCCGTATTCCTGTCCTGAGTGCGGGAAATGTTTTTCACAGAAGTCCCATCTTCACACGCATCAGAGGTCTCACACGGGGGAGAAGCCACTTTCCTGTCCTGAGTGCGGGAAATGTTTTTCAGATGATTCAAGTCTTTACACACATCAGAGATGTCACACGAGGGAAAAGCCGTATTCCTGTCCTGAGTGCAGGAAATGTTTTTCCTATAAGTCCAAACTTAACATACATCAGAGATCTCACACAGGAGAGAAGCCATATTCTTGTCCTGAGTGCGGGAAATGTTTTTCCTATAAGATCTATCTTTCCAGACATCAGAGATCTCACACGGGAGAGAAGCCGTATTCCTGTCCTTAGTGCGGGAAATGTTTTTCATATACTCACAGCTCACAGTCTTTACAAACATCAGAGATCTCACACGGGGGAGAAGCCACTTTCCTGTCCTGAGTGAGGGAAATGTTCCTCTCTGAAGTCCTGTCTTCCTGTACATCAGGGATTATATCGTGGTAGACAGATCAGACCGGGGTCAGTCCTTATTGGGGGGCGGAATGGGGAAAGATGGGGGGAGGGCTATGGCAGATGGTAAGAAGGTTCCCATGTTACAACCAGTGGAATTGGTACCATTTGTATGCAAATAAAAAATACACAAAATCCGTGTGAACAAGGTGTCAGTGAATGGAGGAGGTGTCAGTGAATGGACAAGGTGTCAGTGAATGAAGGAGGTGTCAGTGAATGGAGGAGGTATCAGTGAATGAAGGAGGTGTCAGTGAATGGATAAGGTGTCAGTGAATGAAGGAGGTGTCAGTGAATGGACAAGGTGTCAGTAAATGAAGGAGGTGTCAGTGAATGGAAGTGTTTGTTCCCCAATGCCAGACGTCTGCCCAGCACAATAGGTGAGTTGGAAGGTTTGGTGAATGAAGAGAACTAGGATTGGATTGGATTTGCTGAATCTTGGCTTCATTCCTCACATGACTGGGCCATTCATATTCCTGGCTAGGTTCTCTTTCGGAGAGACTGGGGAATAGAAAAGGGGGTGGAGTCTCTGGAAGAGGAAAGGGGTGGAGTCTGTCTGGAAGAGGAAAGGGGTGGAGTCTGTCTCTATGTGAGAAGTGATCTCAGCGAGTGTGAGAGGACCTAGTGGATGGAGAGTGTGATGAGGCTGAAGTATTATGGGTGGAGCTGCACATGGGGGGCGGTACTACAAAGGTCATCATTGGAGTTTGTTATAGGCCTCCCAGTGTTAATGAGGAGGTGGAGACTCAGCTCCTCCCACAGATGGAAAGGGCGGGGACAGTGATAATGATGGGGGATGGTAACTACCCGGAAACTGACTGGAGTAATGGGACTGCAGGAACAGTTAAAGGACAAAAATGTATAAACCTACTACAGGACAATTGTATGGTTCAGTTCATAGAGGTCCCAACTAGGAATGATGCTCTGCTGGACCTGGTCATAGAGGCCCCAACTAGGAATGATGTTCTGCTGGACCTGGTCATAGAGGCTCCAACTAGGAATGATGCTCTGCTGGACCTGTGTCATAGAGGCCCCAACTAGGAATGATGCTCTGCTGGACCTGCGTCACAGAGACCCCAACTAGGAATGATGCTCTGCTGGACCTGCGTCACAGAGGCCCCAACTAGGAATAATGCTCTGCTGGACCTGGTTATCTCCAACCATGCAGAGATTATTAGGAATGTCCATATATAGAACATCTGGGTAGCCGTGACCATAACATGATTTCATTGTTAGCTGTAAACAGCGAGCACATACGGGGAGAATAAAAACGCTGAACTTTAAGAGAGCTAATTCTCCAAGGCTGAGATCTGCTCTCCAAGACTTAGACTGGGAGGAATATTGGCATGGATGAACACAACACAGAAATGGGAGTTCTTCACAAAGACTGTATGACCCGGATTTACTATTGTGCCTGGGCGCATGTCCGTGGGCATCTCCTGTGTGTGGAGTCCTCTGACAGCCGGCACTCGGTGGCGTCTCCTGTGTGTGGAGTCCTCTGACAGCCGGCACTCGAAGGCGTCTCCTGTGTGTGGAATCCTCTGACAGCCGGCACTCGAAGGCGTCTCCTGTGTGTGGAGTCCTCTGACAGCCGGCACTCGGTGGCGTCTCCTGTGTGTGGAGTCCTCTGACAGCCGGCACTCGGTCGCGTCTCCTGTGTGTGGAGTCCTCTGACAGCTGGCACTCGGTGGCGTCTCCTGTGTGTGGAGTCCTCTGACAGCCGGCACTCGGTGGCGTCTCCTGTGTGTGGAGTCCTCTGACAGCCGGCACTCGGTGGCGTCTCCTGTGTGTGGAGTCCTCTGACAGCCGGCACTCGGTGGCGTCTCCTGTGTGTGGAGTCCTCTGACAGCCGGCACTCGGTGGCGTCTCCTGTGTGTGGAGTCCTCTGACAGCCGACACTCGGTGGCGTCTCCTGTGTGTGGAGTCCTCTGACAGCCGGCACTCGGTGGCGTCTCCTGTGTGTGGAGTCCTCTGACAGCCGGCACTCGGTGGCGTCTCCTGTGTGTGGAGTCCTCTGACAGCCGGCACTCGGTGGCGTCTCCTGTGTGTGGAGTCCTCTGACAGCCGGCACTCGGTGGCGTCTCCTGTGTGTGGAGTCCTCTGACAGCCGGCACTCGGTCACGTCTCCTGTGTGTGGAGTCCTCTGACAGCCGGAACTCGGTGGCGTCTCCTGTGTGTGGATTCCTCTGACAGCCGGCACTCGGTCACATCTCCTGTGTGTGGAGTCCTCTGACAGCCGGCACTCGGTGGCGTCTCCTGTGTGTGGAGTCCTCTGACAGCCGGCACTCGGTGGCGTCTCCTGTGTGTGGAGTCCTCTGACAGCTGGCACTCGGTGGCGTCTCCTGTGTGTGGAGTCCTCTGACAGCCGGCACTCGGTGGCGTCTCCTGTGTGTGGAGTCCTCTGACAGCCGGCACTCGGTGGCGTCTCCTGTGTGTGGAGTCCTCTGACAGCCGGCACTCGGTGGCGTCTCCTGTGTGTGGAGTCCTCTGACAGCCGGCACTCGGTGGCGTCTCCTGTGTGTGGAGTCCTCTGACAGCCGGCACTCGGTGGCGTCTCCTGTGTGTGGAGTCCTCTGACAACCGTCACTTGGTGGCGTCTCCTGTGTGTGGATTCCTCTGACAGCCGTCACTCGGTCACATCTCCTGTGTGTGGAGTCCTCTGACAGCCGGCACTCGGTGGCGTCTCCTGTGTGTGGAGTCCTCTGACAGCCGGCACTCGGTGGCGTCTCCTGTGTGTGGAGTCCTCTGACAGCCGGCACTCGGTGGCGTCTCCTGTGTGTAGAGTCCTCTGACAGCCGGCACTCGGTGGCGTCTCCTGTGTGTGGATTCCTCTGACAGCCGGCACTCGGTCACATCTCCTGTGTGTGGAGTCCTCTGACAGCCGGCACTCGGTGGCGTCTCCTGTGTGTGGAGTCCTCTGACAGCCGGCACTCGGTGGCGTCTCCTGTGTGTGGAGTCCTCTGACAGCCGGCACTCGGTGGCGTCTCCTGTGTGTGGAGTCCTCTGACAGCCGGCACTCGGTGGCGTCTCCTGTGTGTGGAGTCCTCTGACAACCGGCACTCGGTGGCGTCTCCTGTGTGTGGAGTCCTCTGACAGCCGGCACTCGGTGGCGTCTCCTGTGTGTGGAGTCCTCTGACAGCCGGCACTCGGTGGCGTCTCCTGTGTGTGGAGTCCTCTGACAGCCGGCACTCGGTGGCGTCTCCTGTGTGTGGAGTCCTCTGACAGCCGGCACTCGGTGGCGTCTCCTGTGTGTGGAGTCCTCTGACAGCCGGCACTCGGTGGCGTCTCCTGTGTGTGGAGTCCTCTGACAGCCGGCACTCGGTCACGTCTCCTGTGTGTGGAGTCCTCTGACAGCCGGAACTCGGTGGCGTCTCCTGTGTGTGGATTCCTCTGACAGCCGGCACTCGGTCACGTCTCCTGTGTGTGGAGTCCTCTGACAGCCGGCACTCGGTGGCGTCTCCTGTGTGTGGATTCCTCTGACAGCCGGCACTCGGTCACATCTCCTGTGTGTGGAGTCCTCTGACAGCCGGCACTCGGTGGCGTCTCCTGTGTGTGGAGTCCTCTGACAGCCGGCACTCGGTGGCGTCTCCTGTGTGTGGAGTCCTCTGACAGCCGGCACTCGGTGGCGTCTCCTGTGTGTGGAGTCCTCTGACAGCCGGCACTCGGTGGCGTCTCCTGTGTGTGGAGTCCTCTGACAGCCGGCACTCGAAGGCGTCTCCTGTGTGTGGAGTCCTCTGACAGCCGGCACTCGGTGGCGTCTCCTGTGTGTGGATTCCTCTGACAGCCGGCACTCGGTCACATCTCCTGTGTGTGGAGTCCTCTGACAGCCGGCACTCGGTGGCGTCTCCTGTGTGTGGAGTCCTCTGACAGCCGGCACTCGGTGGCGTCTCCTGTGTGTGGAGTCCTCTGACAGCCGGCACTCGGTGGCGTCTCCTGTGTGTGGAGTCCTCTGACAGCCGGCACTCGGTGGCGTCTCCTGTGTGTGGAGTCCTCTGACAGCCGGCACTCGGTGGCGTCTCCTGTGTGTGACAACCAGCACTCGGCAGATCTTTATGGATCTCATTGGATTTCCTTAGTTCTAGTGATTCTATTTTTGTTTCTTATCCTTTATAATTATTTCTGTGATGATTTTACTGATTTCAATATTTATTTTGACAGCTGAATGTAAAAATAAAGGTCCGCAAAAAAAAAAAAAACTATGTGGGGTCCCCCCTCCCATCCACACCAAGCCCTTCGGGGGTCCCCCCTCCCATCCACACCAAGCCCTTCGGAGGTCCCCCCTCCCATCCACACCAAGCCCTTCGGGGGTCCCCCCTCCCATCCACACCAAGCCCTTCGGGGGTCCCCCCTCCCATCCATACCAAGCCCTTCAGGGGCCCCCCTCCCTTCCACACCAAGCCCTTCGGAGGTCCCCCCTCCCATCCACACCAAGCCCTTCGGGGGTCCCCCCTCCCATCCACACCAAGCCCTTCGGGGGTCCCCCCTCCCATCCACACCAAGCCCTTCAGGGGTCCCCCCTCCCATCCATACCAAGCCCTTCAGGGGCGCCCCTCCCTTCCACACCAAGCCCTTCGGGGGTCCCCCCTCCCATCCACACCAAGCCCTTCAGGGGTCCCCCCTCCCATCCACACCAAGCCCTTCAGGGGTCCCCCCTCCCATCCACACCAAGCCCTTCAGGGGTCCCCCCTCCCATCCACACCAAGCCCTTCGGGTCTGGTATGTATATTAATGGGTAACTCCACGCCGAAATAACAAAAAACAGTGTGGGGTTCCCCCAAAAATTCATACCAGACCCTTATCCGAGCATGCAGCCTGGCAGGTCAGGAAATGGGGGGGACGAGCGAGCGCCCCCCGCCCTCCTGAACCATACCAGGCCACATGCCCTCAACATGGGGGCTCACCCAAAGCACCTTGTCCCTATGTTGATGGCGACAAGGGCCTCTTCCCCACAACCCTGTCCGGTGATTGTGGGGGTCTGCGGGTGGGGGGCTTATCAGAATCTGGAAGCCCCCTTTAACAAGTTTAAAGTTCAACTTTAACAAACTTGACTGATTGATGTCACCAAGGAACCTTGATTAAGGTCATCAAGAAATCTTAACTGAGGTCACCAAGGAACCTGATTGATTGAGGTCACCAAAGAACCTTGATTGAGGTCACCAAAGAACCTTGATTGATCGATGGCACCAAGAAACCTTGATTGATGTCACCAAGAAAACTTGATTGAGGTCACCAAGGAACTTTGATTGATGTCACCAAGAAACCTTGATTGATGTCACCAAGGAACCTTGATTGATGTCACCAAGAAATCTTGATTGAGGTCACCAAGAAACCTTGATTGATGTCACCAAGAAACCTTGATTGAGGTCACCAAGAAACCTTGATTGATGTCACCAAGAAACCTTGATTGATGTCACCAAGAAACCTTGATTGATGTCACCAGGAAACCTTGATTGATGTCACCAAGGAAACTTGATTGATGTCACCAAGGAACCTTAATTGATGTCACCAAGAAACCTTGATTAGTGTCACCAAGGAACCTTGATTGGTGTCACCAAGAAAACTTGATTGATTGATGTCACCAAGTAAACTTGATTGATTGAGCTCACCAAGGAACCTTGATTGATGTCACCAAGAAAGAAAACTCCATTAGTGTAGCATCACTGATGTCACCAAGAAGAAAATTCCACAAAGTTAGAAAGCTAGCAAAACAATAAGTAGACTTTTTTCTTCAGAGCTGAAGCATCCAACCACTTAAGATAATAGCAAAAAACAGAAGCTTGCTGGGAGCAGAAGGGGTTACACAGGGACTGGCTTATAGGCGTTCTGTTTGCTCGTGTCCAATACTGCTGAAACTCAGTTCCCGGGTATCTGGTACAAGCCCTGCAGCCCATTGAAGACACTGGGACTTTTGGAGACATCAAGCCATGAACAACGCCATGGACTCTTGCCTCACAGAGGTATGCCTGGGCAGCCACACTACTATAGTTAGCTAGGGGGAAAGATGATGTTCATATTGAACTGTACACTGCAACCCATTCAGTGAAGGATCCTGGTCTGAAGGTATTCAAAGGGGTGAATAATGTTGGTTCTGGTGCATCTAAAGAACACGGGTGTGTATCGCACTGAGGGGTATAAAGTGACATTGTTATAAAAGGGTTAACTCGGCAAGACCAGGAGAGGAGTGTAGTTGCTATGGGTAACCAAGTGAAGGAACAAGCTACAAGCAACCAATTGTTAGGTGTGGTACCTGGTAAGGTGACATGTCCTCTGGTAGCGAGGGGCTCATTGTCTGGCTCCCTCTCTAGCGGTCGGCATCCAACAGAAACAAGATCCAAACTCCCCATTACAGAAATCTATGTCCTGGTCATGAGGTACGGGAAGGAAGGAGCATGCATGAGGTCCATGCTAGGTGCATGGTGGGACTCCATTCTGTTACTGGGAGTGAGGTAACAGAGGTACACTGGACTGGTGGAGTGGGCACAGGCTCAGCATGTCCCTCCTAATACAACATACAAGATACAGCATGTAGTGTCATGAGACAAGTCGCTTTTCAGAGGAACTCTGTGCTTTAATTCCCGCACTCAGTGAAGGTTCATCTCCAAGTCGGGGAACTGCCTTAGTGTTTGACTTTTCACATGACTGCGATCTCCACCTGGTCTCCGGACATCAATGAGCATGCTCCACCCGAAAGCGAGCAGGGCAAAGATGACCCTGCCCATAGGCGGCAGTATAACCTGCCTCCTGTGTCCCTCAATGGACAAGAAAGGAAAATACCTTAGTAGCTTAGAAGAAAGCTAGAGCCCCTGTCAGATTTTTATTCCTGTCTGCTCCTTGTAGAGTTCCCCTGACTTCCTGATTGGTAAATTGTTGTCAGGAGGACAGGAAGTGTAGGAAAATCTCTCAAAGGAGCCCCAGATAGTAAAAACCTGACAGGAGTTCCAATCCTTCCCCACTCCATCCACAATTAATGGTTTGGTCTCCATTTGTAATTTAAATCTGCTTGGCCCAGCCTACCTCTATGGTTACACCCTGAGTAGTAAGCCGGCCAAAACCCCGGACACCCCCCCACCCCCCACACATACATTCACCAGGATACAAATCATTGTCATGTATTGTGTGTTAGAAGGAACAGACACGTCTGATTGTGGACGGAGGTCTGATCTGACCCTATTTAATAAACACAACACAACTGACTCCATGTAAGTCGTCTGTCCAGTCACATCATTGATATATCTTGTCGTATACAATAAAGATTGTATCATTTGTGTCGGTGACTTTGTGCTGGGATAACATTGGTACTGTTGAAAATCTAAGCGGTTATATAATGGGGATAGCTGGATCTGTGAGGTGCATTCATAGGCTTGCTGAGTGGATGTTTATACAAGATGGCTGCCGGGCCCCTCATCCAGGAAAATGTCCCTTGGTGGGGAAATATCTTCTTATCTTCCAGGATTGTCCTCAGACACTCACTCATTACTCTTCTGGCCCCAGATAATATTAACAACAGAAAAATGACTCAAAATTCACCACAGAGAGGTTTCGCCCTTCTTATTGTACAAAAAAAATCAACAGGTTGAGTAGTTTGAGTCCCCCTAGAAGTCCACTTCCCCCTCGTACAGGAGGATTCCGCTGAACACTGTCAGAGGCTCATCAAAATGGGCCAACTTTCCGGTCACCAGGTCAATGCAGACGGTGTCACCCGCACTCAGCTTGTTTTCTACGAGGGGCTTCTTCTCCAGGCCTTCTGGTTGGTAGCCCTCAGAGTCCACCCTGGCAATGCCCAAGTTGGATTTGGAGAGCACAGCTTCAATCTTTTCATCTTTGTAGCTAGTCAAGATGGTATTAAAGAAGTACCTGCCTTCTATTGGGGCAATGAAGATACCTGGGAAGAAATTGAACATGGCTAGTTTGAGATGGGAGACCTGAGACCTAAAACCTTTTTTAGAGACAGGAGACCTGAGACCTAAAACCTTTGTTAGAGACGGGAGACCTAAGACCTAAAACCTTTTTTAGAGACAGTAGACCTGAGACCTAAAACCTTTGTTAGAGACGGGAGACCTGAGACCTAAAACCTTTGTTAGAGACGGGAGACCTGAGACCTAAAACCTTTGTTAGAGGCAGGAGACCTGAGACCTAAAACCTTTGTTAGAGACGGGAGACCTGAGACCTAAAACCTTTGTTAGAGACGGGAGACCTACGACCTAAAACCTTTGTTAGAGACAGGAGACCTGAGACCTAAAACCTTTGTTAGAGACGGGAGACCTGAGACCTAAAACCTTTGATAGAGACGGGAGACCTGAGACCTAAAACCTTTGATAGAGATGGGAGACCTGAGACCTAAAACCTTTGTTAGAGATGGGAGACCTGAGACCTAAAACCTTTGTTAGAGACAGGAGACCTGAGACCTAAAACCTTTGTTAGAGACGGGAGACCTGAGACCTAAAACCTTTGTTAGAGACGGGAGACCTGAGACCTAAAACCTTTGTTAGAGACGGGAGACCTGAGACCTAAAACCTTTGTTAGAGACGGGAGACCTGAGACCTAAAACCTTTGTTAGAGACAGGAGACCTGAGACCTAAAACCTTTGTTAGAGACGGGAAACCTGAGACCTAAAACCTTTGTTAGAGACAGGAGACCTACGACCTAAAACCTTTGTTAGAGACAGGAGACCTGAGACCTAAAACCTTGTTAGAGACAGGAGACCTGAGACCTAAAACCTTTGTTAGAGACGGGAGACCTACGACCTAAAACCTTTGTTAGAGATGGGAGACCTGAGACCTAAAACCTTTGTTAGAGATGGGAGACCTGAGACCTAAAACCTTTGTTAGAGACAGGAGACCTGAGACCTAAAACCTTTGTTAGAGACAGGAGACCTGAGACCTATAACCTGTGTTAGAGACGTGAGACCTGAGACCTAAAACCTTTGTTAGAGACAGGAGACCTGAGACCTGAGACCTTAAACCTTTGTTAGAGATGTGAGACCTGAGACCTAAAACCTTTTTTAGAGACAGGAGACCTGAGACCTTAAACCTTTGTTAGAGATGTGAGACCTGAGACCTAAAACCTTTGTTAGAGATGGGAGACCTA
Source organism: Staurois parvus (assembly GCF_062004578.1). NCBI lineage: Eukaryota > Metazoa > Chordata > Amphibia > Anura > Ranidae > Staurois > Staurois parvus. The sequence goes on from NW_028319003.1 coordinate 36,737, forward strand.
CAACCTAAAACCTTTGTTAGAGACGGGAGACCTGAGACCTAAAACCTTTGTTAGAGACGGGAGACCTAAGACATAAAACCATTGTTAGAGACGGGAGACCTGAGACCTAAAACCTTTGTTAGAGACGGGAGACCTGAGATCTAAAACCTCTTTTAGAGACGTGAGACCTGAGACCTAAAACCTTTGTTAGAGACGGGAGACCTGAGACCTAAAACCTTTGTTAGAGACAGGAGACCTGAGACCTAAAACCTTTGATAGAGATGGGAGACCTGAGACCTAAAACCTTTGTTAGAGATGGGAGACCTGAGACCTAAAACCTTTGTTAGAGATGGGAGACCTGAGACCTAAAACCTTTGTTAGAGACGGGAGACCTGAGACCTAAAACCTTTGTTAGAGACAGGAGACCTGAGACCTATAACCTGTGTTAGAGACGTGAGACCTGAGACCTAAAACCTTTGTTAGAGACAGGAGACCTGAGACCTGAGACCTTAAACCTTTGTTAGAGATGTGAGACCTGAGACCTAAAACCTTTTTTAGAGACAGGAGACCTGAGACCTTAAACCTTTGTTAGAGATGTGAGACCTGAGACCTAAAACCTTTGTTAGAGATGGGAGACCTACAACCTAAAACCTTTGTTAGAGACGGGAGACCTGAGATCTAAAACCTCTTTTAGAGACGTGAGACCTGAGACCTAAAACCTTTGTTAGAGACGGGAGACCTGAGACCTAAAACCTTTGTTAGAGACAGGAGACCTGAGACCTAAAACCTTTGATAGAGATGGGAGACCTGAGACCTAAAACCTTTGTTAGAGACGGGAGACCTGAGACCTAAAACCTTTGTTAGAGACAGGAGACCTGAGACCTAAAACCTTTGATAGAGATGGGAGACCTGAGACCTAAAACCTTTGTTAGAGACGGGAGACCTGAGACCTAAAACCTTTGTTAGAGACAGGAGACCTGAGACCTAAAACCTTTGTTAGAGACGGAAGACCTGAGACCTAAAACCTTTGTTAGAGACGGGAGACCTGAGACCTAAAACCTTTGTTAGAGACGGGAGACCTGAGACCTGAGACCTTTGTTAGAGATGGGAGACCTGAGACCTGTGGTGGTTTATGTAATCATTTATTCTAAGTACGTAGGGCGGTGTCAGGTCCCTTTAACAAAATATTGCAGTGCCTCCAGCCGTTAAAATACGGCAAATATTTAAGAAACCAATAGTTTGGACAACTTAGAATTTCCTTCTTGGGATAATATCATTTTTCTTAAGTAACAGCCCAAAAGTCATAACATATCCCCCTTTTGAGATACAAACTCGTATAGAGAGGTGTATGTATTGCAAATCGTGAGTGTGACTTTTGATTACAATGACCGTTGATCTTCTCCGGTGACAAGTTAGCTTTCTTGATAGTCATTCAGATGGTGTGATTGGGTAAAGGGTAATTGTCTTGATGGTACTTTTGGAATTATGTGGCACTTTAATGATGAACATGGCAGTGGGCAATGCTGGGTTTATCGGTGAATGGGAATCTGGGCACTTCTTGGACAAATATTCCTGATGACGGTCCTGGTCTGGCGATGAGGCCAGCCTGCCCTGGCATACACACCCACATCAGGGTCCATAGGATCCTCCGCATGACGGGTCTTTGGTACGGTCTCGTAGGCGGGTTTCTTCCTCTGGATTGGTCCTTAGTGGTCTGGTTTCGTGTCTGGGACATTAGGTTGTTGTCTCCGGATCGATCATTGGCGGTCTGGTCCTTCCCTCAGGACATCAGGTAGTCATCTGATCTTCCCTCTAGGGTCTGGTCATTGACACCTCCGATCGCTGGTCTGGTCATCGTCTGGGCCTTCATTACTAAATGATGGAAAACGAACAGTTTAAGTACCGGATATACATCTGATATGACTTGACCCCGTAAGGCAAATGGTGAATGTACATTTTACAGGAAATTCCATAATGACTTCAATATCTCCAGGTAGGAACTGGTGGGTTAGTCTTCTAACAACTGCAATTGTGACTTTGGATGGCAAGCACGTAATTGATTGATGTGCACCCATCTCTCACTGATCTCACCATTCCGGGGAATACGTCATTTATACACCACCGGGGAAATCTTGTCAACAATGGAGAACGGACCTTTCCAAGACGGAAGGAATTTCCGCTCCTTGATCTGGTCTCTTGCAAAGTTGTATAGATAGACCTTGTCACCAATCTCATATTCCTTCTCGGAGGTTTGGAGATCATAGTATGTCTTAGCTCTAGTTGCGGCTCTTTACAGATTTCGCTGGGCAAAGGTGAAAGCATATTGCAGATGTTTACGTAGATCCTCTATGTATTGGTGTGTGGTGGTGGCATTGATGAAATGTTGATCTGTAGTGCGATACAACAAGTGCTGGGGCAGTACCATCCGTCTACCTGTCATCAGTTCAAAGGATCCCTGAAGAGATGGGTTTTCAGGGTGTGCCTAAAGGTGAGGAGGGTAGGTGACAGTCTGATGGATTGGGGTAGTGAGTTCCAGAGGATGGGGGAAGTCCTGGAGAAGTCCTGCAGTCGGAAGTGGGAGGAGGAGACCAGGGAGCTAGAAAGTAGGAGGTCTTGTGAGGAGCGAAGATTCTGGGTTGGGTGGTATTTGGGTATCAGGTCGGTGAGGTAGTTTGGGGCGGAGTTATGACCATCCCTTTCCTCTATGCTGCTTTTGGAGGTGCACAATTGCTTCTCGATCCTGAATGAACTTTCACTGGATATCAGAGTCCTCATATTTTCAGGATATGTTTGAGCCGTGTGCTGGCAAACAGTGGAGGCAGTTTGTGTTTTGGGCAAAAATTGAGAGCTGGCAGCCATATCTTACCTGTATTTGCCTTATTTTTGTGTTTTGTCAAATAAAGACTAATTTTTGGTGTCACGAATCGCAAGATCGCCGCCACCAACATGCGACAATCCCACGGCCGCTGCCACCAATATGTCACTGTCGCGGCGTCAGACCCCAGACCTCCTCACCAAACTCGTGACCGAAGGACTGGCCGATCCAAACCGCGATGTGACATGCGTAACAATGCAACGCCCAGCTGCACCCTGCACAACGCAGCTAATTGGACACAATCTGTGTACCGGCAGCCTGGGAGCGATTGGTACTGGGTCAGGTTAATTATGCAATTAACCCTTTACACTGCCACCACCTCCTTTTTGATTTGAGAAAGAGGAAACTCAGCAATACACTAGGATGATTGGTTAACCGTCAGTATCCCGCTATCTCTACAGACCGGTTATACAGAGGGTTAATTACTCATAGTAGCGTCTCTTTAAAGGCAGGGATCCATAAATTACATTCAGAAGCTATAAAAACAATTCAACACTTTTAGAAAGTGAGATTTATTACTAAAAGGTCAAAAGGGTGCAGTAGAAATATCTACAAAAAGAAGATGTAACCAATATATATATAAATAAATATACAGAGCACTACAGCCCTGCAAACAGATAACAGAAAGAAGTTTAGTTAAGTGAGTACTTAAAGAATGACCCTGATGAAGTCACGTGGTACTCGTGACGCAACGCGTTGGTACGCCTATCGTTAGTTCCGGGACGCGGTGACGTCCTTTCTGGCGCACCTGCCATATTGGGACTCCATGAAGCCACATGCTATGAGGACAGCTGGCGTTTTCTGATACCTGCTAACATGTAAGTGGGTATTTATTACTTGGATTGAATAAAGGTAACATATTACACTATGGAGCGTATCTATTTGTGTCTCTGGAACCTAAAGGGACGTGAGATATTACCAGAATGGTGGAGTGCAGGAGAAGGTCTGGTCATAACCCTGGCTATTAACCATTACAGTCCAAATTGGAAAGGTGATCCTTGGGAGACCGTTGGGAGGCTATTACAAAGCTGGCTGGCCCTTGTGGTCACTGCAAGGAGGTGAGGGGACACCTAGACCATTTTGGGATCCTTGGCACATATGGCACCTTGACATTTATGAAGTTCTTCTCACTTGTGTGTAAAGTGGACTGATATATCACCATTTGTCACTGATTAAGTGTGGAACACTTACACGAATGATGACTAATTCTATGGTGGGATTCACCGATGTGGATTTCTGGACATTGTGTGTTTTTACTTCTGATCTTTACGGTAACCATGTGATTATGGTATATTCCTCGTCATCACAAATGATTATTTCATTCCTGGTACAAGCATATATGCCAGCTGTATGATTTGTTTGACTAGAATATCAGCGCTACACCATTTATTATTTATTTAAGTGAGTACTTGCCAAACAAATGCTTGGGGTTAAGCAGCTTCCAGTTCTATGAGCGCAAGGATGCTTTCTGCGTCTCGACTGCTCGTTCTCGTTGACTCGTGGCAGGAGACTTTGCTTTTTGTCTGCAGATCTTGTACCGCAGACCGTTCCCTCTCTCTAACTTCAAGAAGAGACGCAGCTCTCTTTATCTAAGACAATCCCTGGAATGTTCCTATCACAGCCAAACCAATACCTTATTTGGCAAAAGGATTATTAGGCAGGCTCAACGTCCTATGCTGCTTGCGTTCCTGAGGGGGGGGGGGGGGAATGAGGGGATACATGAAGCCTCCAAATGCTGGCATAGGAGAGAAATACCCAAAATGTATAAGTTTGGGAGCAGAATGGATGACCTGCACCTCTCCCTGTGTGCATGATTGTGACATTTGGTGTCTTAAAAAAGTGTCCTATCCTCTCGATTCTATTCCCGAGACTTAAGATGGCCAGATAATATGCAATGTGATGAAAAGTCAGTGCAATGTCCTCCACACGCAGCTAAAGTCTGTCATAGGAGGACCTACCAGAACAAGGCATCCATATAGTGGGCCAGGCCCATACACTACATCATGGAGGCTTGCTATGAAGGAACGTTCACGATTGGATACCTGAGATCATGCGGTTTGTGTCCAAATATTTCTGCCCATTGCAGCGTATTGACTATTGCAGCTCAACATAGATCAGGCATACAGAAAAGTGTACCTTGTCCATAGAATGGCCACTGGGAGGTCCTATCTGGGCACACAGATCTGGCCTATGCATAGTTGGGGAAAATGAGAATTCGGATGCTTTATAATACGAAGGGTTAGTTCACGTTTGCTTCAGGGGAAACATTACCAAGAATTGGGGATTTTTTCATAGAAAAACGTATCCGATCCCTAGATACATTGAGGTACATAGCAGAGGTTCAAGATATTCCATAGAAGAAGTTATTGTTCTTCCTAACTATACAGGTGGCACAGACACAAGCATACACCCAGGGCCACTGTTGGATATCACGGGGCCCCGTACAGCATACCTGACAGCCCCCCACCGCCAGAGAAAATATCCAAATTATATATATGGTAAAAATACACATTTTCTTAATGGACATAATCCCAAACAAATTCCTGTGAAATCTAAATGATAAAACTGTACTGAGTTCATAAATCAAGCTGTGTGTGTAATGGAGGTCTTGGGGCTCATTCACATGGGTGCTGTGGCCTGTAGAGTGGGAATCAGTGGTTGGTTTTTGTGGCTGTCGCCGTTTGCAGGCAACCGATGTTACACAATGGAAATGCTGCAGGTCAGAATTTGACAAGCATATGGGTGCAGGTGTACAGCCCTGAACACAGCCAGTGAGCATTCAGGGCCACTTCCGCACGCCTGCACACCTGTCAGATGACAACCTGTGTTCATACAGCTGCTGTGTCCCCATAGTGTAACAGGTGGCTCCACCCACATGAACAACCCACTCATTCATGCTGTACAGGACAGAGGACCTGTGTGAATGGGGCATTTGTGTTTTCTTTTCCTCAGCTCATTAATTTCAATGGGCTGCCTGATGTGTGGGAACATGCAGAGATACTGCAGGCGTGTTATTTTCAAAGTGTGTTGCACCTAACCGCACAATAGTGTGGTGCCATGCGTTTTGGTGGCTGTGAATGGGTCTGTTTTTAATAGACGTATGTAGGTACAATTTCGTTTTCATCATGGTACCTGCGCACATCTGCAAAGGGCATTGCATTTCTTTGCTGTGCTGGAAAATGTGTGTTCTTGCATGCGTTTCTGCACCACCAATGGTGTGAACAAGTCCTAAGGGCCAGTTCACACTATAGAAACAGTCTAGATGTGTTCCTGATGCGTTTTTGCATGCCCTTTTGACATGCATGTTTAGTGTGTTGCAGTACATTTTGGATGCATTTTGGACACGTTGCATTGCATTTTTGTATCCCTTCCAGTTAGTTTTTTCTACTTTCTTTTTATTCAATTTTGTAACGGAACCGGAACCCAGACCACACTGAGTTTTTCCGTTATACCACAGCCTCCCTGTCCAAACACCATCCACGGACCACACCCTCGAAATCCCTCAGGAAATACACAGCAACCAGCTCTTCTTAAAACAGGAAGCCAACACTACTTTATTTTACACAATAACAGGATATATACAGAGGGCGGGAAAACAACCAAGAACAGGAAATACATCATCACCCCTCCCCATCCCACCAAGACACAGAACAATGGGATGAAGCACATGGCAAAGGACATTGACCAACCCCCACACCAATACACAAACAGTACATCCCATAATAGTTGGCTGGACAGGAAGGCACAGCACAATGGGGGGTAGCACATGGCAAAGGACATTGACCAACCCCCACACCAATACACAAACAGTACATCCCATAATAGTTGGCTGGACAGGAAGGCACAGCACAATGGGGGGTAGCACATGGCAAACAGACAATGGACAGCCATGTGGCCTAGACAAAGGACAACACACAAATGCACAATACTGGGACATTCACATGTACACCCTGTACCCCTTAAACATAGAATAGTTACATGATTACAGAGAAGGAAGATATATCATTATATTGGGAACTTAGAACTAGACATTCCAAATTATTTGAGATATAAGTGTGAAAATGTTTAACATTTGACAATAGAATGTATGACATTCATTAGTAAATGCATTAGTTGTCTGATCATTTTGGAGAAACAGCAAAAAAAAAAAAATATAGATGTGCTTTTTATTTTACATTCTAAGTATTCTCATATGCAAACATAAAAACGCCAAAGCCCGCGCTTGTGCGCCATCTAGCGAACATATCCGGTATTGCACTTAAAAATGTGCCAGACGCGATTCCACATTTACTAACAGAAAAGTAGACGCTTTTCAATGAGATTGCTAGACGCTGCTCAGAAGACTGACAGGTCTTAATTGATTTAATTGAGTCTGCCTGAATGGTCAGAGTCTTCTGGTAGACTCAATTCTTAGTAAATCAGGGCCCTATTGTCACCGGATCATCTTTATTGCAGTCTACCAAAGCTCTCTCGTGTGTGGCCAAGGTATCCCCCATGTCCGCAGGGACCTCAGTCTCCACTTTGGACTTTCTGGCTGTTTTTGCTCAGATATCGATGCATTCTGCCCTCAAAGGCTCTAAATGGTCCCCTACAGATTATGTCTGTGATTGGTCTAAAACTTCTATTCATGCTGGTCATGTTGACCTTGTCACTGTCTCTGAGAATTCCAACAGTCTCCCTCTGGTTGGGGTCATTGCAGTCTCCTGAAGTGGACACAGATTTACCGGGGTTGTTTCAAACCTTATAGATGTACTACCCATCATCTGGAGAATCAGCCTCGTGTTCCAGGCCTTGGGGTTTTTTAGAGGTCACTGTTGGGCAAAGTTGCTCATTTCCTTTAGGGCAGGGGTGTCAAACTGGCGGCCCTCCAGCTGTTGCAAAACTACAAGTCCCATCATGCCTCTGCCTTTGGGAGTCATGCTTGTGACTGTCAATCTTGCAATGCCTCATGGGACTTGTAGTTTGGCAACAGCTGGAGGGTCACCAGTTTGACACCTGTGCTTTAGGGATTTAATTCCTCCCCTTATAAGTCAGAATCATTCTCCCTCCCTCATCTTTCAGGGTGTGTAGGGTGCCAAGGGATTACTCTCATAATTTACACTCCCTTTTTCAGTTGTAAGTCAGTCCTTATCAATCCTTCATGCCTGGGAGCCTGAACTTGGGGCGAAACATCCCAATGGTCTCTGTAGACCAAGTACTTCCAGATATTATCTGTCTGCCTTTTTGTCTGAAAGGGGCAGTTTATTCCCTTCACCATGAAAGTCTTCACTTGCAGGGGTGTCCCCATGTCTGGGGCTCCAATCTGTTTCCTGAGAACAGTTCCCGTCTCATCAAGCATCCCCTCCATGACTTGGTACTCTGACATGAGCTCCACTGGAAATCCCTCACGTGTTGAAGAGTCTTCCCCTATGGAAAGGTCTGGGAGTTTTCCCTGTGGCAGGTCTAGTGGCCTAGTCCCTATGCTGTACTACACTGAGAGTGTTACGTTTCACTATGCTGTCCTCCTCGGAGATAAGAATTTGCCGTCTGGTTCTCTTCTGATTCAGTACCTGAAAGCTGTTGATTGATCACCTGGCAGGAAGATTTAATTGCTGGATGTCCCTGTGCTCTCCACATTGTCAGCAAGAAGATCATTCTGGGGTCCTGCTGCTAGTTCCCCCAGCAGGTAGGGAGTCTGCCTGGAGACCTTTGTGGGACCTGGTCACTGGAGGGTAAGTTCTCATTTGATGACAGATGTGCAGTTCCTCCAGACTCCTTCCCTTGCTCCTGATCCTAATCAGGTAGACAATCTAGGATCCCTTCCCCCCTTCCCCTCTCCTCAGCTGAGGATGCTTTGTTGGACCATGCTCCATGATTAGATGTAGGCAGTTTTGGGGCAGTGGTGGGTGTTTAGGTATATGGGTCCCTGTGCATCCTTATGACCTGCTGCTGTTTTGTGCCCCATATGGGTTGTGCCATATTTCTTCTCTCTTCTTACCCCTGTGGAGGTGTCTGGGCACTTTTTCCTCTTCTAGTCAAGCCCTTAGGTACCCTTAGAGTTCTTTCCTACCAGCCTTCAAGAGCTGGCTGGCTGTCTGATATGAAGGACGGGACATTCTGGGTAGTCTGTCTCTCTCTGATATGAAGGACGGGACATTCTGGGTAGTCTGTCTCTCTCTGATATGAAGGACGGGACATTCTGGGTAGTCTGTCTCTCTCTGATATGAAGGACGGGACATTCCGGGTAGTCTGTCTCTCTCTGATGTGAAGGATGGGACATTCCGGGTAGTCTGTCTCTCTCTGATGTGAAGGATGGGACATTCCGGGTCGTCTGTCTCTCTCTGATATGAAGGACGGGACATTCCGGGTCGTCTGTCTCTCTCTGATATGAAGGACGGGACATTCCGGGTCGTCTGTCTCTCTCTGATATGAAGGATGGGACATTCTGGGTCATCTGTCTCAGTCTCTGATATGAAGGACGGGACATTCTGGGTAGTCTGTCTCTCTCTCTGATATGAAGGACGGGACATTCTGGGTAGTCTGTCTCTCTCTCTGATATGAAGGACGGGACATTCTGGGTAGTCTGTCTCTCTGATATGAAGGACGGGACATTCTGGGTAGTCTGTCTCTCTCTGATATGAAGGACGGGACATTCTGGGTCGTCTGTCTCTCTCTGATATGAAGGACGGGACATTCTGGGTCGTCTGTCTCTCTCTGATATGAAGGACGGGACATTCTGGGTAGTCTGTCTCTCTCTGATATGAAGGACGGGACATTCTGGGTAGTCTGTCTCTCTCTGATATGAAGGACGGGACATTCTGGGTAGTCTGTCTCTCTCTGATATGAAGGACGGGACATTCTGGGTAGTCTGTCTCTCTCTGATATGAAGGACGGGACATTCTGGGTCATCTGTCTCTCTCTCTGATATGAAGGACGGGACATTCTGGGTAGTCTGTCTCTCTCTCTGATATGAAGGACGGGACATTCTGGGTCATCTGTCTCTCTCTCTGATATGAAGGACGGGACATTCTGGGTAGTCTGTCTCTCTCTCTGATATGAAGGACGGGACATTCTGGGTAGTCTGTCTCTCTCTGATATGAAGGACGGGACATTCTGGGTAGTCTGTCTCTCTCTGATACGAAGGACGGGACATTCTGGGTAGTCTTTTTCTCTGATATGAAGGATGGGACATTCTGGGTCGTCTGTCTCTCTCTGATATGAAGGACGGGAGATTCTGGGTAGTCTGTCTATCTCTGATATGAAGGACGGGACATTCTGGGTAGTCTGTCTCTCTCTGATATGAAGGACGGGACATTCTGGGTCGTCTGTCTCTCTCTCTGATATGAAGGACGGGACATTCTGGGTCGTCTGTCTCTCTCTCTGATATGAAGGACGGGACATTCTGGGTAGTCTGTCTCTCTCTCTCTGATATGAAGGACGGGACATTCTGGGTAGTCTGTCTTTCTCTCTCTGATATGAAGGACGGGACATTCTGGGTAGTCTGTCTCGGTCTCTGATATGAAGGACGGGACATTCTGGGTAGTCTGTCTCTCTCTCTGATATGAAGGACGGGACATTCTGGGTAGTCTGTCTCTCTCTCTGATATGAAGGACGGGACATTCTGGGTAGTCTGTCTCTCTCTGATATGAAGGACGGGACATTCTGGGTCGTCTGTCTCTCTCTCTGATATGAAGGACGGGACATTCTGGGTCGTCTGTCTCTCTCTCTGATATGAAGGACGGGACATTCTGGGTAGTCTGTCTCTCTCTCTCTGATATGAAGGACGGGACATTCTGAGTAGTCTGTCTTTCTCTCTCTGATATGAAGGACGGGACATTCTGGGTAGTCTGTCTCGGTCTCTGATATGAAGGACGGGACATTCTGGGTAGTCTGTCTCTCTCTCTGATATGAAGGACGGGACATTCTGGGTAGTCTGTCTCTCTCTCTGATATGAAGGACGGGACATTCTGGGTAGTCTGACTCTCTCTGATATGAAGGACGGGACATTCTGGGTAGTCTGTCTCTCTCTCTGATATGAAGGACGGGACATTCTGGGTGGTCTGTCTCTCTCTCTGATATGAAGGACGGGACATTCTGGGTAGTCTGTCTCTCTCTCTGATATGAAGGACGGGACATTCTGGGAAGTCTGTCTCTCTCTCTGATATGAAGGACGGGACATTCTGGGTAGTCTGTCTCTCTCTCTGATATGAAGGACGGGACATTCTGGGTAGTCTGTCTCTCTCTGATACGAAGGACGGGACATTCTGGGTAGTCTTTTTCTCTGATATGAAGGACGGGACATTCTGTGTAGTCTGTCTCTCTCTCTGATATGAAGGACGGGACATTCTGGGTAGTCTGTCTCTCTCTGATATGAAGGACGGGACATTCTGGGTAGTCTGTCTCTCTGATATGAAGGACGGGACATTCTGGGTCGTCTGTCTCTCTCTGATATGAAGGACGGGACATTCTGGGTAGTCTGTCTCTCTCTGATATGAAGGACGGGACATTCTGGGTAGTCTGTCTCTCTCTGATATGAAGGACGGGACATTCTGGGTCGTCTGTCTCTCTCTGATATGAAGGACGGAACATTCTGGGTAGTCTGTCTCTCTCTGATATGAAGGACGGGACATTCTGGGTAGTCTTTTTCTCTGATATGAAGGATGGGACATTCTGGGTCGTCTGTCTCTCTCTGATATGAAGGACGGGACATTCTGGGTCGTCTGTCTCTCTCTGATATGAAGGACGGGACATTCTGGGTAGTCTCTCTCTCTCTGATATGAAGGACGGGACATTCTGGGTAGTCTGTCTCTCTCTCTGACATGAAGGACGGGACATTCTGGAGTACCTATCCTAGAGGAGATTGGATGTTGTATGATCCTGACCCTGTTTTAGCAGTAGATGACCAATAGCTGATGAGACAGGAAAATCTCATATGCGCATGTTTGACGCACTTCTGGTGAGTGCGCATTCTTTATATTGTATCCACTGTGTGGCACACTGGACCCTCGCCCCCACGCACTCTATTAGGATCTACTGGATCCCCACGTGGGCAATTTTTCAGCTATTTGGGACATTTATCCACTTAATTTCACCACAGTGGGAATGACAATTTTGCACTATTTTGCACTTGAATATATTGCTACCATACACTCTATGTTTTTATTCCATTTTGTCTATTTTTTATACATATCTAGCACTGCACCTTTATTTATTGATATTTTTTAAACAGTTGGTTACATAAGAGTTGGTTTATTGTTTCTTACTTTTTATTAGTTATTTTGGCTCCTCCCTGATATCTCTGTAAGGTAATACAATGCAGGAATGGGTATTAGGGGACATTTCTCGGGGCTGCAGTTCCTCTGATCTCCACAAGATGGTGATCTCATTTCTACTACCCAGACTGGACTTCTCTATGGAATACAGACAGGAAGTGATGTCAGGAACAGACAGGAAGTGATGTCAGGAACAGACAGGAAGTGATGTGGAATAAAGACAGGCTGTGCCATTCGGTGTGAAGGAGATCGGAGACGTTGCAGGAAGTAGCAGCAGAGGAGGTAATAAGATGTTATGTTCTATTTACACCCAGTAACCCCCCGTCATGTCCGTTATCTTCCTCCATAGTCATGTCTGTCCTCTTTCTCCATCTTCACGTCCGTCCTCTCCCTCCATAGTCATGTCCCTTCTCTCCCTCCATAGTCATGTGCATCCGCTTCCTCCAGTCATGTCCGTCCTCTTCCTCCATAGTTATTGTGACGTCTTTTTTCTCCAGCAGATTATACACATCAATATTTAGAAGGACACAAGGACCTCTACAAGGACGTCATGATGGAGGACCACCAGAGAGGACACAAGGACCTCTACAAGAACGTCATGATGGAGGACCACCAGAGAGGACACAAGGATCTCTACAAGGACGTCATGATGGAGGACCACCAGAGAGGACACAAGGACCTCTACAAGGACGTCATGATGGAGGACCACCAGAGAGGACACAAGGACCTCTACAAGGACGTCATGATGGAGGACCACCAGAGAGGACACAGGGACCTCTACAAGGACGTCATGATGGACAATCAGCCGCCCCTCACATCACCGGGTAAGAGGAGACTTTATTGTAAAGGAGAGAGCAGTACGGAGGATCCACCTAGATCCCCCATCATCTGATAAACACATAGAAACAATGGATTCAGTCAGTGTGTGTGTTTCCTACAGATGGATCCAGTCATGGGAACCCACCAGAGAGATGTCCCCGTCCTCTGTATTCCCGGGATTCCACACAGGAAGGTCACACCATCCCTCACCATCATCAGGTAGATGGATCCAGTCATGGGAACCCACCAGAGAGATGTCCCCGTCCTCTGTATTCCCGGGATTCCACACAGGAAGGTCACACCATCCCTCACCATCATCAGGTAGATGAGGAACAATCACTGATAGTATCATTAGGATCTGTACATTATCTGCATTGTTACCATTGATGTCATTTTTATTATATATTCAGAGTGGAAACCTGAGAGATTCTACAGTTGAGGTTAAAGAAAAGATAAAAGAGGAGGAGGATGAGGATGGGGGGATAGAAGAGTCAGAGATTCCAGAAGGACACAAAGATCTGTACCAGGACACCATGGTGGAGTCATCCAGCTACAGGAATCCACCAGAGAGATGTCCCCGTCCTCTGTATTTCCGGGATTCCACACAGGTAGGTCACACCATCCCTCACCATCATCAGGTAGATGTGTATAAATCATAACTATTAGTGATTGTTCCTCAAGGGTGTTTGTTACATTGAATTTATTTTTGAATGTTTAGATTGGAATCCTCGGGGATGATAATATTGATGTTAAAGAAGAGTATAAAGAGGAGGATGAGGAGTATGGAGTGATGGAGGAGTTTTCAGAAGGACACAAGGATATGATGGAGCCACCTAATACCAGGAACCCACCAGAGAGATGTCCCCGTCCTCTGTATTCCCGGGATTCCACACAGGAAGGTCACACCATCCGTCACCATCATCAGGTAGATGATGACAATTATTGGTAGGTGGGATTTATACTCGGCATGTTTGTTACAATGAATGTTTTATTATATCTCTCAGAGTGGAATCCTCGGGGATGAGAATATTGATGTTAAAGAAGAGTATAAAGAGGAGGATGAGGAGGATGGAGTGATGGAGGAGTTTTCAGAAGGACACAAGGATATGATGGAGCCACCTAATACCAGGAACCCCCCAGAGAGATGTCCCCGTCCTCTGTATTCCCGGGATTCCACACAGGAAGGTCACACCATCCGTCACCATCATCAGGTAGATGATGACAATTATTGGTAGGTGGGATTTATACTCGGCATGTTTGTTACAATGAATGTTTTATTATATCTCTCAGAGTGGAATCCTCGGGGATGAGAATATTGATGTTAAAGAAGAGTATAAAGAGGAGGATGAGGAGGATGGAGTGATGAAGGAGTGTTCTGAAGAACATAAGGATCTCTATGAGGACTCCATGATGAAGCCATCAAGCCCACCGGAGAGATGTCCTCTGTATTCCCGGTCTTCCACACAGGAAAGCCACAACTATGCACACAATTACAAGGTTGGTTTGATGGAGGATCTAGGCCATGAAAGGGACTCAGCCATGCCAGACAATGTGTGGATCCTACATGATGACGTTCTCTCTGTGGTCTTGCATTATTGAAGTGGCTGAGAACCCAAATTCCAAAAACACAATTTGTTTTGCTTAGTTTAGTAGATGATGTAGTTATAACCTAAATCACATGGTGTGTATCTCTCAATAATGCCTCCTCAATCAGTTGTAGGCCATGTTGAGCTGAGTCCTTCGTTTTGAGTCCCTCTCAGTCTGTGGCATGGTGTCACATGTGGTGCAGCTATTTCCACCATTGGCTTCTCTTCTCCCGGTAGAATTTGAAGTTTCCTCCTCTCTTCTATAGATGTGAAGTCCGGGATGAGAGCAGAGAGTCTCTGGAAGTGAGTGTCCCTCACTGATGAGTACTTGGGGCACTGTAGCAGGAAGAGGTCCTTGTCCTCCAGGACCACCTATTCACATTGTAGCAGGAACGGTCCTCATCCTCCAGATTACCCTGGTCAGATTGCAGCAGGAAGTGGTCCTTATCCTCCAGAACCCCCTATTCACATTGTAGCAGGAACGGTCCTCATCCTCCAGATTACCCTGGTCACGTTGTAGCAGGAAGTGGTTCTCATCCTCCATGACATCCGGTCAGATTGCAGCAGGAAGTGGTCCTTATCGTCCATGACATCCCAGTCACATTGTAGCAGGAAGTGGTCCTCATCCTCCATGACACCCGGTCAGATTGTAGCAGGAAGTGGTCCTTGTCCTCCAGAACCCCCTGGTCACAATGCAGCAGGAAGTGATCCTCATCCTCCAGGACCCCCTGGTCACATTTTAGCAAGAAGAGGTCCTCATCCTCCAGGACCCCCTAGTGACATTGCTGGCACAGTCTACTCTCCCTGGACTTGTAGGTCTGTCTGTGCCGTCCTGATTGGATTTTCAGGCTGTGGGCACTCTACCGGCTCAGGGTCTGTCTGTCTTTGGGGTCTTGTAGCACCTCCAGGTACAGGGTCAGTTTGTAGTCCCTCTGTAGTGACTGGTATACCGTTTCTTGGAGTTGGCTCTTTCATTTCTTCATTCCTCAACATATGTTTTGGGGAATCCTTCATTATGTCTTTATTTGAGATTTTGTCAGGCCGTTTGTTGGGTGTTTGGGGAGGACAAGGCGAGTTGTTGCAGGCCACATGGCTTTGACTGGTCATTATTGGTCAGTAGGGCCTTATGGTGGTACAAGTTAGGACTGCTGTTTTGTAGATGGCCCCAGTATGATAGCGCCCTCTTCTGTACTGCGAGAAGAAAAGGAACTCTGCCCAACTCTGACCAGCAATCACCGTTGGAGGTGCTCTGGTGGACTTGGAGGAGGTGCTTGCAGAATTCTAGATGGAATATTTCTGACGGGCTGAAGTCCCATTTGGATTGGTCTGGGTAGGTGAGAAGACCCTCAATCTTCACTGCTATAAAGAAGGATTGGGGTGATGACTCTATCAAAGATTCTAAGCCAGACTCTTCCCGGAGGTTGAAGGTGGTACAGCTGTCTCCTGATGGCGTAGGAGGTTCTCATGCCTTGTCTTTCAGGGACTCAATGGCTGGCTTGAAATTCTGTGTGTCCCTCCCCCTCTCTCTCCTCCCCCTCTCCTCCTCCCCCTCTCTCCTCCTCCCCCCCTCTCTCCTCCTCTCTTCTCCCCCTTCCCTCTCTCCCCCTCTCTCCTCCTCCTCTCTCTCCCTCCTCTTCTGTCCCTTCTCTGTCTCTCTCCCCTCCCTCCCTCTCTCCCCCCTCTCTCTCCCCTTTCTCCCCCTCTCTTCACCCTCCCCCCCCCCCACCCTCTCTCTCCTCTCGCTCTTTCTCCTCTCTCTCTCCCCCTTCTCTCTCTCTTCTCCCCTTCTCACTCTCTCTTCCCCCCCCTTCTCCCTCCCCCCTTCTCTCTCTCTCTCCCCCCTTCTCTCTCTCTCCCCCCTCTCTCCCCCTCTCTCTCTCCCCCTCTCTCTCTCCCCCTCTCTCCCCCCCTCTCTCTCCCCCTCTCTCCCCCCTCACTCTCCCCCTCTCTCCCCCTCACTCTCCCCCTCTCTCCCCCCTCACTCTCCCCCCTCTCCCTCCCTCTCTTCTCTCCCTCTCTTCTCTCCCTCTCCCCCTCTCTTCCCTCCCCCTCTTCTCTCTCCTCCCTCCCCCTCTTCTCTCTCCTCCCTCCCCCTCTTCTCTCTCCTCCCTCCCCCTCTTCTCTCTCCTCCCTCCCCCTCTTCTCTCTCCTCCCTCCCCCTCTTCTCTCTCCTCCCTCCCCCTCTTCTCTCTCCTCCCTCCCCCTCTTCTCTCTCCTCCCTCCCCCTCTTCTCTCTCCTCCCTCCCCCTCTTCTCTCTCTTCCCCCCCCCTCTCTCTCTTCCCCCCCCCTCCCTCCCCTTCTCTCTCCCTCCCTCCCTCCTCTCTCCTCCCTCTCCCCCTCCCCCCCCCGAGGTGCAGAGCAGCAGCAGACATGCCTCCTTCCCTCCTCCTGTATATATCTCATTATACAGGCTGTCAATCAAGGGCGTGGCCTCAATATTGCGGAGAGGATTGCTGATGGCAGGCTGCTCTTCTACCAGCCACACTACACACCAATGGCTTGCGCTCTTCTTCTTTATTACATTTTATCTTCTATTTTTCTTTGCTTTTTGCAGGTTTCCAGCCACTTTCACTCTGATATTTCCTCTCCTTCTCTTGATGTAGAGTGGAGATCCAATCGATATAGAATTTGAGGTGAAAGCAGAAGAAGAAGAGGCGTATGTGAGGGATGATCAGCAGTCTATGGAGGAGGATGGAATAACGGGGACATTTATAGAGGAGGACACTCCTACAGAGATCAGCACAGGTGGGTCATGAACACTAAATCCATTCCTCCACCCATACTGCTCACTGATTGGTCCAGATGATAAACCTCTCATTGGATCTTTCTCTGGTTTGGGGGAACCAATCAGCTCCTGTCTAGTAATCCTCTTTGTATTTTAGTCCATGGCCGGGAGATGAGGAAAACCTCCGAGGATTGTCTCACTTTGTCTCCAGACTGGAAAGTAGAAGATGAGGACATCACACAGTATAGTCCAGGAGAAAACCCGGCTCCCTCCAATGTCCATCCGGCACCACCCAGTGTAGATGGACCATCGGATTCCTCGTATCCTGAGGAACCTCAGACTGTGCGGGACCGGGCCGCCCTTCCAACAGGGAAGAGCTTGTCCTGTACTGAGTGCGGGAAATGTTTCCAATATAAATCCCGTCTTAATGTGCATATCAGATCTCACACGGGAGAGAAGCTGTATTCCTGTCCTGAGTGCGGGAAATGTTTCCAATATAAATCCAATCTTAATGTGCATAAAAGATCTCACACCGGGGAGAAGCCATATTCCTGTCCTGAGTGCGGGAAATGTTTTGTAGAAAAATCAACACTTATCATACATCAGAGGTCTCACACAGGGGAGAAGCCGTATTCCTGTCACGAGTGTGGGAAATGTTTTTCAAAGAAGTCCTATCTTCACTCACATCAAAGATCTCACACGGGGGAGAAGCCGTATTCCTGTCCTGAGTGCGCGAAATGTTTTTCACAGAAGTCTCATCTTTACTCACATCAAAGATCTCACACGGGGGAGAAGCCATATTCCTGTCCTGAGTGTGGAAAGTGGTTTTCAGATAAGTCCAGTGTTTACACACATCAAAGATCTCACACGGGGGAGAAGCCGTATTCCTGTCCTGAGTGCGGGAAATGTTTCCAATATAAATCCAATCTTATTGAGCATAGAAGATATCACACGGGGGAGAAGCCGTATTCCTGTCCTGAGTGCGAGAAATGTTTTGTAGAAAAATCAACACTTATCATACATCAGAGATCTCACACAGGGGAGAAGCCATATTCCTGTCCTGAGTGTGGAAAATGTTTTTCAAAGAAGTCCCATCTTCACTCACATCAAAGATCTCACACGGGGGAGAAGCCGTATTCCTGTCCTGAGTGCGGGAAATGTTTTCAATATAAATCCAATCTTATTAAGCATAGAAGATATCACACGGGGAGAAGCCGTATTCCTGTACTGAGTGCGGGAAATGTTTTGTAGAAAAATCAACACTTATCATACATCAGAGATCTCACACAGGGGAGAAGCCATATTCCTGTCCTGAGTGCGGGAAATGTTTTTCAGTGAAGTCCTCTCTTTACAAACATCAAAGATCTCACACGGGGAGAAGCCGTATTCCTGTCCTGAGTGAGGGAAGGGTTTCCAATATAGATCCAATCTTATTGAGCATAGAAGATCTCACACAGGGAGAAGCCGTATTCCTGTTCTGAGTGCGGGAAATGTTTCCAATCTAAATCTAAACTTAATGTGCATGAAAGATCTCACACGGGGGAGAAGCCGTATTCCTGTTCTGAGTGCGGGAAATGTAGCAAAATCAACACCTCATACATCACATGTCTCACAGGGGAGAAGCCGTATTCCGGTCCTGAGTGCGGGAAATGTTTTTCATATAAGTCCTATCTTTCCAGACATCAGAGATCTCACACGGGGGAGAAGCCACTTTCCTGTCCTGAGTGAGGGAAATGTTCCTCACTGAAGTCCTGTCCTCCAGTACATCAGAGATTATATCGTGGTAGACAGATCAGACCGGGGTCAGTCCTTATTGGGGGGCGGAATGGGGAAAGATGGGGGGAGGGCTATGGCAGATGGTAAGAAGGTTCCCATGTTACAACCAGTGGAATTGGTACCATTTGTATGAAAATAAAAAATACACAAAATCCGTGTGAACAAGGTGTCAGTGAAGGAGGTGTCAGTGAATGAAGGAGGTATCAGGGAATGAAGGAGGTGTCAGAGAATGAAGGAGGTGTCAGAGAATGGAAGTGTTTTTTCCCCAATGCCAGAAGTCTGCCCAGCACAATAGGTGAGTTGGAAGGTTTGGTGAATGAAGAGAACTAGGATTGGATTGGTATTGCTGAATCTTGGCTTCATTCCTCACATGACTGGGCCATTCATATTCCTGGCTAGGTTCTCTTTCGGAGAGACGGGGTCATAGAAAAGGGGGTGGAGTCTGTCTGGAAAAGGAAAGGGGGTGGAGTCTGTCTAGAATAGGAAAGGGGGTGGAGTCTGTCTAGAATAGGAAAGGGGGTGGAGTCTGGAATAGGAAAGGGGGTTTAGTCTGTCTCTGTGAGAAGTGATCTCAGCGAGTGTGAGAGGACCTAGGTGATGGAGAGTGTGATGAGGCTGAAGTATTATGGGTGGAGCTGCACATGGGGGCGGTACTACAAAGGTCATCATTGGAGTTTGTTATAGGCCTTTCAGTGTTAATGAGGAGGTGGAGACTCAGCTCCTCCCACAGATGGCAAGGGCGGGGACAGTGATAATAACGGGGGATGGTAACTACCTGGAAACTGACTGGAGTAATGGGACTGCAGGAACAGTTAAAGGACAAAAATGTATAAACCTACTACAGGACAATTGTATGGTTCAGTTCATAGAGGCCCCAACTAGGAATGATGCTCTGCTGGACCTGTGTCATAGAGGCCCCAACTAGGAATGATGCTCTGCTGGACCTGTGTCATAGAGGCCCCAACTAGGAATGGTGCTCTGCTGGACCTGTGTCATAGAGGCCCCAACTAGGAATGATGCTCTGCTGGACCTGTGTCATAGAGGCCCCAACTAGGAATGATGCTCTGCTGGACCTGTGTCATAGAGGCCCCAACTAGGAATGATGCTCTGCTGGACCTGTGTCATAGAGGCCCCAACTAGGAATGATGCTCTGCTGGACCTGGTCATAGAGGCCCCAACTAGGAATGATGCTCTGCTGGACCTGGTCATAGAGGCACAAGCTAGGAATGATGCTCTGCTGGACCTGTGTCATAGAGGACCCAACTAGGAATGATGCTCTGCTGGACCTGGTCATAGAGGCCCCAACTAGGAATGATGCTCTGCTGGACCTGGTCATATAGGCCCCAACTGGGAATGATGATCTGCAGGACTTGGTCAGAGAGGTCTTAACTAGGAATGATGCTCTGCTGGACCTGGTCATATAGGCCCCAACTGGGAATGATGATCTGCTGGACTTGGTCAGAGAGGTCTCAACTAGGAATGATGTTCTGCTGGACCTGTATCATAGAGACCCCAACTAGGAATGATGCTCTGCTGGACCTGGTCATAGAGGTCCCAACTAGGAATGATGCTCTGCTGGACCTGGTCATAGAGGCCCCAACTAGGAATGATGCTCTGCTGGACCTGGTCATAGAGGCCCCAACTAGGAATGATGCTCTGCTGGACCTGGTCATAGAGGCCCCAACTAGGAATGATGCTTTGGTGGACCTGTGTCATAGAGGCCCCAACTAGGAATGATGCTCTGCTGGACCTGGTCATCTCCAACCATGCAGAGATTATTATGAATGTCCATATAGAGAACATCTGGGTAGCCGTGACCATAACATGATCTCATTTATTAGCTGTAAACAGCGAGCACATACGGGGAGAATAAAAACGCTGAACTTTAAGAGAGCTAATTCTCCAAGGCTGAGATCTGCTCTCCAAGACTTAGACTGGGAGGAATATTGGCATGGATGAACACAACACAGAAATGGGAGTTCTTCACAAAGACTGTATGACCCTGATTTACTATTGTGGCTGGGCGCATTTCTGTGGACGACCGTCTACTTTTACCCCGCTAAGAGATTTACTATTGAGCAGCGCCCATAAATAGACGCCAATCGAATTTACTAAGCAGACACACACCAGGAATCAGACTCACAAAGCAGACTTGGTAAGAGGCACGTCTGACACCATGAAAGATCACTGCAGAGACCTTCACATGGAAATTTGCTTTGCCAGATATCAGGACTTCACTTCAAACAATATCTGACATTTCAAATAAAATGTAAAATGTGTTTTTTTCAGCAAATCGACACAGTGAGGAACTAGACGCTCGTGCAGCTTATTTGGCGGATATAACTGAGCATGTGCAGAACACGTTAGACGTCCTCTGTGGGCGCTTGCTTTTTAGCAGCTCTTCAATAATAAATCTCAGTGTGGAGTCCTCTGACAGCCGGCACTCGGTCGCGTCTCCTGTGTGTGGAGTCCTCTGACAGCCGGCACTCGGTCACGTCTCCTGTGTGTGGAGTCCTCTGACAGCCGACACTCGGTGGCGTCTCCTGTGTGTGGAGTCCTCTGACAGCCGGCACTCGGTGGCGTCTCCTGTGTGTGGAGTCCTCTGACAGCCGGCACTCGGTGGCGTCTCCTGTGTGTGGAGTCCTCTGACAGCCGGCACTCGGTGGCGTCTCCTGTGTGTGGAGTCCTCTGACAGCCGGCACTCGGTGGCGTCTCCTGTGTGTGGAGTCCTCTGACAGCCGGCACTCGGTGGCGTCTCCTGTGTGTGGAGTCCTCTGACAGCCGGCACTCGGTGGCATCTCCTGTGTGTGGAGTCCTCTGACAGCCGGCACTCGGTGGCGTTTCCTGTGTGTGGAGTCCTCTGACAGCCGGCACTCGGTGGCGTCTCCTGTGTGTGGAGTCCTCTGACAGCCGGCACTCGGTGGCGTCTCCTGTGTGTGGAGTCCTCTGACAGCCGACACTCGGTGGCGTCTCCTGTGTGTGGAGTCCTCTGACAGCCGGCACTCGGTGGCGTCTCCTGTGTGTGGAGTGCTCTGACAGCCGGCACTCGGTGGCGTCTCCTGTGTGTGGAGTGCTCTGACAGCCGGCACTCGGTGGCGTCTCCTGTGTGTGGAGTCCTCTGACAGCCGGCACTCGGTCACGTCTCCTGTGTGTGGAGTCCTCTGACAGCCGGCACTCGGTGGCGTCTCCTGTGTGTGGAGTCCACTGACAGCCGGCACTCGGTGGCGTCTCCTGTGTGTGGAGTCCTCTGACAGCCGGCACTCGGTGGCGTCTCCTGTGTGTGGAGTCCTCTGACAGCCGACACTCGGTGGCGTCTCCTGTGTGTGGAGTCCTCTGACAGCCGGCACTCGGTGGCGTCTCCTGTGTGTGGAGTCCTCTGACAGTACCAGTGCGAACTACTGGAGGTCCCACCCACAGACTGGACTCGACATGTGGTAGGGCTGCTTGACGGAGGGGCTGCTGAAGCCTACCGAATGATGGACCCCCTCAAGAGACGGAACTATGAGGAGATAAAAAGGGCCGTACTGGACTACTCCGCGGTCTCATCGGAGTCATTTCGGGCCCAGTTCCGGACTACCCCCCGCCTCCCAGAGGCCTCCTTCAAAATGTTTGCACACAAGTTGTCGGTAGCCTGCCGCCGGTGGCTGGAAGGGGAGAAGGCAACCTCCCCTGAGCAGATCATCCAGGCCATCCTGAAGGAACAATTCCTTTTTAAGTGCCCCCCCGAGCTCCGACAGTGGGTGCGTGAGCGGAAACCTGCCACCCTGGAAGAAGCTGCAGCCTTAGCGGAGGAGGCTCTCCTCAATAACCTGCAATGGAAGAAGCCTGCGGCCGAGGCACCCCAAGCGGCCAGGATGACCCATCCTACACCGGTGCCCTACATGCCTCCCGATCGCCGGATGGCCCCACAAACAGTGCCAGTGCTATGGCCCTTACTACCACCTCGTTCAGCCACCTCACAACGGGGCCCCAGACCGGCCTTAGATAGGCGATGCTTTGGCTGTGGACAGATTGGTCACTACCAGGCCAGCTGCCCCGCCAAAAAACAGAGTCTCAGGCCTAGCTTGCCCCGGCCAGTGAATTCTGTGGATCTGTACCAAGCTCCCGAGGACTTGCCACCACCCCCTTCAGACTGGGATCTCGCGCCCGCGGACAAGGACACCCCCCCATGAGTCTTTGGCCTACAGCCGGTGGGGGCCCCTACCCAGAGCCTCCAAGGAAAGCACTTGCAAGAGGTCACTGTGGATGGACAAAGGGCCGTGGGCTTCCGAGACTCAGGGGCCTTCCTCACCATTGTGGACCCCCGAGTGGTGCACCCTGACGCTGTACAGCCTGGCCCTGGGATAGTGATTCAACTAGCAGGGGGCACCAAACGCTTCATCCCTCTTGTTACCGTCAATCTGGACTATGGCTTGGGGCCTAAACGCTGCAATGTGGGTGTAATGGGAGGACTGTCTGCAGATGTGCTTCTTGGGAATGATGTGGGCAATCTTCAATGCCACTTTGTGGGAGCCGTCACACGAAGTCAGGCCTGCCGGGAAACCGCTGAGAGGAAGGAGGCACCCCAGAATGTGGACGGACCTCCGCTGCCCGCAGTGAGTGACTCAACTGTGACTGCTGACAATGCTGGGGAGACATGGGACTGGGACAAGTTTCAAGGGGACTTAGCCACCGACCCTACTCTGACTGGTCCGGGGACCGACGAAAAGAGAGTGCAGGAAAATGGGTTGCTGTACCGAGTGGTGGAGACCGACGCCGAAGGGGGGCCCCAGACCGTGGCTAAACATCTGATAGTTCCCCAACAATTCCGGACCCAAATGCTACACCTTGCTCACGATATTCCCATGGCTGGGCATCAGGGAAAGCTACGGACCGAAAGGAGGTTGGCCCAGGCCTTCTATTGGCCTGGGATGTCCCAATCAGTAGCTCGCTACTGCCGTACCTGCGATACCTGTCAGCGACATGGAAGAACAGGTGGCCTGCGGGCCCCCCTACAGCCCCTACCCATTATTGAGGAGCCATTCCAACGAGTAGCTATTGACATTCTGGGCCCCTTAGCTCGCCCCAGCAATTCTGGAAAGCGGTACATCCTGACCATCGTGGACTATGCTACTCGTTATCCCCAAAGCAGTCGCCCTGTCCAGCATCACAGCTCCCAAAGTTGCAGAAGCCATGGTTACCGTTTTCACCCGAGTGGGTTTCCCTGCTGAAATCCTGTCAGATCAGGGGACTCAATTCATGTCAGGCCTTGTTCAGTCCCTCTGGCAGACCTGTGGAGTGCGGACCATCCGGACAACCCCCAATCACCCCCAGACCAATGGACTGTGTGAACGCTTCAACGGGACCCTGAAGGCCATGCTACGGGCCTTTGTAGATCTAGAGCCAGACTGGGAAAGATACCTGCCCCACCTCCTCTTTGCCTACCGGGAGGTGCCGCAGGAATCTACCGGATTTTCCCCCTTTGAACTGCTGTATGGGCGGAAAATCCGCGGCCCCCTGACCCTACTGAAGGAATACTGGGAGGGTCAACTACCAGATACCGGGGTCCCTGTGGTGCCCTATGTCTTGGAACTGCGTGAAAAGATGGGACAACTAGCCGGCCTAGCAGCTGACCATCTCCAAGCAGCCCAGGTCCGGCAAAAGACATGGTATGACCGCAAGGCCCACACCCGGGAGTTTACTGAAAACCAACAGGTCCTCATGATTGTCCCAAATCCCCAGAACAAATTGCAAACCACATGGGAGGGCCCCTTCCGTGTCATTAGGAAAGTGAATGACACTAACTATATTCTTGGGCTAGATGATCGGGGGAGACGGCAGAAAACGGTACATGTCAATATGATCATGGAGTACCATGACCGAAACCCCCTTGTTATGGCTGTCTGTCCAATACCCTCTGAGGAGGAGGAAGAGGCCGTACCGGACCTCCTGGAAGCAGCACGCCATCCAAATGATGTGCACCAGGTGCCCCTGAGTCTGCAGCTGAACCCGGGGCAACAGAGGGCCATGAATGCTGTCCTGGGCCAGCGCAGTTCCGCTTTTTCGGCCTGGCCTGGAAAAACTACTATCACCACTCACCATGTGGAGACCCTGGGAACCCGGCCCCTCCAACAAGCCCCATATTGTGTCCCCAAAGCCGTTAAGAACACTATGAGACAGGAACTGAATGAAATGCTGGATCTGGGAATTATTCAGCCCTCCCAGAGCCCCTGGGCCTCTCCTGTTGTTCTTGTCCCCAAGAAAGATGGTAGCATCCGCTTTTGTGTTGCCTACCGACGCCTCAATGACCACACGGTTAGTGACGCCTACCCGATGCCCCGTATCGATGACCTACTGGACTGGCTGGCTGGAGCCCACTATGTCACTACTCTGGACTTGAGCAAGGGCTACTGGCAAATCCCCTTATCTTCAGAGGGTCGGGAGCGCTCTGCCTTCACCACCCCCTTCGGCCTGTTCGAGTTTCTCAACATGCCTTTTGGCATGAAGAATGCTCCTGCCACCTTCCAGCGTACGGTGGACCAGCTGCTGCGGGGCTGTCATGACTTTGCCTGCGCCTACCTGGATGACATAGCCATCTTTAGTGAAACATGGGAAGACCACCTCCAGCATGTGAGCTTTGTCCTGGACCGAATTGCAGGGGCCAACCTCACCATTCCACCAGACAAGTGCCAGATGGGGATGGCGGAGGTGCAATATTTAGGACACCGGGTGGGAGGGGGTAAACTGCGCCCAGAACCGGCTAAAATAGAAGCCATTAAGGAATGGCCCACCCCCCAGACCAAGAAACAGGTTATGGCGTTCCTGGGCACTGCTAACTATTACCGCAAATTTGTTCCTCATTTCAGCACGATTGCGAAGCCCCTCACAGATCTCACCAAGAAGACCATGCCCCGGATGGTAACCTGGACCCCGGCCTGCCAGACCGCATTTGATCGGCTGAAGAAGGCCCTTTCCCATGACCCCGTCCTAGCAGCGCCCAATTACCATCGAAGGTTCCTCGTACAGACAGACGCCTCCACTTATGGGCTGGGGGCCGTCCTCAGCCAGGTAAATGAGGAGGGGGAGGAGCACCCTGTGGCCTTCCTTAGCAGGAAACTATTAGACCGGGAGGTGGCCTATGCCACCATAGAGAAGGAGTGCCTGGCCATAGTGTGGGCGTTGAAGAAACTTCAACCCTATTTGTATGGCCGGGAGTTCACCATCCTCACGGACCATAACCCCCTCACCTGGCTGAATCGGGTCTCCGGGGATAATGGCCGCCTCTTACGATGGAGCCTGGCCTTACAACCTTACAATTTCGATTTCCAATACTGACGGGGAAGCCAGCACCACAATGCAGATGGGCTGTCCCGTCAGCAAGACCCCCAGTAAATGCAGTCCACAAGTGCCTCTACGGGAACCTGTTGAGGTTCCCCTGGCGGCACTTGTAGAATGGAGGGGGGAGGGGTTGTCACGGAGCTGGTCCTTTCTTCCCCATCCTCCAGGTTTGCCGGCTGCCACCCTTCTGTCCCATCCATGCTGGGACTTCTAGTCCTCTTTGTCCCTGACACAGGCAGACCTCAGCAGCCCCTCACCCCCCTGGCTTGCAGCCTGGCCTCCTGCTGAAGGAATCCACAAACAGGCCATCTCCTCCCTTCCCCCTCATGCACAAATTCCTGGGCTCCCTGGGCCGGTCTGGAGACCAGAGACAGGACCCATTGCCATGCTAACCCGATAGGAAGTGTCAAGTTACCAGCTCTATACTTAAGGGTGAGCAGGAAAACCCCCATTGTGTTCTCCTGGCTGTGTGTGTGAGGGAAGGCTATGCTGAGGGCCAGCTTCTCTCATCCAAAAATCCCCCGTCCTCCTCCTCATCTCCTGGACTGTCTGTGCTGCCTGGGAGCCCTGCACTCTGGAGGGATCTTCTGCTGTCCCCGTGAACCTGCCTGGCTGGATCTATCCCCTGCCTGGACTTAACCCCTTGTTCTCCGTGAACCTGCCTGGACTTAACCCATCCCTGCCTGGAGCCTCCTGTGTGGACTAACCCTGTGGATTACATTACCCCTGTTGTTCCATATTGCCTTACAGAGAACTGTACTGTGTTGCTGTGTCTGGTGTGGATCTGTGGACTAAAGGAACTGTTGTCTGTGCCCCAAAAACCTCCCCAATAAAAGCATGTTGGGTTCCGTGCAATCTGTCTCTGTGTGCTCTCTGGTTCTCTTGACAACATACACATTCAGGACAAGTCATTTGCAAAACATAAAACCCGTAACTACCAGTCCATACACTTACCACCTGGACCTCGGTGTCACACAACAAATTATCTTATACTTTACGTGACAGAAAGATAAGCAACAGAATTTTGGCAGCCCAAACCTACCAGTGTCAATATTTTCTTATTTCTTGGACAACCCGTGTCCCTAGACATCCAATGTCCTCAAAAGTACTTACCAAAAGTACCTGTATTCACCAAAAGTACATACACATTTTCTGGACAACCCGTGTCCCTGGACATCCAATGTCCTCAAAAGTACTTACCAAAAGTACATACACATTTTCTGGACAACCCGTGTCCCTGGGCATCCAATGTCCTCAAAAGTACTTACCAAAAGTACCTGTACTTACCAAAAGTACATACACATTTTCTGGACAACCCGTGTCCCTGGACATCCAATGTCCTCAAAAGTACTTACCAAAAGTACATACACATTTTCTGGACAACCCGTGTCCCTGGACATCCAATGTCCTCAAAAGTACTTACCAAAAGTACATACACATTTTCTGGACAACCCGTGTCCCTGGACATCCAATGTCCTCAAAAGTACTTACCAAAAGTACCTGTACTCACCAAAAGTACATACACATTTTCTGGACAACCCGTGTCCTTCAGTACTTCCCAAAAGTACTTATGCCGGCTGGCAATCTTTTACACTATAACCCTTTCATTAAAACATACTTCCAAAGTATGTGGGCATCGGAACTCAGCCAGAGCCTAGTCACGGTAAATATCAGAACATACAACTCAAATACTTACCGGATAGGATGACTCTCCGATCCCGGGATGAGCCCCCAATCTGAAAGGAATTTGTGCTTCTAATCAATCACTGGTAGGTTTCGGTTCCCCCATTAGGCCTAAGAGACCGTGTTCTGGAATGAGAGAAATTAGCATGCGCACACAGGTTTCCAGAAGACGATCTGAATCGTTATTCGTAGGTTCTTCCTCTTATATTGTAACAAAGAAAACCATACAATAGAATTTCGCTAGATACTTGTCAAGGCTGTGAACATGATTTTTCTCAGGCCTTGAAATCAGTTACAAGTAACCAACAGTTATTTTCCCATAAGACAGAAGTATTGGACTTTTAACTATATCATAGCAGAAACAGGTGCTGTTAGTACAAAGAAATAATTGGATACTTTCCCCGCCTCTACCAAGGCTAAGCTAAGATAAAAAACTAAAGAATATTGTGAGTGCAGTTCTATAATACATAGAGAGCTTTTACATGCACATCTTCATATTTTCATTAACTCATTCTGGGTATAATACAAAAACAATTAATAATACAAAAAACAACATGGAGTGATACATTTCCCTTCAACCTCAATTAGGTTTTCTTGCTGACCTTAATCAAGGTTCCTTGGTGACATCAATCAATCAAGGTTCCTTGGTGACATCAATCTATTAAGGTTCCTTGGTGACATCAATCAATCAAGGTTCCTTGGTGACATCAATCAATCAAGGTTCCTTGGTGACATCAATCAATCAAGGTTCCTTGGTGACATCAATCTATTAAGGTTCCTTGGTGACATCAATCAATCAAGGTTCCTTGTTGACTTCAATCAATCAAGGTTCCTTGGTGACATCAATCAATCAAGGTTCCTTGGTGACATCAATCAATCAAGGTTCCTTGGTGACATCAATCTATTAAGGTTCCTTGGTGACATCAATCTATTAAGGTTCCTTGGTGACATCAATCAATCAAGGTTCCTTGGTGACATCAATCAATCAAGGTTCCTTGGTGACATCAATCAATCAAGGTTCCTTGGTGACTTCAATCAATCAAGGTTCCTTGTTGACTTCAATCAATCAAGGTTCCTTGGTGACATCAATCAATCAAGGTTCCTTGGTGACATCAATCAATCAAGGTTCCTTGGTGACATCAATCTATTAAGGTTCCTTGGTGACATCAATCAATCAAGGTTCCTTGTTGACTTCAATCAATCAAGGTTCCTTGGAGACATCAATCAAGGTTCCTTGGTGACATCAATCAATCAATCAAGGTTCCTTGGTGACATCAATCAATCAAGGTTCCTTGGTGACATCAATCTATTAAGGTTCCTTGGTGACATCAATTAATCAAGGTTCCTTGGTGACTTCAATCAATCAAGGTTCCTTGGTGACATCAATCAATCAAGGTTCCTTGGTGACATCAATCAATCAAGGTTCCTTGGTGACATCAATCAATAAAGGTTCCTTGGTGACATCAATCAATCAAGGTTCCTTGGTGACATCAATCAATCAAGGTTCCTTGGTGACATCAATCAATCAAGGTTCCTTGGTGACATCAATCAATCAAGGTTCCTTGGTGACTTCAATCAATCAAGGTTCCTTGGTGACATCAATCAATCAAGGTTCCTTGGTGACATCAATCAATCAAGGTTCCTTGGTGACATCAATCAATCAAGGTTCCTTGGTAACATCAATCAATCAAGGTTCCTTGGTGACATCAATCTATTAAGGTTCCTTGGTGACATCAATCAATCAAGGTTCCTTGGTGACATCAATCAATCAAGGTTCCTTGGTGACATCAATCAATCAAGGTTCCTTGGTGACATCAATCAATCAAGGTTCCTTGGTGACTTCAATCAATCAAGGTTCCTTGGTGACATCAATCAATCAAGGTTCCTTGGTGACATCAATCAATCAAGGTTCCTTGGTGACATCAATCAATCAAGGTTCCTTGGTAACATCAATCAATCAAGGTTCCTTGGTGACATCAATCAATCAAGGTTCCTTGGTGACTTCAATCAATCAAGGTTCCTTGGTGACATCAATCTATTAAGGTTCCTTGGTGACATCAATCAATCAAGGTTCCTTGGTGACATCAATCAATCAAGGTTCCTTGGTGACATCAGTCTATTAAGGTTCCTTGGTGACATCAATCAATCAAGGTTCCTTGGTGACATCAATCAATCAAGGTTCCTTGGTGACATCAATCAATCAAGGTTCCTTGTTGACTTCAATCAATCAAGGTTCCTTGGTAACATCAATCAATCAAGGTTCCTTGGTAACATCAATCAATCAAGGTTCCTTGGTGACATCAATCAATCAAGGTTCCTTGGTGACTTCAATCAATCAAGGTTCCTTGGTGACATCAATCTATTAAGGTTCCTTGGTGACATCAATCAATCAAGGTTCCTTGTTGACATCAATCAATCAAGGTTCCTTGGTGACATCAATCTATTAAGGTTCTTTGGTGAACTCAGATGATATCGATCAGCTATCCTGATCACTGATTTTGAAGCCAGACCCTCCTGGACTGTACATGTAAGACTTGCCTGGAATGTAACCTTTGGGCACTGGGCTTTTCATTGTGGTGCTCTCCAGGACAGGGTGTACTGTGTTAGTTAGCTGAGGAGTGCTTTCGGGTCCAGAGCTGTCCTGTGGTCACAGGTGTGACCCTGTCTTTGAAGACTCACTTAGTAAGCAGAGCCAGTTGTGATGAAGCATTGATGGCCACCATTTTAAATTTCCCACCACTTTTTAACAGAGTAAGAGTTAAGGCCAAGGAATCAACTGCTGGATCATCACGTGGATCTCCCTTCCTACACTTACTTGGTCACCCCCGGCCACCTGAAACTCTCAGCCCCAGATGCCTGGGTTTATGAGACTTAAAACATTGCCTCACGTTGGGCCTAGTTGAATTACTGCTGTACAAACACATGTCTTCACTAAGACAGCCAGGACTGTCCCACTGCCAAGGATGAACTCAGCTTATAGTCCTAGAGTGCGTCCTGCCCAGAAGGAATTGACACCTGTAATTCAGAATCTTGGACCCCTATTGTCACTGGATCATCTTTATTGCAGTCTACCAAAGCTCTCTCGTGTGTGGCCAAGGTATCCCCCATGTCCGCAGGGACCTCAGTCTCCACTTTGGACTTTCTGGCTGTTTTTGCTCAGATATCGATGCACTCTGCCCTCAAAGGCTCTAAATGGTCCCCTGCAGATTATGCCTGTGATTGGCCTAAAACTTCTATTCATTCTGGTCATGTTGACCTTGTCACTGTCTCTGAGAATTCCAACAGTCTACCTCTGGTTGGGGTCATTGCAGTCTCCTGAAGTGGACACAGATTTACCGGGGTTGTTTCAAACCTTATAGATGTACTACCCGTCATCTGGAGAATCAGCCTCGTGTTCCAGGCCTTGGGTTTTTTAAAGGTCACTGTTGGGCAAGGGTGCTCATTTCCTTTAGGGCAGGGGTGTCACACTGGCGGCCCTCCAGCTGTTGCAAAACTACAAGTCCCATCATGCCTCTGCCTTTGGGAGTCATGCTTGTGACTGTCAATCTTGCAATGCCTCATGGGACTTGTAGTTTGGCAACAGCTTGAGGGTCACCAGTTTGACACCTGTGCTTTAGGGATTTAATTCCTCCCCTTATAAGTCAGAATCATTCTCCCTCCCTCATCTTTCAGGGTGTGTAGGGTGCCAAGGGATTACTCTCATAATTTAGACTCCCTTTTTCAGTTGTAAGTCAGTCCTTATCAATCCCTCATTCCTGGGAGCCTGAACTTGGGGCGAAACATCCAAATGGTCTCTGTAGACCAAGTACTTCCAGATATGACGTGTCTGCCTTTTTGTCTGAAAGGGGCAGTTTATTCCCTTCACCATGAAAGTCTTCACTTGCAGGGGTGTCCCCATGTCTGGGGCTCCAATCTGTTTCCTGAGAACAGTTCCCGTCTCATCAAGCATCCCCTCCATGACTTGGTACTCTGACATGAGCTCCACTGGAAATCCCTCACGTGTTGAAGAGTCTTCCCCTATGGAAAGGTCTGGGAGTTTTCCCTGTGGCAGGTCTAGTGGCCTAGTCCCTATGCTGTACTACACTGAGAGTGTTACGTTTCACTATGCTGTCCTCCTCGGAGATAAGAATTTGCCGTCTGGTCCTCTTCTGATTCAGTACCTGAAAGCTGTTGATTGATCACCTGGCAGGAAGATTTAATTGCTGGATGTCCCTGTGCTCTCCTCATTGTCAGCAAGAAGATCATTCTGGGGTCCTGCTGCTAGTTCCCCCAGCAGGTAGGGAGTCTGCCTGGAGACCTTTGTGGGACCTGGTCACTGGAGGGTAAGTTCTCATTTGATGACAGATGTGCAGTTCCTCCAGACTCCTTCCCTTGCTCCTGATCCTAATCAGGTAGACAATCTAGGATCCCTTCCCCCCTTCCCCTCTCCTCAGCTGAGGATGCTTTGTTGGACCATGCTCCGTGATTAGATGTAGGCAGTTTTGGGGCAGCGGTGGGTGTTTAGGTATATGGGTCCTTGTGCATCCTTATGACCTGCTGATGTTTTGTGCCCCATATGGGTTGCCCCATATTTCTTCTCTCTGCTTACCCCTGTGGAGGTGTCTGGGCACTTTTTCCTCTTCTAGTCAAGCCCTTAGGTACCCTTAGGGTTCTTTCCTACCTGAAGAACGGGACATTATGATTCGTCTGTCTCTCTCTGATATGAAGGACGGGACATTCTGGGTAGTCTGTCTCTCTCTCTGATATGAAGGACGGGGCATTCTGGGTAGTCTGTCTCTCTCTGATATGAAGGACGGGGCATTCTGGATAGTCTGTCTCTTTCTGAAAGGAAGTAAGGAAGATTCTGGGTAGTCTGTCTCGGTCTCTGATATGAAGGACGGGGCATTCTGGGTAGTCTGTCTCTCTCTGATATGAAGGACGGGACATTCTGGGTAGTCTGTCTCGGTCTCTGATATGAAGGACGGGACATTCTGGGTAGTCTGTCTCTCTCTCTGATATGAAGGATGGGACATTCTGGGTCGCCTGTCTCTCTGATATGAAGGATGGGACATTCTGGGTCGTCTGTCTCTCTCTCTGATATGAAGGATGGGACATTCTGGGTCGCCTGTCTCTCTCTGATATGAAGGATGGGACATTCTGGGTCGTCTGTCTCCCTCTGATATGAAGGATGGTACATTCTGGGTAGTCTGTCTCTCTCTGATATGAAGGACGGGACATTCTGGGTAGTCTGTCTCTCTCTCTGATATGAAGGACGGGACATTCTGGGTAGTCTGTCTCTCTCTGATATGAAGAACGGGACATTCTGGGTAGTCTGTCTCTCTCTGATGTGAAGGACGGGACATTCTGGGTAGTCTGTCTCTCTCTGATATGAAGGACGGGACATTCTGGGTAGTCTCTCTTTCTCTGATATGAAGGACGGGACATTCTGGGTAGTCTGTCTCTCTCTGATATGAAGGACGGGACATTCTGGGTAGTCTGTCTCTCTCTGATATGAAGGACGGGACATTCTGGGTCGTCTGTCTCTCTGATATGAAGGACGGGACATTCTGGGTAGTCTGTCTCTCTCTGATATGAAGGATGGGACATTCTGGGTCGTCTGTCTCTCTGATATGAAGGACGGGACATTCTGGGTAGTCTGTCTCTCTGATATGAAGGACGGGACATTCTGGGTAGTCTGTCTCTCTGATATGAAGGACGGGACATTCTGGGTAGTCTGTCTCTCTCTCTGATATGAAGGACGGGACATTCTGGGTAGTCTGTCTGATTTTGGGGGTCTCTGTTTTATTCTGTATACCTTTGTTTCTATCTTGTGTTCTGTGTCTTTAAGACTTTTCTATCTGCAGTAAAATATATTTGTTAAACAGTTGGTTACATAAGAGTTGGTTTATTGTTTCTTACTTTTTATTAGTTATTTTGGCTCCTCCCTGATATCTCTGTAAGGTAATACAATGCAGGAATGGGTATTAGGGGACATTTCTCGGGGCTGCAGTTCCTCTGAACTCCACAAGATGGTGATCTCATTTCTACTAACCAGACAGGACTTCTCTATGGAATACAGACTGGAAATGATGTCAGGAACAGACAGGAAGTGATGTCAGGAACAGACAGGAAGTGGTGTCAGGAACAGACAGGAAGTGATGTGGAATAAAGACAGGCTGTGCCATTCGGTGTGAAGGAGATCGGAGACATTGCAGGAAGTAGCAGCAGAGGAGGTAATAAGATGTTATGTTCGATTTACACCCAGTAACCCCCCGTCTTGTCCTTCCTTTTCCTCCAGTCATGTCCGTCCTCTTCCTCCATAGTCTCTGTGACGTCTTTTATCTCCAGGAGATGATACACATCAATATTTAGAAGGACGTCATGATGGAGGACCACCAGAGAGGACACAAGGACCTCTATAAGGACGTCATGATGGAGGACCACCAGAGAGGACACAAGGACCTCTACAAGGACGTCATGATGGAGGACCACCAGAGAGGACACAAGGATCTCTACAAGGACGTCATGATGGAGGACCACCAGAGAGGACACAAGGACCTCTACAAGGACGTCATGATGGACAATCAGCCGCCCCTCACATCACCGGGTAAGAGGAGACTTTATTGTAAAGGAGAGAGCAGTACGGAGGATCCACCTAGATCCCCCATCATCTGATAAACACATAGAAACAATGGATTCAGTCAGTGTGTGTGTTTCCTACAGATGGATCCAGTCATGGGAACCCACCAGAGAGATGTCCCCGTCCTCTGTATTCCCGGGATTCCACACAGGAAGGTCACACCATCCCTCACCATCATCAGGTAGGTGGATCCAGTCATGGGAACCCACCAGAGAGATGTCCCCGTCCTCTGTATTCCCAGGATTCCACACAGGAAGGTCACACCATCACTCCCCATCAGGTAGGTGGATCCAGTCATGGGAACCCACCAGAGAGATGTCCCCGTTCTCTGTATTCCCGGGATTCCACACAGGAAGGTCACACCATCCCTCACCATCCTCAGGAAGATGGATCCAGTCATGGGAACCCACCAGAGAGATGTCCCCGTCCTCTGTATTCCCGGGATTCCACACAGGAAGGTCACACCATCCCTCACCATCCTCAGGAAGATGGATCCAGTCATGGGAACCCACCAGAGAGATGTCCCCGTCCTCTGTATTCCCGGGATTCCACACAGGAAGGTCACACCATCCCTCACCATCATCAGGTAGATGAGGAACAATCACTGATAGTATCATTAGGATCTGTACATTATCTGCATTGTTACCATTGAAGTCATTTTTATTATATATTCAGAGTGGAAACCTGAGAGATCCTAAAGTTGAGGTTAAAGAAGACATAAAAGAGGAGGATGAGGATGGGGGGATGCAGGAGTCAGAGCTTCTAAAAGAACACAAAGATCTGTACCAGGACACCATGGTGGAGTCATCCAGCTACAGGAACCCACCAGAGAGATGTCCCCGTCCTCTGTATTCCCGGGATTCCACACAGGAAGGTCACACCATCCCTCACCATCATCAGGTAGATTATTATTATACAGGATTTATATAGCGGCAGAAGGTTTGCTCAGCGCTGTACATTATAGTGGGGACAGAACATGAGACAATACAGTAACAATACAATACACGAGGGGTGCGAGGGCCCTGATCCTGGGAGCTTACAATCTAGGAGGGAGGGGGTAGTGGTACAGGAGGAAGTGGCTGTGGGGGATGGAGTGGTAGGAGGAGTGGAGGTGATCAGCTGTTAGGTGAGGGTGGGGTAGGCTTCCCTGGAGAGATGGGTTTTCAGGGTGAGCCTGAATGTGAGGAGGGTAGGGGACAGTCTGATGGATTGGGGTAGGGAGTTCCAGAGGATGGGGGAAGTCCTGGAGAAGTCCTGCAGTCGGGCGTGGGAGGAGGAGACCAGGGAGCTAGAAAGTAGGAGGTCTTGTGAGGAGCGAAGATTACGGGTTGGGTGGTATTTGGGTATCAGGTCGGTGAGGTAGTTTGGGGCGGAGTTATGAATGGCTTTGTATGTCAGAGGGGGGGTGGAGGACACTGAGTGGAGGCCAGTGGAGGGATTGGCAGAGGGGGGTGGAGGACACTGAGTGGAGGCCAGTGGAGGGAATGACAGAGGGGGGTGGAGGACAGTGAATGGAGGCCAGTGGAGGGATTGGCAGAGGGGGGTGGAGGACACTGAATGGAGGCCAGTGGAGGGATTGGCAGAGGGGGGTGGAGGACACTGAATGGAGGCCAGTGGAGGGAATGACAGAGGGGGGTGGAGGACACTGAATGGAGGCCAGTGGAGGGAATGACAGAGGGGGGTGGAGGACACTGAATGGAGGCCAGTGAAGGGAATGACAGAGGGGGGTGGAGGACACTGAATGGAGGCCAGTGAAGGGAATGACAGAGGGGGGTGGAGGACACTGAATGGAGGCCAGTGAAGGGAATGACAGAGGGGGGTGGAAGACACTGAATGGAGGCCAGTGAAGGGAATGACAGAGGGGGGTGGAGGACACTGAATGGAGGCCAGTGAAGGGAATGACAGAGGGGGGTGGAGGACACTGAATGGAGGCCAGTGAAGGGAATGACAGAGGGGGGTGGAGGACACTGAATGGAGGCCAGTGAAGGGAATGACAGAGGGGGGTGGAGGACACTGAGTGGAGGCCAGTGGAGGGAATGACAGAGGGGGGTGGAGGACACTGAGTGGAGGCCAGTGGAGGGAATGACAGAGGGGGGTGGAGGACACTGAATGGAGGCCAGTGGAGGGAATGACAGAGGGGGGTGGAGGCCAGTGGAGGGAATGACAGAGGGGGGTGGAGGCCAGTGGAGGGAATGACAGAGGGGGGTGGAGGCCAGTGGAGGGAATGACAGAGAGGGGTGGAGGCCAGTGGAGCGATTGGCAGAGGGGGGTGGAGGACACTGAGTGGAGGGAATGACAGAGGGGGGTGGAGGACACTGAGTGGAGGTCAGTGGAGGGAATGACAGAGGGGGGTGGCAGAAGCGGAGCTGTTGGAGAGGTGGATGAGTGGCCGCTGAGTTCAGGATAGACTGAAGCGGGGATGGCCGGTGAGGAGGGATCACTGGTGAGGAGGGAGGCCGGTGGTGCGGGATGGCCGGTGAGGAGGGATGGCCGGTGAGGAGGGATGGCCGGTGAGGAGGGATGGCCGGTGGTGCGGGATGGCCGGTGGTGCGGGATGGCCGGTGAGGAGGGATGGCCGGTGAGGAGGGATGGCCGGTGAGGAGGGATGGCCGGTGAGGAGGTCGGCTGGTGGTGCGGGAGGCCGGTGATGAGGTCGGCCGGTGAGGAGGCAGTTGCAGTAGTCCACACGTGGGATGATAATGGGGTAGATGATGACAATTATTGGTAGGTGGGATTTATACTCGGCATGTTTGTTACAATGAATGTTTTATTATATCTCTCAGAGTGGAATCCTCGGGGATGAGAATATTGATGGTAAAGAAGAGTATAAAGAGGAGGATGAGGAGTATGGAGTGATGGAGGAGTTTTCAGAAGGACACAAGGAGATGATGGAGCCACCTAATACCAGGAACCCACCAGAGAGATGTCCCCGTCCTCTGTATTCCCGGGATTCCACACAGGAAGGTCACACCATCCCTCACCATTGCAAGGTTGGTGGGATGGAGCATCTAGAACATGGATTCATACAGACAATGTGTGGAGTTTCTGTGACCTTCTATCTTCCAGATGATATTTCCTCTCCTTCTCTTGATGTAGAGTGGAGATCCAATCGATATAGAATTTGAGGTGAAAGCAGAAGAAGAAGAGGCGTATGTGAGGGATGATCAGCAGTCTATGGAGGAGGATGGAATAACGGGGACATTTATAGAGGAGGACACTCCTACAGAGATCAGCACAGGTGGGTCATGAACACCAAATCCATTCCTCCACCCATACTGCTCACTGATTGGTCCAGAGTAGGGCGGGGGCGGGGTGATATCAGCCTGTAATACATCAGAAGAAACAATGCCGTCCCGATTGATCCGGTAAACGTATCTGGATTATATCTGCGACTCACTTCAATAAAAGCGTGGATTGTAAACCTGAAATACTGGAACTCAGAAAAAATGGCGGCTGACTGGCGCTTTACCGCCCACAAAGTGGTTCCTTCCATCCCATGCGGAGTCATGTGACCTACAAACGTCCAATGCCATGTTGTATGTATTAGATCACACGGCTCATAGAAAGGTTGTCATTCACATGGTGGACGTGCTGTAATCATAGAGGGGAGTGGAGGGAATGACAGAGGGGGGTGGAGGGATTGGCAGAGAGGAGTGGAGGT
Organism: Staurois parvus; assembly: GCF_062004578.1. NCBI lineage: Eukaryota > Metazoa > Chordata > Amphibia > Anura > Ranidae > Staurois > Staurois parvus. The sequence continues at coordinate 75,029 of NW_028319003.1, forward strand.
CAGTGGAGGGATTGGCAGAGAGGGGTGGAGGTCAGTGAATGGAGGTCAGTGGAGGGATTAGCAGAGAGGAGTGGAGGTCAGTGGAGGGATTGGCAGAGAGGGGTGGAGGTCAGTGGAGGGATTGGCAGAGAGGGGTGGAGGCCAGTGGAGGGATTGGCAGAGAGGGGTGGAGGTCAGTGGAGGGATTGGCAGAGAGGGGTGGAGGTCAGTGGAGGGATTGGCAGAGAGGGGTGGAGGTCAGTGGAGGGATTGGCAGAGAGGGGTGGAGGTCACTGATTGGTTGGTAAGGTGTATGAGTCTAGCAGCAGCATTCATAATAGACTGAAGGGGGTGTGGCCTGTGTCAGGGCTCCAGGGTATGACCAGAGGTATGTGAACTGACGCAGGGAAACGCAGGCTTCAGATATGTTATAAACAATATAATTTATTAATACTAACAATACAAAACGCAGTGCAATACTAAAACATAACACAGTGCAAACAAACCAAACCAACCACCCACAGATAACAGTACATACAATGCAAGCGTCGTCAGGCAGGCCGGGTCACTAACAATCGGGCAGGTAGGAACAGGAGGAGCAGGCAGAGAGTAGTCAGGTCACGAGCCGGGTACAGCAACTAACGGGCAGGTAGGTACAGGGGGTCAGGCAGAGAATGGTCAGGGTCACAAGCCAGGGATCAAACAGGAGAAGTCAGCAGAGGTCCGGATCAGGCAGGGTCAGCAGCGAGTCAGTCAGACAGGAACAGTAATGCAAGTAACAAGATACAGGGCCCAGGAAAAAACACACACCAAGGCCCAGACTGCAGGTCTGGCCATCCCTTAAATACACCTGCATGATCAACTTCAGGTGTTTGGCTGGCTGCAGGGTTGAGTCTCTGATTGCTGGGAGCACCCGCTGGCCAGCCCTGGTACTGCAGCCCACAAGGCAGGTGAGTCCCACCATTACTGGCAAGTCCATTCCTGACAGCCTGTGTGACGGTAGACCAGTGAGGAGGGAGTTGCAGTAACGGAGGCGGGATATAACAAGGCATGGATGAGTTTGTGGTGTCATTGGTCAGGAAGGGGCGGAGTTTGGCGATGTTCCTGGGGTTGAGGCGGCAGGATTTAGCTGGTGATTGGATGAGGGGGCCGGAAGGAGGGGTCAGAGTCTAGGGTGACGCCCATCCCCCCAACATGAGGGGCTTATTAGAGGCTCAGTGCGCTTCCTCTAGGGGTGTATGAGACCTGCGTCCCGTATCACTGACCGTATACAACATAGTATATACTATATACCACCTAGAGCCCAAACATTTCCCTCACACTCGGGCTGCAGGCAGAACAACCAACGTTCCCGATTCCCATCTAAAGTCACTCAGCCAATCAGACTGTTACTGGCCACCGGAGGAAGTGAGCCGTGTCTCTGAAATCACCCAAAAGACTCCTTAGAACGGTTGCCTCGTCATATTCTAGATTGCCTCGTGCTCATCCAAGATGGAGCTGCATCTCATGCCTCTTCCCTCCTCGTGGATACCGCACTCTATGAAGACGCCCAGCGTGATGACGTCATATCCCGTTTCCCTGCATTCATCATTTTTCCATGATTTCATCCCTCGGAGGTAATACATACAACATGGCATTGAAGGTTTGTAGGTCACATGACTCCGCATGGGATGGAATGAAGCACTTTGTAGGCGGTAATGCACCAGTCAGCCGCCATTTGTTCTGTGTTCAGCCTGTAATCCCGGGTCACTTCCCTGAGCTGTGTCCCCCGTCCTGTATTCCTGGATTTCTCTCCCATAATCTTCCTTCTCTGTGATGCAGACACAATTTACAGTGGGGATGGAAAGTTTGGGCACCCCAGCTAAAAATGTGTATTAATGTGCATAAAGAAGCCAAGGAAAGATGGAAAAATCTCCAAAAGGCATCAAATTACAGATTAGACATTCTTATAATATTTCAACAAAAGTTAGATTTTATTTCCATCATTTACACTTTCAAAATAACAGAAAACAAAAAAATGGCGTCTGCAAAAGTTTGGGCCCCCTGCAGAATTTATAGCATGCACTGCCCCCTTTGCCAAACTGAGACCTGCCAGTGTCATGGATTGTTCTCAATCATCGTCTGGGAAGACCAGGTGATGTCAATCTCAAAGGTTTTAAATGCCCCGACTCATCTGACCTTGCCCCAACAATCAGCACCATGGCTTCTTCTAAGCAGTTGTCTAGAAAACTGAAACTGAAAATAGTTGATGCTCACAAAGCTGGAGAAGGCTATAAGAAGATAGCAAAGCGTTTTCAGATGTCAATATCCTCTGTTCGGAATGTCATTAAGAAATGGCAGTCATCAGGAACAGTGGAAGTTAAAGCAACATCTGGAAGACCAAGAAAAATATCAGACAGAACAGCTCGCAGGATTGTGAGAAAAACAATTCAAAACCCACGTTTGACTGCACGATCCCTCCAGAAAGATCTGGCAGACACTGGAGTTGTGGTCACTATTCCACTATAAAGAGATACTTGTACAAATATGGGCTTCATGGAAGAGTCATCAGAAGAAAACCTCTTCTACGTCCTCACCACAAAAATCATCGTTTGAACTTTGCAAATGAACATATAGACAAGCCTGATGCATTTTGGAAACATGTTCTGTGGACCGATGAGGTTAAAATTGAACTTTTTGGCCGGAATGAGCAAAGGTACGTTTGGAGAAGAAGGGGCACAGAATTGAATGAAAAGAACCTCTGTCCAACTGTGAAGCATGGGGTTTGATCAATCATGCTTTGGGGTTGTGTTGCAGCCAGTGGCACAGGGAACATCTCACGAGTAGAAGAAAAAATGGATTCAATCAAATTTCAGCAAATTTTGGATGGTAACTTGATGCCATCTGTGAAAAAGCTGAAGTTAAAGAGAGGATGGCTTCTACAAATGGATAATGATCCTAAACACACCTGGAAATCCACGGGGGATTACATCAAGAGGCGTAAACTGAAGGTTTTGCCATGGCCTTCACAATCTCCTGACCTCAACATCATTGAAAATCTATGGATAGACCTTAAAAGAGCCGTGCGACAGACAGCCCAGAAATCTCAAAGAACTGGAAGACTTTTGTAAGGAAGAATGGGCAAAGATACCTCAAACAAGAACTGAAAGACTCTTGGCTGGCTACAAAAAGCGTTTACAAGCTGTGATACTTGCCAAAGGGGGCAGTACAAGATATTAACTCTGCAGGGGGCCCAAACTTTTGCAGACGCCATTTTTTTTGTTTTCTGTTATTTTGAAAGTGTAAATGATGGAAATAAAATCTAACTTTTGTTGACATATTATAAGAATGTCTAATCTGGAATTTGATGCCTTTTGGAGATTTTTCCATCTTTCCTTGGCTTCTTTATGCACATTAATACACATTTTTAGCTGGGGTGCCCAAACTTTCCATCCCCACTGTATGTCTCTAGACTGGATTTATGGAGGTTCTGGGGTTCAGCCGGCAGCAAAATGTTGATTGTTACTCTAAGCATTGCATAATGTAGGCACCCAGGACATGTGACTGGGGTCTCCTGCCTTGTGCCGGACTCCTCCAGGGGACCTTCTCTGTTATCTGCTGGCTGTGCCGGGTGGAGGGATATGTCTGGAGTGTCTCAGCCCCAAGTCACTGAGTGCAGTCTCAGGAGATGGGAGGCAGCGGTGTGGGACCTACATAGTTACATAGTTAGTCTGGCTGAAAAAAGACATCCATCTAGTTGTACCATTAATAATAAAAGTTATAATCCGACACCCACAGCTGATCCACCAGAAGGCAAAACCCAGCAAAGCACGATCCGATCTCCTCCTGCAGGAGAAACATTCCTCCCTGACCCCCCCGAGAGGCAATCGGATATTCATGGGATCAACTTTCCATATAAATGTTATATCCAGTTATATTCTGTGTATCCGAGAAAGGATCCAGGACTTTCCTACAGCAACCCCCCCTTATGTATTATACATGGAGATCATATCCCCCCCTTATGTATTATACATGGAGATCATATCCCCCCCTTATGTATTATACATGGAGATCATATCCCCCCTTATGTATTATACATGGAGATCATATCCCCCCTTATGTATTATACATGGAGATCATATCCCCCTTATGTATTATACATGGAGATCATATCCCCCCTTATGTATTATACATGGAGATCATATCCCCCCTTATGTATTATACATGGAGATCATATCCCCCCCCTTATGTATTATACATGGAGATCATATCCCCCCTTATGTATTATACATGGAGATCATATCCCCCCTTATGTATTATACATGGAGATCATATCCCCCCTTATGTATTATACATGGAGATCATATCCCCCTTATGTATTATACATGGAGATCATATCCCCCCCTTATGTATTATACATGGAGATCATATCCCCCCTTATGTATTATACATGGAGATCATATCCCCCTTATGTATTATACATGGAGATCATATCCCCCCCTTATGTATTATACATGGAGATCATATTCCCCCTTATGTATTATACATGGAGATCATATCCCCCCTTATGTATTATACATGGAGATCATATCCCCCCCTTATGTATTATACATGGAGATCATATCCCCCCCTTATGTATTATACATGGAGATCATATCCCCCCCTTATGTATGATACATGGAGATCATATCCCCCCTTATGTATTATACATGGAGATCATATCCCCCCTTATGTATTATACATGGAGATCATATCCCCCCTTATGTATTATACATGGAGATCATATCCCCCCCTTATGTATTATACATGGAGATCATATCCCCCCCTTATGTATTATACACGGAGATCATATCCCCCCCCTTATGTATTATACATGGAGATCATATCCCCCCCTTATGTATTATACATGGAGATCATATCCCCCCTTATGTATTATACACGGAGATCATATCCCCCCCTTATGTATTATACACGGAGATCATATCCCCCCTTATGTATTATACACGGAGATCATATCCCCCCTTATGTATTATACACGGAGATCATATCCCCCCTTATGTATTATACATGGAGATCATATCCCCCCTTATGTATTATACATGGAGATCATATCCCCCCCTTATGTATTATACATGGAGATCATATCCCCCCTTATGTATTATACATGGAGATCATATCCCCCCTTATGTATTATACATGGAGATCATATCCCCCCCTTATGTATTATACATGGAGATCATATCCCCCTTATGTATTATACATGGAGATCATATCCCCCCTTATGTATTATACATGGAGATCATATCCCCCCTTATGTATTATACATGGAGATCATATTCCCCCCTTATGTATTATACATGGAGATCATATCCCCCCTTATGTATTATACATGGAGATCATATCCCCCCTTATGTATTATACATGGAGATCATATCCCCCCTTATGTATTATACATGGAGATCATATCCCCCCTTATGTATTATACATGGAGATCATATCCCCCCCTTATGTATTATACATGGAGATCATATCCCCCCCTTATGTATTATACATGGAGATCATATCCCCCCCTTATGTATTATACATGGAGATCATATCCCCCCTTATGTATTATACATGGAGATCATATCCCCCACTAACCCCTTCCATACCATGCACTTTTACCCCCCCCCCCCCCAGGCCATTTTTCAGGCTTCAGCGCTCTCACACTTTGACAATTGTACCCAAACTAAAATTTGGAGGATGTCTGTCCCGTCCTGACATTTGGGGGATCTCTGTCCCGTCCTGACATTTGGGGGATCTCTGTCCCGTCCCGACATTTGGGGGATCTCTGTCCCGTCCCGACATTTGGGGGATCTCTGTCCCGTCCCGACATTTGGGGGATCTCTGTCCCGTCCTGACATTTGGGGGATCTCTGTCCCGTCCCGACATTTGGGTGATCTCTGTTCCGTCCCGACATTTGGGGGATGTCTGTCCCGTCCCGACATTTGGGGGATCTCTGTCCCGTCTCGACATTTGGGGGATCTCTGTCCCGTCCCGACATTTGGGGGATGTCTGTCCCGTCCTGACATTTGGGGGATCTCTGTCCCGTCCCGACATTTGGGGGATGTCTGTCCCGTCCCGACATTTGGGGGATGTCTGTCCCGTCCCGACATTTGGGGGATGTCTGCCCCGTCCCGACATTTGGGGGATGTCTGTCCCGTCCCGACATTTGGGGGATGTCTGTCCCGTCCCGACATTTGGGGGATGTCTGTCCCGTCCCGACATTTGGGGGATGTCTGTCCCAATATTTGGGGGATCTCGGTCCCGTCCCGACATTTGGGGGATCTCTGTACCGTCCCGACATTTGGGGGATCTCTGTCCCGTCCCGACATTTGGGGGATCTCTGTCCCATCCCGACATTTGGGGGATCTCTGTCCCATCCCGACATTTGGGGGATCTCTGTCCCGTCCCGACATTTGGGGGATCTCTGTCCCGTCCCGACATTTGGGGGATCTCTGTACCGTCCCGACATTTGGGGGATCTCTGTCCCGTCCCGACATTTGGGGGATCTCTGTACCGTCCCGACATTTGGGGGGATGTCTGTCCCAATATTTGGGGGATCTCGGTCCCGTCCCGACATTTGGGGGATCTCTGTCCCGTCCCGACATTTGGGGGATCTCTGTCCCGTCCCGACATTTGGGGGATCTCTGTACCGTCCCGACATTTGGGGGATCTCTGTCCCGTCCCGACATTTGGGGGATATCTGTACCGTCCCGACATTTGGGGGATATCTGTCCCGTCCCGACATTTGGGGGATCTCTGTACCGTCCCGACATTTGGGGGATCTCTGTCCCGTCCCGACATTTGGGGGATCTCTGTCCCGTCCCGACATTTGGGGGATCTCTGTCCCGTCCCGACATTTGGGGGATCTCTGTCCCGTCCCGACATTTGGGGGATCTCTGTACCGTCCCGACATTTGGGGGATATCTGTACCGTCCCGACATTTGGGGGGATCTCTGTCCCGTCCCGACATTTGGGGGATATCTGTACCGTCCCGACATTTGGGGGATCTCTGTCCCGTCCCGACATTTGGGGGATCTCTGTACCGTCCCGACATTTGGGGGATATCTGTACCGTCCCGACATTTGGGGGGATCTCTGTCCCGTCCCGACATTTGGGGGATATCTGTACCGTCCCGACATTTGGGGGGATCTCTGTTCCGTCCCGACATTTGGGGGGATCTCTGTCCCGTCCCGACATTTGGGGGATCTCTGTCCCGTCCCGACATTCTTGGACCTCAGGAAATGAGATTGGCTGTCAGTCCTTCAGGATTGATCAATACTCAGATATCTCCCATAGTTTGTGAACTCTATAACTTCCCTTCAGACTAAATCATAAATCCTAATTTGGGTTTTTTCACCCCAGAAATGGAGCAGAAAACATCTCGGCCTAAATTTCTGAAGCACAATTATTTATTTGTAAACTTTTATAACAGAAACAAAGAAAAACATTTTATTTTCAACATTTTTGGTCTTTTGGAAAGAAAATGAAGCCATCCATTGTATACAACTGTCATGTGATCTGCAGTGATTGGTCTGAGCAGGTCACATGGTACTGACAACGGGGCGGTACACAGATCTGTCATTGGCCGTGTCCGAGGTACGTGGTCGGTGACAGATCCCGCCGCTGCACGGCTCTGCGGGGAGGCAAACTGCGCATTCCTGGAAGGACTCCATATGGCTTCCACCCGGAGGGACGAGGTGCTCACCCCGCCACCATCTGACCATAGTCCGGGCGGGTTACCCCACTAATCACACTGAGCCTTGGGGTACCCCACTAATGACACTGACCCTTGGGGTACCCCACTAATGACACTGACCCTTGGGGTACCCCACTAATCATACTGAGCCGTGGGGTACCCCACTAATCATACTGAGCCTTGGGGTACCCCACTAATCACACTGACCCTTGGGGTCCCCCACTAATCACACTGAACCTTGGGATACCCCACTAATGACACTGAGCCTTGGGGTACCCCACTAATAACACTGAACCTTGGGGTACCCCATTAATAACACTGACCCTTGGGGTACCCCACTAATCACACTGACCCTTGGGGTACCCCACTGACACCCCCAGACCATGCAGAGTATGAATCATTATCCACTACTCTCTGAATACGATCTTTCAGCCAGTTTTCTATCCATTTATATTCGGATTATTCCAGACTTTACCTTACACATTAGCCGAGTGTGGGGAACTCCATCCGAGTATACCACGTCCACCGCCACCCCTCTGTCCAAGTATACCACGTCCACCGCCACCCCTCTGTCCGAGTACACCACGTCCACCGCCACCCCTCTGTCCGAGTATACCACGTCCACCGCCACCCCTCTGTCCGAGTGTACCACGTCCACCGCCACCCCTCTGTCCGAGTGTACCACGTCCACCGCCACCCCTCTTTCCGAGTGTACCACGTCCACCGCCACCCCTCTGTCCGAGTGTACCACGTCCACCGCCACCCCTCTGTCCGAGTGTGCCACGTCCACCGCCACCCCTCTGTCCGAGTGTGCCACGTCCACCGCCACCCCTCTGTCCGAGTGTGCCACGTCCACCGCCACCCCTCTGTCCGAGTGTGCCACGTCCACCACCACCCCTCTGTCCGAGTGCGCCACGTCCACCGCCACCCCTCTGTCCGAGTACACCACGTCCACAGCCACCCCTCTGTCCAAGGATTTGCTCACCTCCAATCTAACCCATTCCATGATGGTTTAATCCCAGCTCACCTCTACATGTTGTCTACAGTAAACATTTCAGCTTCACTGATTACAGAATACTAATACTGAGAGTCCTGACCCTTATACTATATAACTTGTACATTACATCCTCCTGACCCCTGCACTATATACTCTATGTTGTACATTACATACTCCTGACCCCTGCACTATATACTCCGTGTTGTACATTACATCCTCCTGACCCCTGCACTATATACTCCATGTTGTACATTACATCCTCCTGACCCCTGCACTATATACTCCATGTTGTACATTACATACTCCTGACCCCTGCACTATATACTCTATGTTGTACATTACATCCTCCTGACCCCTGCACTATATACTCTATGTTGTACATTACATCCTCCTGACCCCTGCACTATATACTCTGTGTTGTACATTACATACTCCTGACCCCTGCACTATATACTCTATGTTGTACATTACATACTCCTGACCCCTGCACTATATACTCTATGTTGTACATTACATACTCCTGACCCCTGCACTGTATACTCCGTGTTGTACATTACATCCTCCTGACCCCTGCACTATATACTCCGTGTTGTACATTACATTCTCCTGACCCCTGCACTATATACTCCATGTTGTACATTACATCCTCCTGACCCCTGCACTATATACTGTATGTTGTACATTACATCCTCCTGACCCCTGCGCTATATACTCTGTGTTGTACATTACATACTCCTGACCCCTGCGCTATATACTCCGTGTTGTACATTACATCCTCCTGACCCCTGCGCTATATACTCCGTGTTGTACATTACATCCTCCTGACCCCTGCGCTATATACTCCGTGTTGTACATTACATACTCCTGACCCCTGCACTATATACTCCGTGTTGTACATTACATCCTCCTGACCCCTGCACTATATACTCCGTGTTGTACATTACATACTCCTGGCCCCTGCACTATATACTCTGTTGTACATTACATACTTCTGACCCCTGCTCTCCCCCCTCCCCCACTGCTATATATACACATCATATGTCTTCTCCTCTGTCCCCCCCATTTCCTCCCAGCTGGACATTTTATATCGGATGATGTGATTGGAGCACAGACTTTTACATGGTGATAATAATGTGATAACATCCTCCAACCAGAAAGTGATAATGAGGGAGGAGCCAATACCCCAATGATGGTGGTCTACAGGATGAGGGAGGAGTCAATACCCCAATGATGGTGGTCTTCAGGATGAGGGAGGAGTCAATACCCCAATGATGATGGTCTTCAGGATGAGGGAGGAGTCAGTACCCCAATAATGGTGGTCTTCAGGGTCAGGATGAGGGAGGAGTCAATACCCCAATGATGGTGGTCTTCAGGGTCAGGATGAGGGAGGAGTCAATACCTCAATGATGGTGGTCTTCAGGATGAGGGAGGAGTCAATACCCCAATGATGGTGGTCTTCAGGATGAGGGAGGAGTCAGTATCCTATATTAGTGGTCTTAAGGGTCAGGATGAGGGAGGAGTCAATACCTCAATGATGGCCCTCTTCAGGAAGAGGGAGTAGTTAATACCCCAATGATGGTGGTCTTCAGGGTCAGGATGAGGGAGGAGTTAATTCCCCAATGATGGTGGTCTTCAGGATAAGGGATGAGTCAATACCCCAATGATGGTGGTCTTCAGGATGAGGGAGGAGTTAATACCCCAATGATGATGGTCTTCAGGATGAGGGAGGAGTCAATAACTAATGATGATGGTCTTCAGGATGAGGGAGGAGTCAGTACCCCAATAATGTTGGTCTTCAGGGTCAGGATGGGGGAGGAGTCAATACCCCAATGATGGTGGTCTTCAGGATGAGGGAGGAGTCAATACCCCAATGATGGTTGTCTTCGGGATGAGGGAGGAGTCAGTACCCCAATAATGGTGGTATTCAGGATCAGGATGAGGGAGGAGTCAATACCTCAATGATGGTTCTCTTCAGGATGAGGGAGGAGTTAATACCCCAATGATGGTGGTCTTCAGGATGATGGAGAAGTTAATACCCCAATGATGGTGGTCTTCAGGATGAGAGAGGATTCAATACCCTAATGATGGTGGTCTTCAGGGTCCGGATGAGGGAGGAGTCAATACCCCAATGATGGTTGTCTTCAGGATGAGGGAGGAGTCAATACCCCCAATGATAGTAGCCTTCATAATGAGGGAGGAGTTAATACCCCAATGATGGTGGTCTTCAGGGTCAGGATGAGGGAGGAGTCAATACCCCAATGATGGTGGTCGTCAGGGTCAGGATGAGGGAGGAGTTAATACCCCAATGATGGTGGTCTTCAGGATGAGGGGGGAGTCAATACCCCAATGATGATGGTCTTCAGGATGAGGGAGGAGTCAGTACCCCAATAATGGTGGTCTTCAGGGTCAGGATGAGGGAGGAGTTAATACCCCAATGATGGTGGTCTTCAGGATGAGGGAGGAGTTAAAACCCCAATGATGGTGGTCTTCAGGATGAGGGAGGATTCAATACCCCAATGATGGTGGTCTTCAAGGTCAGGATGAGGGAGGAGTCAATTCCCCAATGATGATGGTCTTCAGGATGAGGGAGGAGTTAATTCCCCAATGACGGTGGTCTTTAGGGTTAGGATGGGGGAGGAGTCAATACCCCAATGATGGTGGTCTTCAGGGTCAGGATGAGGGAGGACTCAATACCCCATTGATGGTGGTCTTCAGGATGAGGGAGGAGTTAATACCCTATTGATGGTGGTCTTCAGGATGAGGGAGGAGTCAATACCCCAATGATGGTGGTCTTCAGGGTCAAGATGGGGGAGGAGTCAATACCCCAATGATGGTGGTCTTCAGAAGCAGGATGAGGGAGGAGTCAATAACCCACTGATGGTGGTCTTCAGGATGAGGGAGAAGTTAATACCCCAATGATGATGGTCTTCAGGGTCAGGATGGGGAAGGAGTTAATACCCCAATTATGGTGGTCTTCAGGATCAGGATGAGGGAGGACTCAATACCCCAATGACGGTGGTCTTCAGGATGAGGGTGGAGTCAATACCCCAATGATGGTGGTCTTCAGGATGAGGGAGGAATTAATACCCCATTGATTGTGGTCTTCAGGATGAGGGAATATTCAGTACCCCAATGATGGTGGTCTTCAGGGTCAGGATGAGGGTGGAGTCAATACCTCGATGGTCCTCTTCAGGATGAGGGAGGAGTTAATACCCCAATGATGGTGGTCTTCTGGATGAGGGAGAATTTATTACCCCAATGATGGTGGTCTTCAGGATGAGGGAGGATTCAATACCCCAATGATGGTGGTCTTCAGGGTCAGGATGAGGGAGGAGTTAATACCCCAATGATGGTGGTCTTCAGGATGAGGGATGAGTTAATACCCCAATGATGGTGGTCTTTAGGGTCAGGATGAGGGAGGAGTCAATACCCCAATATTTGTGGTCTTCAGGGTCAGGATGAGGGAGGTGTCAATACCCCAATGATGGTGGTCTTCAGGGTCAGGATGGGGGAGAAGTCCATACCCCAATGATGGTGGTCTTCAGGATGGGAGAGGAGTCAATACCCCAATGATGGTGGTCTTCAGGATGAGGGAGGAGTCAATACCCCAATGATGGTGGTCTTCAGGATGAGGGAGGAGTCAATGCCCCAATGATGGTGGTCTTCAGGATCAGACCAGTCTTTATCTTGGTTGTTCTCCCCCATCCTCACTCTCTGACCTCTGGTGGGGCTCAGCTCCGCTGTTCTTCATGACTAAATCATGGAGTAAATCAGGAAGTGCAGTACTTCTTGTGTTGGGAAGATGGCGATGAGTGATAGAGGGGGTGGGGACCCTCGTCCTATAATCCCCTCATCACTGTCCCTCCTATAAAAGACAGTTCTGGTTGTTTCCTCCCTCTCTGACTAAGGTCCATGAATAAAGAAATGACCTGGTAGGAGATCAGAGGAGCCATTTCCTAGTTCCCTTGAGGGTGGAATTGTAAGCTCCTCAGAGACCAAGCTGCCTGATGTGGGCGGAGTCCTGGTTTGGGGGAACCAATCAGCTCCTGTCTAGTAATCCTCTTTGTCTTTGTATTTTAGTCCATGGCCGGGAGATGAGGAAAACCTCCGAGGATTGTCTCACTTTGTCTCCAGACTGGAAAGTAGAAGATGAGGACATCACACAGTATAGTCCAGGAGAAAACCCGGCTCCCTCCAATGTCCATCCGGCACCACCCAGTGTAGATGGACCATCGGATTCCTCGTATCCTGAGGAACCTCAGACTGTGCAGAATCGGGCCGGCCTTCCAATAGGGAAGAGGTTCTCCTGTCCTGAGTGCGGGAAATGTTTCCAATATAAATCCGTTCTTAATGAGCATATAAGATCTCACACGGGGGAGAAGCCGTATTCCTGTCCTGAGTGCGGGAAATGTTTCCATTATAAATCCAATCTTAATGAGCATATAAGATTTCACAGGGGGGAGAAGCCATATTCCTGTCCTGAGTGCGGGAAATGTTTCCGATCTAAATCTAAACTTAATGTTCATAAAAGATCTCACACGGGGGAGAAGCCGTATTCCTGTCCTGAGTGCGGGAAATGTTTCCAATCTACATCTAAACTTAATGTTCATAAAAGATCTCACACGGGGGAGAAGCCGTATTCCTGTCCTGAGTGCGGGAAATGTTTTGTAGAAAAATCAACACTTATCATACATCAAAGATCTCACACGGGGGAGAAGCCATATTCCTGTCCTGAGTGCGGGAAATGTTTTTCAGTGAAGTCCTATCTTCACACACATCGGAGATCTCACACGGGGGAAAAGCCATATTCCTGTCCTGAGTGCGGGAAATGTTTTTCAGCTAAGTCCTCTCTTTACAAACATCAGAGATCTCACACGGGGGAGAAGCCATTTTCCTGTCCTGAGTGTGGAAAGTGGTTTTCAGATAAGTCCAGTCTTTACACACATTGGCAATCTCACACGGGGGAAAAGCCGTATTCCTGTCCTGAGTGCGGGAAATGTTTCCAATCTAAATCTAAACTTAACAGACATGAAAGATCTCACACAGGAGAGAAGCCGTATTCCTGTCCTGAGTGCGGGAAATGTTTCCAATCTAAATCTAAACTTAATGTGCATAAAACATCTCACACGGGGGAGAAGCCATATTCCTGTCCTGAGTGCGGGAAATGTTTTGTAGAAAAATCAACACTTATCGTACATCAGAGGTCTCACACAGGGGAGAAGCCACATTCCTGTCCTGAGTGCGGGAAATGTTTTGTAGAAAAATCAACACTTATTATACATCAGAGGTCTCACACAGGGGAGAAGCCATATTCCTGTCCTGAGTGCGGGAAATGTTTCCAATCTAAATCTAAACTTAGTAGGCATAAAAGATCTCACACGGGGGAGAAGCCATATTCCTGTTCTGAGTGCGGGAAATGTTTTATAGCAAAATCAACACTTCTCATACATCAGAGGTCTCATACAGGGGAAAAGCCATATTCCTGTCCTGAGTGCGGGAAATGTTTTTCCTATAAGTCCTATCTTTCCAGACATCAGAGATCTCACACGGGAGAGAAGCCGTATTTTTGTCCTAAGTGCGGGAAATGTTTTTCACAGAATTCCTATCTTCACACACATCAGAGATCTCACACGGGGGAGAAGTCATATTCTTGTCCTGAGTGTGGGAAATGTTTTTCACAGAATTCCTATCTTCACAGACATCAGAGATCTCACACGGGGGAGAAGCCGTATTCCTGTCCTGAGTGCGGGAATTGTTTTTCACAGAAGTCCCATCTTCACTCACATCAAAGATCTCACACGAAGAAGCCATTTTCCTGTCCTGAGTGCGGGAAATGTTTTTCAGATGAGTCCAGTCTTTACACACATCAGAGATGTCACACAAGGGAAAAGCCGTATTCCTGTCCTGAGTGCGGGAAATGTTTTTCCTATAAGTCCAAACTTAACATACATCAGAGATCTCACACGGGAGAGAAGCCGTATTCCTGTCCTGAGTGCGGGAAATGTTTTTCACAGAAGTCCGGTCTTTCCAGACATCAGAGATCTCACACGGGGGAGAAGCCACTTTCCTGTCCAGAGTGAGGGAAATGTCCCTCACTGAAGTCCTGTCTTCCTGTACATCAGGGATTATATCGTGGTAGACAGATCAGACCGGGGTCAGTCCTTATTGGGGGGCGGAGTGGGGAAAGATGGGGGGAGGGCTGTGGCAGATGGTAAGAAGGTTCCCATGTTACAAACAACCAGTGGAATTGGTACCATTTGTATGAAAATAAAAAATACACAAAATCTGTGTGAGCAAGGTGTCAGTGAATGAAGGAGGTGTCAATGAAAAAGGTGTCAATAAATGAACAAGGTGACAGTGAATGGACAAGGTGTTAATGAATGAACAAGGTGTCAGTGAATGAAGGAGATGTCAGTGAATGGAGGTGTTAGTGAATGAACAAGGTGTCAGTGAAAGGAAGTGTTTGTTCCCCAATGCCAGAAGTCTGCCCAGCACAATAGGTGAGTTGGAAGGTTTGGTGAATGAAGAGAACTAGGATTGGATTGGTATTGCTGAATCTTGGCTTCATTCCTCACATGACTGGGCCATTCATATTCCTGGCTAGGTTCTCTTTCGGAGAGATGGGGGAAATAGAAAAGGGGGTGGAGTCTGTCTGGAATAGGAACGGGGGTGGAGTCTGTCTGGAATAGGAAAGGGGTGGAGTCTGTCTATGTGAGAAGTGATCTCAGCGAGACCCCAACTAGGAATGATGCTCTGCTGGACCTGTGTCATAGAGGCCCCAACTAGGAATGATGCTCTGCTGGACCTGTGTCATAGAGGCCCCAACTAGGAATGATGCTCTGCTGGACCTGTGTCATAGAGGCTCCATCTAGGAATGATGCTCTGCTGGACCTGGTCATAGAGGCCCCAACTAGGAATGATGCTCTGCTGGACCTGATCATAGAGGCCCCAACTAGGAATGATGCTCTGCTGGACCTGTGTCATAGAGGCCCCAACTAGGAATGATGCTCTGCTGGATCTGTGTCATAGAGGCCTCAACTAGGAATGATGCTCTGCTGGACCTGGTCATAGAGGCCCCAACTAGGAATGATGCTCTGCTGGACCTGCATTATAGAGGCCCCAACTAGGAATGATGCTCTGCTGGACCTGGTCATAGAGGCCCCAACTAGGAATGATGCTCTGCTGGACCTGTGTCATAGAGGCCCCAACTAGGAATGATGCTCTGCTGGACCTGGTCATAGGGGCCCCAACTAGGAATGTTGCTCTGCTGGACCTGGTCATCTCCAACCATGCAGAGATTATTACGAGTGTCATATATAGAACATCTGGGTAGCCGTGACCATAACATGATTTCATTGTTAGCTGTAAACAGCGAGCACATACGGGGAGAATAAAAACGCTGAACTTTAAGAGAGCTAATTCTCCAAGGCTGAGATCTGCTCTCCAAGACTTAGACTGGGAGGAATATTGGCATGGATGAACACAACACAGAAATGGGAGTTCTTCACAAAGACTGTATGTGACCACACTGTAGAATATATCCCCGTGGGCACCACGTATAAAAGGCTTTATAGAATCCAGCTCTGTCATCTCACAGCCATTGTTTCTCATTTTTAGGGACTCTTTAATGACTGGCATAGTACCACGGGATTGGTGTAAGGCCAATGTGGGGCCAATATTTATAAATATATAAATATAATTATAAAGCTGTTAGTGTCACTTCTGTAGTTGGGAAGATACTGGAGAGTTTAATAAAAGACCACAGAGAGGAGTTCTTGCTGGAAACAAATATTGTAAGCCACGGACAGCGTTGTCACTCAAATCTGATTTCTTTTTATGAGGAG
Source organism: Staurois parvus (assembly GCF_062004578.1). Classification (NCBI taxonomy): domain Eukaryota; kingdom Metazoa; phylum Chordata; class Amphibia; order Anura; family Ranidae; genus Staurois; species Staurois parvus. The sequence continues at coordinate 91,569 of NW_028319003.1, forward strand.
GTGAGCAAAACCTTGGACAGAGGGGTGATGGTGGACGTGGTATACTTGGACAGAGGGGTGATGGTGGACGTGGTATACTTGGACAGAGGGGTGGCGGTGGACGTGGTATACTTGGACAGAGAGTTGGATATAGTATACTTGGACAGAGGGGTGGCGGTGGACGTGGTATACTCGGACAGAGGGGTGGCAGTTGATGTGGTATACTTGGACAGAGGGGTGGCAGTGGATGTGGTATACTTGGACAGAGGGGTGACGGTGGATGTGGTATACTTGGACAGAGGGGTGGCAGTGGTATACTTGGACAGAGGGGTGGCGGTGGACATGATATACTTGGACAGAGGGGTGGCGGTGGACGTGGTATACTTGGACAGAGGGGTGGCAGTGGATGTGGTATACTTGGACAGAGGGGTGCTGGTGGATGTGGTATACTTGGACAGAGGGGTGATGGTGTACATGGTATACTTGGATGGAGGGGTAGCGGTGGGCGTGGTATACTTGGACAGAAAGGTGACGGTGGATGTGGTATACTTGAACAGAGGGGTGGACGTGGTATACTTGAACAGAGGGGTGGCTGTGGATGTGGTATACTTGGACAGAGGGGTGGTGGGGGACGTTGTATACTTGGACAGAGGGTTGGTGGTGGATGTGGTATACTTGGACAAAGGGGTGGCAGTGCATGTGGTATACTTGGACAGAGGGGGAGCTGAGGACGTGGTATACTTGGACAGAGTTGTGATGGTGGATGTGGTATACTTGGACAGAGGGGTGATGGTGGATGTGTTATACTTGGACAGAGAGGTGGATGTGGTATACTTGGACAGAGGGGTGGCGGTGGATGTGGTATACTTGAACAGAGGGGTGGCTGGGGTTGTAGTATACTTGGACAGAGGGGTGGCGGTGGACGTGGTATACTTGGACAGAGGGGTGGTGGGGGACGTGGTATACTTGGGCCGAGGGGTGCTGGTGCATGTGGTATAGTTGGACTGAAAGGTGGCGGTGGACGTGGTATACTTGGACAGAGGGATGGCGGTGGATGTGGTATACTTGGACAGAGGGATGGCGGTGGATGTAGTATACTTGGACAGAGGGGTGGCGGTGGACGTGGTATACTTGGACAGAGGGGTGGCGGTGGACGTGGTATACTTGGACAGAGGGGTGGCGGTGGACGAGGTATACTTGGACAGAGGGATGGCGGTGGATGTGGTATACTTGGACAGAGGGATGGCGGTGGATGTGGTATACTTGGACAGAGGGATGGCGGTGGATGTGGTATACTTGGACAGAGGGATGGCGGTGGATGTGGTATACTTGGACAGAGGGGTGGTGGTGGATGTGGTATACTTGGACAGAGGGATGGCGGTGGATGTGGTATACTCGGACAGAGGGATGGTGGTGGATGTGGTATACTTGGACAGAGGGGTGGCGGTGGACGTGGTATACTCGGACAGAGGGATGGTGGTGGATGTGGTATACTTGGACAGAGGGGTGGTGGTGGACGTGGTATACTCGGACAGAGGGATGGTGGTGGATGTGGTATACTTGGACAGAGGGGTGGCAGTGGATGTGGTATACTTGGACAGAGGGGTGGTGGTGGATGTGGTATACTTGAACAGAGGGGTGGCTGGGGTTGTAGTATACTTGGATAGAGGTGTGACGGTGGATGTGGTATACTTGGGCCGAGGGGTGCTGGTGCATGTGGTATACTTGGACAGAGGGATGGTGGTGGATGTGGTATACTTGGACAGAAGGGGAGCTGAGGATGTGGTATACTTGAACAGAGGGGTGGCTGGGGTTGTAGTATACTTGGACAGAGGGGTGGTGGGGGACGTGGTATACTTGGGCCGAGGGGTGCTGGTGCATGTGGTATAGTTGGACAGAAAGGTGGCGGGGGACGTGGTATACTTGGACAGAGGGATGGCGGTGGATGTGGTATACTTGGACAGAGGGATGGCGGTGGATGTAGTATACTTGGACAGAGGGGTGGCGGTGGACGTGGTATACTTGGACAGAGGGGTGGCGGTGGACGTGGTATACTTGGACAGAGGGGTGGCGGTGGACGAGGTATACTTGGACAGAGGGATGGCGGTGGATGTGGTATACTTGGACAGAGGGATGGCGGTGGATGTGGTATACTTGGACAGAGGGGTGGCAGTGGATGTGGTATACTCGGACAGAGGGATGGCGGTGGACGAGGTATACTTGGACAGAGGGATGGCGGTGGATGTGGTATACTCGGACAGAGGGATGGTGGTGGATGTGGTATACTTGGACAGAGGGATGGCGGTGGATGTGGTATACTCGGACAGAGGGATGGTGGTGGATGTGGTATACTTGGACAGAGGGGTGGCAGTGGATGTGGTATACTTGGACAGAGGGGTGGTGGTGGATGTGGTATACTTGAACAGAGGGGTGGCTGGGGTTGTAGTATACTTGGATAGAGGGGTGGTGGTGGATGTGGTATACTTGGATAGAGGTGTGACGGTGGATGTGGTATACTTGGGCCGAGGGGTGCTGGTGCATGTGGTATACTTGGACAGAGGGATGGTGGTGGACGTGGTATACTTGGACAGAAGGGGAGCTGAGGATGTGGTATACTGGAACAGAGGGGTGGCTGGGGTTGTAGTATACTTGGATAGAGGTGTGACGGTGGATGTGGTATACTTGGGCCGAGGGGTGCTGGTGCATGTGGTATACTTGGACAGAGGGATGGTGGTGGACGTGGTATACTTGGACAGAAGGGGAGCTGAGGATGTGGTATACTTGAACAGAGGGGTGGCTGGGGTTGTAGTATACTTGGATAGAGGTGTGACGGTGGATGTGGTATACTTGGGCCGAGGGGTGCTGGTGCATGTGGTATACTTGGACAGAGGGATGGCGGTGGATGTGGTATACTTGGACAGAGGGGTGATGGTGTACATGGTATACTTGGATGGAGGGGTAGCGGTGGGCGTGGTATACTTGGACAGAAAGGTGACGGTGGATGTGGTATACTTGAACAGAGGGGTGGACGTGGTATACTTGAACAGAGGGGTGGCTGTGGATGTGGTATACTTGGACAGAGGGGTGGTGGGGGACGTTGTATACTTGGACAGAGGGTTGGTGGTGGATGTGGTATACTTGGACAAAGGGGTGGCAGTGCATGTGGTATACTTGGACAGAGGGGGAGCTGAGGACGTGGTATACTTGGACAGAGGGGTGATGGTGGATGTGGTATACTTGGGCCGAGGGGTGCTGGTGCATGTGGTATACTTGGACAGAGGGATGGCGGTGGATGTGGTATACTTGGACAAAGGGGTGGCAGTGCATGTGGTATACTTGGACAGAGGGGGAGCTGAGGACGTGGTATACTTGGACAGAGGGGTGATGGTGGATGTGTTATACTTGGACAGAGAGGTGGATGTGGTATACTTGGACAGAGGGGTGGCGGTGGATGTGGTATACTTGAACAGAGGGGTGGCTGGGGTTGTAGTATACTTGGACAGAGGGGTGGCGGTGGACGTGGTATACTTGGACAGAGGGGTGGTGGGGGACGTGGTATACTTGGGCCGAGGGGTGCTGGTGCATGTGGTATAGTTGGACTGAAAGGTGGCGGGGGACGTGGTATACTTGGACAGAGGGATGGCGGTGGATGTGGTATACTTGGACAGAGGGATGGCGGTGGATGTAGTATACTTGGACAGAGGGGTGGCGGTGGACGTGGTATACTTGGACAGAGGGGTGGCGGTGGACGTGGTATACTTGGACAGAGGGGTGGCAGTGGACGAAGTATACTTGGACAGAGGGATGGCGGTGGATGTGGTATACTTGGACAGAGGGATGGCGGTGGATGTGGTATACTTGGACAGAGGGATGGTGGTGGACGAGGTATACTTGGACAGAGGGATGGCGGTGGATGTGGTATACTCGGACAGAGGGATGGTGGTGGATGTGGTATACTTGGACAGAGGGGTGGTGGTGGACGTGGTATACTCGGACAGAGGGATGGTGGTGGATGTGGTATACTTGGACAGAGGGGTGGTGGTGGACGTGGTATACTCGGACAGAGGGATGGTGGTGGATGTGGTATACTTGGACAGAGGGGTGGCAGTGGATGTGGTATACTTGGACAGAGGGGTGGTGGTGGATGTGGTATACTTGAACAGAGGGGTGGCTGGGGTTGTAGTATACTTGGATAGAGGTGTGACGGTGGATGTGGTATACTTGGGCCGAGGGGTGCTGGTGCATGTGGTATACTTGGACAGAGGGATGGTGGTGGATGTGGTATACTTGGACAGAAGGGGAGCTGAGGATGTGGTATACTTGAACAGAGGGGTGGATGGGGTTGTAGTATACTTGGACAGAGGGGTGGCGGTGGACGTGGTATACTTGGACAGAGGGGTGGTGGGGGACGTGGTATACTTGGGCCGAGGGGTGCTGGTGCATGTGGTATAGTTGGACAGAAAGGTGGCGGGGGACGTGGTATACTTGGACAGAGGGATGGCGGTGGATGTGGTATACTTGGACAGAGGGATGGCGGTGGATGTAGTATACTTGGACAGAGGGGTGGCGGTGGACGTGGTATACTTGGACAGAGGGGTGGCGGTGGACGTGGTATACTTGGACAGAGGGGTGGCGGTGGACGAGGTATACTTGGACAGAGGGATGGCGGTGGATGTGGTATACTTGGACAGAGGGATGGCAGTGGATGTGGTATACTTGGACAGAGGGATGGCGGTGGATGTGGTATACTTGGACAGAGGGATGGTGGTGGACGAGGTATACTTGGACAGAGGGATGGCGGTGGATGTGGTATACTCGGACAGAGGAATGGTGGTGGATGTGGTATACTTGGACAGAGGGATGGCGGTGGATGTGGTATACTCGGACAGAGGGATGGTGGTGGATGTGGTATACTTGGACAGAGGGGTGGCAGTGGATGTGGTATACTTGGACAGAGGGGTGGTGGTGGATGTGGTATACTTGAACAGAGGGGTGGCTGGGGTTGTAGTATACTTGGATAGAGGGGTGGTGGTGGATGTGGTATACTTGGATAGAGGTGTGACGGTGGATGTGGTATACTTGGGCCGAGGGGTGCTGGTGCATGTGGTATACTTGGACAGAGGGATGGTGGTGGACGTGGTATACTTGGACAGAAGGGGAGCTGAGGATGTGGTATACTTGAACAGAGGGGTGGCTGAGGTTGTAGTATACTTGGATAGAGGTGTGACGGTGGATGTGGTATACTTGGGCCGAGGGGTGCTGGTGCATGTGGTATACTTGGACAGAGGGATGGTGGTGGACGTGGTATACTTGGACAGAAGGGGAGCTGAGGATGTGGTATACTTGAACAGAGGGGTGGCTGGGGTTGTAGTATACTTGGATAGAGGTGTGACGGTGGATGTGGTATACTTGGGCCGAGGGGTGCTGGTGCATGTGGTATACTTGGACAGAGGGATGGCGGTGGATGTGGTATACTCGGACAGAGGGATGGTGGTGGATGTGGTATACTTGGACAGAGGGGTGGTGGTGGACGTGGTATACTCGGACAGAGAGATGGTGGTGGATGTGGTATACTTGGACAGAGGGGTGGTGGTGGACGTGGTATACTCGGACAGAGGGATGGTGGTGGATGTGGTATACTTGGACAGAGGGGTGGCAGTGGATGTGGTATACTTGGACAGAGGGGTGGTGGTGGATGTGGTATACTTGAACAGAGGGGTGGCTGGGGTTGTAGTATACTTGGATAGAGGTGTGACGGTGGATGTTGTATACTTGGGCCGAGAGGTGCTGGTGCATGTGGTATACTTGGACAGAGGGATGGTGGTGGATGTGGTATACTTGGACAGAAGGGGAGCTGAGGATGTGGTATACTTGAACAGAGGGATGGCTGGGGTTGTAGTATACTTGGACAGAGGGATGGCGGTGGACGTGGTATACTTGGGCCGAGGGGTGCTGGTGCATGTGGTATAGTTGGACAGAAAGGTGGCGGGGGACGTGGTATACTTGGACAGAGGGATGGCGGTGGATGTGGTATACTTGGACAGAGGGATGGCGGTGGATGTAGTATACTTGGACAGAGGGGTGGCGGTGGACGTGGTATACTTGGACAGAGGGATGGCGGTGGACGTGGTATACTTGGACAGAGGGGTGGCGGTGGATGAGGTATACTTGGACAGAGGGATGGCGGTGGATGTGGTATACTTGGACAGAGGGATGGCGGTGGATGTGGTATACTTGGACAGAGGGATGGCGGTGGATGTGGTATACTTGGACAGAGGGATGGTGGTGGACGAGGTATACTTGGACAGAGGGATGGCGGTGGATGTGGTATACTCAGACAGAGGGATGGTGGTGGATGTGGTATACTTGGACAGAGGGGTGGTGGTGGACGTGGTATACTCGGACAGAGGGATGGTGGTGGATGTGGTATACTTGGACAGAGGGGTGGCAGTGGATGTTGTATACTTGGACAGAGGGATGGCGGTGGACGAGGTATACTTGGACAGAGGGATGGCGGTGGATGTGGTATACTCGGACAGAGGGATGGCGGTGGATGTGGTATACTCGGACAGAGGGATGGTGGTGGATGTGGTATACTTGAACAGAGGGATGGCGGTGGACGAGGTATACTTGGATAGAGGGGTGGCTGTGGATGTGGTATACTCGGACAGAGGGATGGTGGTGGATGTGGTATACTTGGACAGAGGGGTGGCAGTGGATGTGGTATACTTGGACAGAGGGGTGGTGGTGGATGTGGTATACTTGAACAGAGGGGTGGCAGTGGATGTGGTATACTTGAACAGAGGGATGGCGGTGGACGAGGTATACTTGGACAGAGGGGTGGCAGTGGATGTGGTATACTTGGACAGAGGGGTGGTGGTGGATGTGGTATACTTGAACAGAGGGGTGGCAGTGGATGTGGTATACTTGGACAGAGGGGTGGTGGTGGATGTGGTATACTTGAACAGAGGGATGGTGGTGGACGTGGTATACTTGGACAGAAGGGGAGCTGAGGATGTGGTATACTTGAACAGAGGGGTGGCTGGGGTTGTAGTATACTTGGATAGAGGGGTGGTGGTGGATGTGGTATACTTGGATAGAGGTGTGACGGTGGATGTGGTATACTTGGGCCGAGGGGTGCTGGTGCATGTGGTATACTTGGACAGAGGGATGGTGGTGGACGTGGTATACTTGGACAGAAGGGGAGCTGAGGATGTGGTATACTTGAACAGAGGGGTGGCTGGGGTTGTAGTATACTTGGATAGAGGTGTGACGGTGGATGTGGTATACTTGGGCCGAGGGGTGCTGGTGCATGTGGTATACTTGGACAGAGGGATGGTGGTGGACGTGGTATACTTGGACAGAAGGGGAGCTGAGGATGTGGTATACTTGAACAGAGGGGTGGCTGGGGTTGTAGTATACTTGGATAGAGGTGTGACGGTGGATGTGGTATACTTGGGCCGAGGGGTGCTGGTGCATGTGGTATACTTGGACAGAGGGATGGCGGTGGATGTGGTATACTCGGACAGAGGGATGGTGGTGGATGTGGTATACTTGGACAGAGGGGTGGTGGTGGACGTGGTATACTCGGACAGAGGGATGGTGGTGGATGTGGTATACTTGGACAGAGGGGTGGTGGTGGACGTGGTATACTCGGACAGAGGGATGGTGGTGGATGTGGTATACTTGGACAGAGGGGTGGCAGTGGATGTGGTATACTTGGACAGAGGGGTGGTGGTGGATGTGGTATACTTGAACAGAGGGGTGGCTGGGGTTGTAGTATACTTGGATAGAGGTGTGACGGTGGATGTTGTATACTTGGGCCGAGGGGTGCTGGTGCATGTGTTATACTTGTACAGAGGGATGGTGGTGGATGTGGTATACTTGGACAGAAGGGGAGCTGAGGATGTGGTATACTTGAACAGAGGGATGGCTGGGGTTGTAGTATACTTGGACAGAGGGATGGCGGTGGACGTGGTATACTTGGACAGAGGGGTGGTGGGGGACGTGGTATACTTGGGCCGAGGGGTGCTGGTGCATGTGGTATAGTTGGACAGAAAGGTGGCGGGGGACGTGGTATACTTGGACAGAGGGATGGCGGTGGATGTGGTATACTTGGACAGAGGGATGGCGGTGGATGTAGTATACTTGGACAGAGGGGTGGCGGTGGACGTGGTATACTTGGACAGAGGGGTGGCGGTGGACGTGGTATACTTGGACAGAGGGGTGGTGGTGGATGAGGTATACTTGGACAGAGGGATGGCGGTGGATGTGGTATACTTGGACAGAGGGATGGCGGTGGATGTGGTATACTTGGACAGAGGGATGGCGGTGGATGTGGTATACTTGGACAGAGGGATGGTGGTGGACGAGGTATACTTGGACAGAGTGATGGCGGTGGATGTGGTATACTCAGACAGAGGGATGGTGGTGGATGTGGTATACTTGGACAGAGGGGTGGTGGTGGACGTGGTATACTCGGACAGAGGGATGGTGGTGGATGTGGTATACTTGGACAGAGGGGTGGCGGTGGACGAGGTATACTTGGACAGAGGGATGGCGGTGGATGTGGTATACTCGGACAGAGGGATGGTGGTGGATGTGGTATACTCGGACAGAGGGATGGTGGTGGATGTGGTATACTTGGACAGAGGGATGGCGGTGGATGTGGTATACTTGAACAGAGGGATGGCGGTGGACGAGGTATACTTGGACAGAGGGGTGGCTGTGGACGTGGTATACTCGGACAGAGGGATGGTGGTGGATGTGGTATACTCGGACAGAGGGATGGTGGTGGATGTGGTATACTTGGACAGAGGGGTGGCTGTGGATGTGGTATACTCGGACAGAGGGATGGTGGTGGATGTGGTATACTTGAACAGAGGGGTGGCAGTGGATGTGGTATACTTTAACAGAGGGGTGGCGGTGGACGAGGTATACTTGGACAGAGGGGTGGCAGTGGATGTGGTATACTTGGACAGAGGGGTGGTGGTGGATGTGGTATACTTGGACAGAGGGGTGGCAGTGGATGTGGTGTACTTGGACAGAGGGGTGGTGGTGGATGTGCTATACTTGGACAGAGGGATGGTGGTGGACGTGGTATACTTGGACAGAAGGGGAGCTGAGGATGTGGTATACTTGGACAGAGGGGGAGCTGAGGATGTGGTATACTTGGACAGAGGGGGAGCTGAGGATGTGGTATACTTGAACAGAGGGGTGGTGGTGGACGTGGTATACTTGAACAGAGGGGTGGCTGGGGTTGTAGTATACTTGGATAGAGGGGTGACGGTGCATGTGGTATACTTGGACAGAGGGGTGGCAGTGGATGTGCGGCAGCGGCAGTTTCAAGGAGAAATATGCCAGTGAGACCAGATTCATGGCGATGAGGAAGGATGTCAAATTGACTGCAGATGAGGATATCGCTCCATCCCACTCTGGGGATTCTATGGATATCGCTGAGGAGGAGGCAAGCCAGCAGGCTGGAAAATGTTTGCAACAGAGTGGGGCTGCGGCTGTGTCAGTCCCCATGGAGGACTGATCACAGCTTCTTACCCCTGGTCAGGTAACCCAGGAGTGGGGGGCGGATGACCAGGATGACTGTGCAGGGGCTTTGCAGGTGACACGAGAGCTGGAATCTCCTTTGAGTGGGAGAAAGTTCAGGTTTACAGAGAAGTTGTGTGAAGAGGAGGGAGCAGAGGAAGATGGAGTCCCGAGGAAAGCCCGGGTGAGGGTTAAGGAAAAGACTGTGTATAGACTCCAGCCTGCTGCAGGGGGAGGTGCTGTTACACAGGTGCGCGCCGAGCTGGGTGGGTCCGCAGCCGGATTGTCAGCTCCTGCGGCCGGGACTGGTATGTGTAAAACTCTGTGTGCTGTTGAGTCATCTGCCGGGACTGGTGTCAGTAAACCTGTATGTGCTACTGTGTCATCTATGGGACTGGGGGCAGCCGGTCCCCTCCGGGCCGCTGATAGTGCACTGTCTGTGCCCCTGTCTGGTCTCGGGAGTGCGGGGGGTGGAGCCTGCCGTGGTGTCGGGTGCAGGTCGCGCTGTTGTTGGGCAGGCCGAGGGCTTATTTACTGGAACTGCTGCAGCGGCCGTGGGGGTAGTGAAGAGCGGCCCCCCCAGTGGGTCTTTTGCCGGCAGGGTTTCCTTTGCTGAGGCAGTATCGGAAGGTGGGCAGCCCAAAATTAGCTACGCTGCTATGCTTGGCAGCTCGGGGGGAGGGGCCCCCCCGCAAGTGTCTCAGTCGGGTGCCCGGCCAATTGGGGGTGGATCCTTTGCACGGAGGAATGACGTTCAGTTGAGGTGGGTGGGGGGAGGCACCCCGCCTTCTAGAGGATCTGTGGCTAATAAGATCCTGGGCTTCAGGGTTGCTGAAATCTTTGCCCTGATTAATCCTGTTGGGTCTAATGAGTATGATCTGTCATTTGTCAAGCCAGAAAGCTTGGACCTCTTCTGGGAGAGGTATGATAGGTCCTGCAAGTCTTCCAAGGAGTGGGAGGGTTTGTCCCCTAGAGTGGTGTCTAGGCAACCATTAACCACTTCCTGTCCGGACACTTTTACCCCCTTCCTGTCCAGGGCAATTTTCAGCTTTCAGCGCTATCACACTTTGAATGACAATTGCGCGGTCATGCAATACTGTACCCATATGAATTTTTTACCATTTTTTTGAGACAGATAAAGCTTTATTTTGGTGGTATTTATTCACCGCTGGGATTTTTATTTTTTTTACTATGTAAATGAAAAAGTCCAAAAATTTTGAAAAAAAGTGTTTTTTTTTAATAAAATTTTGCAAATAAATAATATTTCATCCTAAATCTTGGCCAAAATTTATTCCGTTATTTTTTTAGTAAAAAAAAAAAAATCCAAATTAGTTTATAACCAAACATTATAATTTTTAAACATTTTTTTTTACATTTTTATTTTATTTTTTTTTATATTATTTTTTATTTTTATTTTTTATTTTTACATACTGTCACCCTAGCAGTACAGTGTCACCATGGTGACACTGTACTACTTGTGGGGGGTGATGAAGATTTTTTTTTTTTTTTTTTACACTGATTGCTTTTACACCCATATAGGATGTAAAAGCAATCATTTCTCTTTCTCTCTGTCTGCATTCTTGCAGTCATTGAGAAATACTGAGTGAGCTGTGATTGGTCACAGCTTGTCACATGGTACAAGGCTGTTGTGAATAGCCTTGTACCATGTGACCTCTGTGATCATTCACAGATTTCACACGTAGTAAGCAATGATGTCACAAGTGACATCTTGCTTACTACTTTGCATGTGATCACTGATTCGCCAATCAGTGATCACATGACCGGGACCTCGTACAGAGGTCCCGTCCGACGATCGGTGTTTCACTGTGTCCGGAGGACACAGCGGACACCGGATCGCGGTGGTGCGCGCTCCTAGGGAGCGCGCACAGCTAGAAAAGGCGGGTGCCGTTTAGGAACGGCAACCCGACCTTGGACTGCCACCGCCCTGCCGTTTATAAACAGCAGGCGGACGGCAAGAGGTTAATAAAGAACATAACTATTTTGGTACGGAATGAGTCCATTCCCCCAGCGGACCTCATTGTGTGGCTGAGGAGGTATGGTGAGGTGCTGGGGTCCCTAAGCAAAGTGCTTGATGACAAAGGTATATGGACAGGTGGATGGACTGCCCAGGTTAAGCTCAGGGTCTTTGATAATGTTGTACAGCATATGCCCTCATCTGCGTTTATTGGGAGAGATCGAATTGTGGTCTTTTATCAGGGGCAACCCAAATTGTGCCACAGATGTGGTGATAAGGGCCACTTTTCCTCTTCCTGCCCAAAACAGAGGTGTTCCCTGTGTCAGGGTCTGGGCCACCAGGCCGGGAGTTGCAGCATAATTCGTTGCAATCTTTGTAATGTTTTGGGGACCCTTACAGCTTGTGCCCAGAGGCCCTCCATAATCAGGGGGAGCTTGCGGAGGAGCTCAGGATGGATGCAGAGGACTCTGCGCTCCCAGCGGCAGTTCCTCCCTCAGGTCAGCTGGCCCCCCCAGTTCCATCCTTAGTTAGCTCCCCTGTTCTAGATCCATTGTCTGTCCCTGAGTCTGGGTCACCTGGTGTGTCTAAACCTTCTGTGTCAGTTCTGTCTGGTGTGCCGGTCTCTGTGTCTGTGAACCCCCCTGTCCCTTCCGTGTCAGTTTTGTCGGCTGTGCAGCCTGTGGTCAAGTCTACCCATCCGCTTGTGTCTGTGTTAAACCCTCGTGTGTGTATTGAACCTATTAGGGGTTCCATTTTGGCAGAAGCAGCCCGTGGGGCGGAGGGGTGTGTGAAGGTTTCGCTGAAGGTCCCTAAGCCTGGGTGTCCTGTGGTCTCAGGCAGGGGTGCTAGGGCTGTGGGAGGAAGAGGTGGGGGTATGTGCAGGAGGAGGGCGGTTGAGGGGGAAGGCTCTTCCCAAGCTTCATCAGAGAGCGTGGTGATTTCCCCTATTGGGGATGGGGGGGAGTGGGTCCTGGTCGGAGGGAAGAAGGGTTGTGCTTTCCTCGGCTTCCTCAGAGTCTCTGTGCTCTTCAGATCAGGATGACATACCTTCAGGGAATACGTTTGGGTCTCTATCAGATCGCGGGGATGTTTCATCTGACTGTGGATCTGATGGAGGAGGATGAGAACAGTGCTGGGACAACCCCCATAGTACAGGGGGCCCCAGTGGTAGATAGTCAGACTGAGGAATGCCTATCCTAATTATCCTGATGGCAGTTCCCACCCCAGGAAAAGTGGCAACTATTAATGTTGCCAGCTTGAAGTCTGTGAGTGCTCGTAACACGGCCTTATTTTTGCCCAGCGAGGTTGATGCTGATGTTTTGTTTTTGCAAGAGACCCGGCTCAATAGCCTTGCCGATATCCACCTGGCAAAGAGGGAGTGGAGGCGCGGCCCCTCCTTCTGGTCTCTTGCGGCCGAGCCTTACAGTGGGGTTGCGGTGCTTTTTACTGGTATGGTAACGTGCCGGCGGGTTATTGAGGTAGAGATCGGAAGGTGCATGGTCCTGGACGTCTCTGTGAGGGGGCATGACCTGCGTTTAATCAATATATATGGCCCGCAGTCCAAGTGGGAAAGGAAATGCCTTTTTACAAAGATTAGGCCTTTCCTTTCTACGGCCCGGCAAGTTGTCTTTGGAGGTGATTTTAACACCATCACTAGGCCCAAAGACAGGAGAGGCTTCACTGACAGCTTGGGCTATGATAGCGTTTTTCTTAATGCGATAGTCAGGGATGCAGGTCTGGTAGATGCACTAGTTAAGTGCAGCCCAGACAGCACGGGCTTCACCTTTATGCGAGGTAGGAGTGAGAGCAGGATAGATAGGTTTTTTTTAAAGGGGAACTCTGCCTTCTCGGCACCTGTGTGTCGGGCGGTTGAGTTTTCCGATCACCTTATGCTATCTGTGATCTTGAATGTTTCAGATACGCCGCTGAAAGGAAGGGGCATCTGGAAGATGAATTCGGCCTTGCTGGATGACGAGAGTGTGAGACAATCCTTTGAGGAATTTTTCCAGGCTCAGGTGACCCTTCTGGATTTCTGCAGCAGTAAGACGGAGTGGTGGGAGCTCACTAAAAAGCGAACCAGTGGGTTTTTCAGGTCCGTAGGTAAAAAGGTACAACTTGATAGATATGTTGCCTACCAGCGGCTGTGGAGGAGACTTGACCGCCTCGTCTTGGTTGGTGGTGATCATGGGGCGATTGCGGAGGTGAAACTCCTTCTTAGGAAGCATCAGTATGACCGGCACGCTTCTTTGGTTCTGGAGAGGGATTACGGGAAATATCACTCGCCCGACCCTTACCAGAATTGCAGACAAGGCGCAGCGATTAAAACGGTCTTAGGCCTGAGAGATAGTACAGGTTCCCTGACAAAATCCAGGTCAGGGATTCTGGAGGTCTCGAGGTCCTTTTATAGAGATCTTCTGGGGAAGAAGCACCTCGACCGGGAGAGGATGTTAAGTTTTCTGGACTCTACACCGGGTCTGGGGAGTGACGTCCCGCTTCCAAGTTTGATGGACGAGATAACAGAGGCAGAGGTAGCCAAAGCCATAGGCAGTCTGGCAATTAAGAAAACCTTCTGGGCCAGATGGTTTGAAGGCAGAATTTTATAAATCTTTCAAGACTAGCTTGGCACCCCATCTCGCGGAGGTATTTAACTGCTGTCTGCAAGAAGGTTCACTCCCTCCCTCCATGAGAAAGTCTGCTGTTATCCTGCTGTCAAAGGGTAAGGACCCTTCAATGATTGAGAACTGGCACCCCATCAGTCTTCTCAATGTTGATAGAAAGATTCTGGCAAAGATTCTTTTCTGGCTCCTGGCGTCAGTCGCAGACATGCTGCTTTCCGGTCAGCAGCACTGCTCGGTCCAGGGCAGGAGCACCTTCACAGCGGTGTTAGCTGTCCGGGAGGTTCTGGAGCGGTGCAGGGCTGAAGGCTGGGGAAGGCTGGGGAAAGTATTTGCTGACATTGGATCAGGCCAAGGCTTTTGATTGGGTTAGTCATGAGTACCTTTGGCATCTTCTTGACAGGTATGGCCTAGAGGGGGGGTTCATTGGCTGGCTCAAGACATTGTATAGAGAGGCGGAGAGCTTCATGCTGGTGAACGGTTGGATTGGGCAGCCCTTTGGGGTTGGCTCTGGGGTGCGCCAGGGATGCCCGCTGAGTCCTCTGCTCTATGTCTTTGCGGTCGACCCCTTCGTAAGGAGGCTGGACTGTGGAGCGTTGTGCGGGGTGCCGGTGGGTGTTGCTGGTGAGCCGCCCCTGAGGGTCATTGCCTACGCTGATGACATTTCTGTCTTTGTCTCTGGGGCTGTGGAGGCGCAGGTGGTTGTCTCAGTGATAGAGCAGTATTCCGAGGCATCGGGGTCCAAGATCAATCAGGACAAGTCTGAAGTCCTTTGGTTAGGTGTGGAGGGCTCCCGGACGCTTTTCCTGTGCCTCAGCAGTCCATCAAAGTATTAGACATTGAATTTGGCCCGGCCGATTATGGCAAATCAAATTGGGAGGCCAGGCTGACCAATGCCGAAGTCAAGGTGAAATGCTGGAAGGGGTGGCGGCTCTCCGTGAGGGAAAGGGTTGATCTGATCAAAACTTACCTGATCCCCATATTTTTGTATGTCAGCACAGTTTGCATCTTGCCAGAGTCTCTTTATACGAGGATCTACAGTTGCTTTTTCCAGCTGTTATGGGGAAGCAGACTGAACCTTGTGAAGCGAGATGTGACTTACCTATCCAGGAGGAAGGGTGGCTTAGGTATGGTCAACCCAGTAGTCTTCTTCTCTCTGGTGTTTTTGAAGCACAATTTTGGTAACATGCTGGCAGAGAGACCTCCTTCATGGGTAAGCCTCTTCCGGAACTGGTTTAGGCCTTTTCTGAGTTGCTGGGAGAGTGGTGGGCTAGGGAAAAGGCATCGGGTTAAGCACCCTGAGGGTTAAGCACGGTGAGCTCCCGACTTATGTTGCCCCGAGCCTGAAAATACTTAGGCGGTAGCGTGTGATGGCGGAGGATATTAAGTCCCTCCCTAGGAAGCTCCTGGGTGAGAGGATTGTGTCCGTTGTTTGTCATGCGCCGCTGGCCTTGAGGGATTGCCTGGGCCATATTATGCGGGAGGGCTTACGCTTATTAAATTCTGAGCGGATTCCCTTCAAGTTTAGGGACCAGGCCTGGCTCAGTTTTCACGGCAGACTCTTCGTGAGGGGAAACTTGAAGTACCTCTCTCTGGATGACCGCGGTTGTCCGAGAGAGGAGTGTCGGGGTGAAGTGGAAACTATGGACCACTTCCTGCTTCAGTGTCCCTTCAATGTTGAAGTCTACAAAGAGGTGAAGAGTGCTCTGGGTGTTCCTTTCCTGCACTGCATGTCTTATGCAGAGTGGGTATATGGAGCATTGCAAGATCGCCGGGGTTTTGATTTGGACACTCTTTATTTAGTTAGCCTAGTTGTCCGGTATTTCACGTGGAATGCACGGTGCCATACGGAAGAAAGTCCTTCCTGTCCCGGAGGTGGTGCGTGGCATTCTTGGTGAGGTGGGGAAAGTTCAGGGTCTTGAGAAAGACAGGTGGCTGCGAGGGGTCTGGATAAAGGCGTGGAGGAATATCAGGCCTGTAGTTGCTGCCTGTTGATCTCTGGGTGTTGGTAAACTATCCTGTTTTCTTTCTCCTTCCATCCTCCCTTAGATTTTCAGAGATGATTTTTTTGAAGAAAGGCTACATGGACCCGAAGATCTATGTTCCTCAGTCTAAGTAATGTTGTTTTGTGTGATGTTTTGTACAGTGTTTGACTATAGGCCATGTAGGCTACATATGCTATTGTATTCGCCCATAAAGGCCATTAGTGCTTTCTTATTAGGCCGTAAAGGCCATATATGCAGATTTATTGGGCCATAAAGGCCACGTTTTGTTTTCTAGGCCATAAAAGCCGTAAATGCAAATCTTTGTTTCCGGCTGTAAGGGCCTTGCGTACATATTGCTTCAGCCATAAGGACTCTAGTATGGCTTTGAAATGTTTACTTTTATGTTTGCACATGATGGAATGTGATGTTGTTATGTTATTTATTTATTTATTTTTTTATACTTTTGTAGAAAATGTTTGTTGGTTGTGCGTTTTTCTAAAATAAAACAATATCTCCCACCACTATTGGCAAGTCCATTCCTGACAGTACCCCCCCTCAAGGAGCGGCCTCAGGACGCTCCAAACAGTCCTAGCTGGGCAAAATGTTCCTCTGCCCGGGTCCGGTGACTGGCGGGATATCAAAGACTGGCACATCGGGCTGGGCACCGGACGGAGGTGCTTCGGGCTGGGCACCGGACGGAGGCACTTCGGGCGGGACGCCGGATCACCAGGCGGAGCAGCGGGCACCAGGCCACCAGGCGGAGCAGCGGGCACCGGGCCACCAGGCGGAGCGGCAGGCACCGGGCAACCAGGCAGGGCGGCAGGCACCGGGCAACCAGGCAGGGCAGCAGGCACCGGGCCACCGGGCGGAGCAGCAGGCACCGGGCCCCCAGGCAGGGCGGTGGGCACCAGGCCCCCAGGTGGAGCGGCGGGCACCGGGCCCCCAGGCGGAGCGGCAGGCACCGGGCAACCAGGCAGGGCGGCAGGCACCGGCAACCAGGCAGGGCAGCAGGCACCGGGCCCCCAGGCGGAGCGGCGGGCACCGGGGCCCCAGGCAGGGCAGCAGGCACCAGGCCCCCAGATGGAGCGGCGGGCACCGGACCATCTGGCTCGACAGCGGGCATCGGGTCACCAGGTACAACAGCGGGCACCGGGTCATCAGACATTGGATCGTCTTGCTCGACCGCGGGCACCAGGTCATCTGGCAAAACAGCGGGCATCGGGTCACCAGGCACAACAGCGGGCATCAGGTCACCAGGCATCAGGTCATCTGGCTCGACAGCGGGCACCGAGTCATCTGGCAAGGCAGTGGGCACCGAGTCACCAGGCGTGACAGCTGGCTCTGAGTCAACTGGCACAACAGTGGGCATCGGGTCACCAGGCATGACAGCGGGATCTGGGTCATCAGGCATTGGATCGTCAGGCATTGGATCGTCTGGTTCGACAGCGGGCATCGAGTCATCAGGCAAAACAGCGGGCATTGGGTCACCAGGCACGACAGCGGGATCTGGGTCATCAGGCATTGGATCGTCTGGCAAGACGATCATCTGGCAAGACCGAGTCATCTGGCAAGACCGCGGGCACCGAGTCATCTGGCAAGACTGCGGGTTTCGAGTCATCTGGCAAGACCGCGGGCTCCGAGTCACCTGGGAAGATCGCGGGCCCCGAGTCACCATGCACAACAGCGGGCTCTGAGTCAACCGGCCCGACAGCGGGCTCCGAGTCAACTGGCGGAACAGCGGGCATTGAGTCGTCTGGCAAGACTGCGGGCACCGAGTGGTCTGGCAAGACTGCGGGCACCGAGTCGTCTGGCAAGACCACGGGCCCCCAGTCACCAGGCACAACAGCGGGCTCTGAGTCAACCGGCCTGACAGCGGGCTCCGAGTCAACTGGTGGAACAGCGGGCATCGAGTCGTCTGGCAAGACCGCGGGCACCGAGTCGTCTGGCAAGACCGCGGGCTCCGAGTCATCTGGCAAGACCACGGGCCCCGAGTCACCAGGCACAACAGTGGGCTCTGAGTCAACCGGCCCGACAGCGGGCTCCGAGTCAACTGGCGGAACAGCGGGCATCGAGTCGCCTGGCAAGACTGCGGGCACCGAGTCGTCTGGCAAGACTGCGGGCACCGAGTCATCTGGTAAGACTGCGGGCACCGAGTCGTCTGGCAAGACCGCGGGCACCGAGTCGTCTGGCAAGACTGTGGGCACCGAGTCGTCTGGCAAGACCACGGGCTCCGAGTCATCTGGCAAGACAGCGGGCACCGAGTCATCTGGCAAGACAGCGGCTCCGAGTCATCTGGCAAGACAGCGGGCTCCGAGTCATCTGGCAAGACAGCGGTCTCCGAGTCAACTGGCAAGACAGCGGGCACCGAGACGTCTGGCGGAACAGCGGGCATCGACTCGTCTGGCAAGACTGCGGGCACCGAGTCGTCTGGCAAGACTGCGGGCACCGAGTTGTCTGGCAAGACTGCGGGCACCGAGTCATCTGGCAAGACAGTGGGCTCTGAGTCATCTGGCAAGACAGCGGGCATCGAGTCATCTGGCATAATAGGATCATCAGGCTTGATCAGTTCATCAGGCTGGGTAGAGACATCATGCTGGGTAGAGACATCAGGCTGGGTAGAGACATCATGCTGGGTAAGGACATCAGGCTGGGTAGAGACATCAGGCTGGGTAGAGACATCAGGCTGGGTAGAGACATCAGGCTGAATTGTGGGCGCCGAGGCACCAGGCTGCACCACGGAAGGCAGGTTCTCAGATGGCAGGCTGGCCGGTTTGGATACTGGCAGGATGGTATTGGTTGGAAAGAATTTTTGCCTTTTCCTGGGTTTAGTTACTGGAGCACTGTAAGTAAGCACAGGTTTGTAAACGGATGGAGCAGCTGAAGACAGAGAAGAGCTGGAGGATGGAACAGAGGAGGGAGCAGTTGCTACAGAGGACTTCTTTACAGGGTTAAAGAAAGGATAGGTGCAGCGAGTGGGAGCAGAGGACTGATATGTGGTAGTTAGCAGAGTATACTGGGCCGTCACTGGGGGTGCTGTCGGGGATGCAGGAAGAGTGCCTTGAGCGGAGGAATGACGTTGTAAGCTGACTGAGGCTGGGTGCAACAAGTCTGTCCATGTCTGCAGTATGGGCTGAACAAAGCTCAGCTTACACAAAGCCTGTCTGGTCAAAGACTGCACTGCGTTTATACAATCCCTTAATACCTGTGGTGAACATGCAGCATAATGTTCCAAGAAGCAATCCACATCATCCTCTAATAACCATACCAGGGACTCTACCTGGTCTGCACTAAATAGTGGCAAAAAGTCATTCCTGCTTTCAGGGGTACCAGATGAAGCCAACTCTGCACAAACCTGAATCAATGGTTGCACCTCAGAGAATTCTGTGCCCTGATCTACTAGAACATGAGCGATCCGTATACATTCTAGCAGTTGATCCCGGGGATACTCCCTCAGAGTCTGATAAGCATATTCTCTGTCATCAAAAACCAGCAGCGACAAATACACAACCTCATCAAGATCCATCCTTCCCAGCAACAAGCCAAGATGGCTTCCCTGTGCAGCCACTTCTGGTCAGGATGGCTTTGGTGTAATGTCAGGGATGCGGGTGTGACCAGAGGTGTGTGAACTGACACAGGGAAATGCAGGCTTCAAATATGGTATAAATAAGACAATTTATTAAGACTAACAATACAAATATAAACGCAGTGCAATACTAAAACATAAACGCAGTGCACCAAACCCCAAGCTAACACAAATACATACAACAAGGTGAAACAAACCCAAACCTAAACTGATATAGATACACAGATACATACACATATAGAGCACAACGTAGTCAGGCAGGCCGGGTCGATAACTATCGGGCAGGTAGGTACAGGAGGAGCAGGCAGAGAGTAGTCAGGTCACGAGCCGGGTACAGCAACTAACGGACAGGTAGGTACATGGGGTAAGGCAGAGAATGATCAGGGTCACAGGCCAGGGATAAAACAGGAGAAGTCAGCAGAGGTCAGGAACAGGCATGGTCGGCAACAAGTCAGGCAGAAACAGGAACAGGAATGCAGGTTACAAGATACAGGGGCCCATGGAAAAACACACACCAAGGCACAGACTGCAGGTCTGGCCATCCCTTAAATACACCACCTGCAATCAGCCCCAGGTGATGGCTAATTGCCGAAGTGAACCTCTGGTTGTTGAGAGCACCCGCAGGCCAGCCCTGGTACTGCAGCCCACAAGGCAGGTGAGTCCCACCACTATTGGCAAGTCCATTCCTGACATACACAGTATAGCTGTAAACATACATTCACCAATGTCATATACACAGTAGAGCTGCAAGCATACATTCACTGATGTCTTATACACAATGGAGCAGCAAGCATACATTCACCAATGTCATATACACAGTATAGCTGCAAGCATACATTCACCAATGTCATATACACAGTAGAGCTGCAAACATACATTCACCAATGTGATATACACAGTAGAGCTGCAAGTATACATTCACCAATGACATATACACAGTAGAGCTGCGAACATAGATTCACCAATGTCATATACACAGTAGAGCTGCAAGCATACATTCACTGATGTCTTATACACAATGGAGCAGCAAGCATACATTCACCAATGTCAAATACACAGTATAGCTGCAAACATACATTCACCAATGTCATATACACAGTATAGCTGCAAGCATACATTCACCAATGTCATATACACAGTACAGCTGCAAGCATACATTCACCAATGTCATATACACAGTATAGCTGCAAGCATACATTCACCAATATCATATACACAGTATAGCTGCAAGCATACATTCACCAATGTAATATACACAGTATAGCTGCAAGCATACATTCACCAATATCATATACACAGTATAGCTGCAAACATACATTCACCAATGTCATATACACAGTAGAGCTGCAAGCATACATTCACCGATGTCTTATACACAATGGAACCTCAAGCATACATTCACCACTGTAATATACACAGTAGAGCTGCAAGCATACATTCATTGATGTCTTATACACAGTACAGCTGCAAGCATACATTCGCCGATGTCATATACACAGTATAGCTGCAAGTATACATTCACCAATGTCATATACACAGTATAGCTGCAAGCATACATTCACCAATGTCATATACACAGTATAGCTGCAAGCATACATTCACCAATGTCTTATACACAGTATAGCTGCAAGCATACATTCACCAATGTCATATACACAGTATAGCTGCAAGCATACATTCACCAATGTCATATACACAGTATAGCTGCAAGCATACATTCACCAATGTCATATACACAGTATAGCTGCAAGCATACATTCACCAATGTCTTATACACAGTATAGCTGCAAGCATACATTCACCAATGTCATATACAGAGTATAGCTGCAAGCATACATTCACCAATGTCATATACACAGTATAGCTGCAAGCATACATTCACCAATGCCATATACACAGTATAGCTGCAAGCATACATTCACCAATGTCATATACACAGTACAGCTGCAAGCATACATTCACCAATGTCATATACACAGTACAGCTGCAAGCATACATTCACCAATGTAATATACACAGTACAGCTGCAAGCATACATTCACCAATATCATATACACAGTATAGCTGCAAACATACATTCACCGATGTCTTATACACAATGGAACCTCAAGCATACATTCACCAATGTAATATACTCAGTATAGCTGCAAGTATACATTCACCAATGTCAAATACACAGTATAGCTGCAAGCATACATTCATCGATGTCTTATACACAATGGATCCACGAGCATACATTCACCAATGTCATATACACAGTATAGCTGCAAGTATACATTCACCAATGTCATATACACAGTATAGCTGCAAGCATACATTCACCAATGTCATATACACAGTATAGCTGCAAGCATACATTCACCAATGTCATATACACAGTACAGCGGCAAGTATACATTCACCAATGTCATATACACAGTATAGCTGCAAGTATACATTCACCAATGTCATATACACAATGAAGCCGCATGTAAAATTGCTATGGTGCACAAATAAACGCCAAGACGGCTGTTGGAGGCGCTAGAGCAGCTGTCATACCAGAAATACGTCATGAAGTTGACGGCAGGACGTTTGCACACACCCGGAAGTGGAAGTGGGGAGTGTGAGTGGATGGGAGTGTAGTTAGGAGAGTTTAGTGGTCATTTACAAGTCTATGTTTTAGTTTTGTGAATTGTTCTTTTGTGGAATTCCAGACCACATCTAGACATGACGAGATCACTGTTCTCCACCGAGGAGCTGATCCTCATTGGCCGGGGAAACATTACTAATAATTGTTGTATCTTCAGGAGGAAACATGTCCAATTCCTAGATCCATTGAGGTACATAGCAGAGGTTCAAGGTTCTTCCTAACTATACAGGTGGCACAGACACAAGCATACACCCAGGGCCACTGTTAGATATCACGGGGCCCCGTACAGCATACCTGACAGCCCCCCACCGCCAGAAAAAATATCCAAATTATATTTATGGTAAAAATACACTAAAAACATTATTAATGGACATAATCCCAACCATATTCCTGTGAAATCTAAATGATAAAACTGTACTGAGTTCATAAATCAAGCTGTGTGTGTAATGGAGGTGTTGGGGCTCATTCACATGGGTGCTGTGGCCTGTAGAGTGGGAATCAGTGGTTGGTTTTTGTGGCTGTCGCCGTTTGCAGGCAACCTATGTTACACTATGGAATTGCTGCAGGTCCTAATCTGACAAGCATATGGGTGCAGGTGTACAGCCCTGAACACAGACAGTGAGCATTCAGGGCCACTTCCCCACACCTTCACACCTGTCAGATGACAACCTGTGTTCATACAGCTGCTGTGTCCCCATAGAGTAACAGGTGGCTCCGCCCACATGACCAACCCCCTCATTCATGCTGTACAGGCCAGAGGACCTGTGTGAATGGGGCATTTTTTACTTTTGTTTTCCTCAGCTCGTTAATTTCAATGGGCTGCCTAATGTGTGGGAACATGCAGAGATACTGCAGGCGTGTTATTGTAAACGTGTGTTGCACCTAACCGCACAGTAGTCATGTGGTGACATGCGTTTTGGTGGCTGTGAATGCGTCTGTGTTTACTACACATGTGGAGGTGCAATTAAGTTTTCATCATGGTACCTGCGCATATCTACATAGGGCATTGCATTTCTTTGCTGTGCAGGACAATGCGTGCTCTTGCATGCGTTTCTGCACCACCAATGGTGTGAACAAGTCCTAAGGGTCAGTTCACACTATAGAAACAGTCTAGATGTGTTCCTGATGCGTGTTTGCATGCACTTTTTTGATGCATATTTAGCGTGTTCCAGTACATTTTGGATGCATGTTTAGCGTGTTCCAGTGCATTTTGGATGTGTTTTTGACGTGTTCCAGTGCATTTTTTTATGCATTCCGGTTAATTTTTTTCCCCTCTCTTTTTCTTAAATGTACTTAAGGACATGTGCGTTTTCACGCGGTCCAGTACAGTTCTGTGCAGAAACAATGCAGCCTGTTGGACTTTTTTGGCATCACCTGCAATGCACTGGAACTGCAAGCGCTGATGTGAACTATGACATTGACAACCACATAACCTTCTTTCTGTGCGTTTGTGATGCCGAAAAAGCAACTGAAACACATGTAGTATGAACTGGTCCTAAAGGTTACTATAGGTCAGGGAACGGGACTGACCAGGAATTGTGAATTCAATCAGACTAGAGGTGATATACAATCAGCAATCCTATAATAATGTGAGATCTGAGCTGGAGGTGATAGGAAATGAGACACAATAACAAGATCAGGAAATAGTTAAATAATAAGAGTGGGGCGGGGCTACATAGATTGGCAGATGGAACAGGTGATGACAGGGGGTGGGGGAGGGGAACAGGTGATGACGGGGGGGGGGGAACAGGTGATGACAGGGGGGTGGGGAGGGAACAGGTGATGACACGGGAGGTGGGGGAGGGAACAGGTGATGACAGGGGGTGGGGGAGGGGAACAGGTGATGACAGTGGGGTGGGGGAGGGGAACGGGTGATGACAGGGGGGTGGGGGAGGGGAAAGGGTGATGACAGGGGGGTGGGGAAGGGGAACAGGAGATGACAGGGGGTGGGGGAGGGGAACAGGTGATGACAGGGGGGTGGGGGAGGGGAACAGGTGATGACGGGGGGTGGGGGAGGGGAAAGGGTGATGACAGGGGGGTGGGGGAGGGGAACAGGTTATAACAGGGGGTGGGGGTGGGGGAGGGGAACAGGTGATGACAGGGGGGTGGGGGAGGGGAACAGG
The DNA here is from genome assembly GCF_062004578.1 of Staurois parvus. Taxonomy (NCBI): domain Eukaryota; kingdom Metazoa; phylum Chordata; class Amphibia; order Anura; family Ranidae; genus Staurois; species Staurois parvus. Next base: position 115,998 of record NW_028319003.1, read on the forward strand.
TGATGACGGGGGGTTGGGGAGGGGAACAGGTGATGACGGGGGTGGGGGAGGGGAACAGGTGATGACAGGGGGGTGGGGGAGGGGAACAGGTGATGACAGGGGGGGAGCTGACAGGTGATGACGGGGGGTGGGGGAGGGGAACAGGTGATGACAGGGGGGTGGGGGAGGGGAACAGGTGATGACAGGTGGGTGGGAAAGGGGAACAGGTGATGACAGGGGGGTGGGGGAGGGGAACAGGTGATGATAGGGGGGTGGGGAACAGGAGATGACAGGGGGTGGGGGAGGGGAACAAGTGATGATGGGGGGGAGGGGAACAGGTGATGACAGGGGCGTGGGGGAGGGGAACAGATGATGACAGGGGGAGGGGGAGGGGAACAGGTGATGACAGGGGGGTGGGGGAGGGGAACAGGTGATGACGGGGGGTTGGGGAGGGGAACAGGTGATGACGGGGGTGGGGGAGGGGAACAGGTGATGACAGGGGGGTGGGGGAGGGGAACAGGTGATGACAGGGGGGGAGCTGACAGGTGATGACGGGGGGTGGGGGAGGGGAACAGGTGATGACAGGGGGGTGGGGGAGGGGAACAGGTGATGACAGGTGGGTGGGAAAGGGGAACAGGTGATGACAGGGGGGTGGGGGAGGGGAACAGGTGATGATAGGGGGGTGGGGAACAGGAGATGACAGGGGGTGGGGGAGGGGAACAAGTGATGATGGGGGGGAGGGGAACAGGTGATGACAGGGGCGTGGGGGAGGGGAACAGATGATGACAGGGGGAGGGGGAGGGGAACAGGTGATGACAGGGGGGTGGGGGAGGGGAACAGGTGATGACAGAGGGGTAAAGGAGGGGAACAGGTGATGATGGGGGGTGGGGGAGGGGAACAGGTGATGATAGGGGAGCGGGGGAGGGGAACAGGTGATGAAGGGGGGTGGAGGAGGGGAACAGGTGATGACAGGGGGGAAAAGGTGATGACGGGGGGGAGGGGGAGGGGAACAGGTGATGACAGGGGCGTGGGGGAGGGGAACAGATGATGATGGGGGGGACTGGGAGGGGAACAGGTGATGACAGGGGGGGTGGAGGAGGGGAACAGGTGATGACGGGGGGTGGAGAGGGGAACAGGTGATGACAGGGGGGTGGGGGAGGGGAACAGGAGATGACGGGGGGAGGGTAGCAGGTGATGACAGGGGCGTGGGAAAGGGGAACAGATGATGACGGGGGAGGGGGAGGGGAACAGGTGATGACAGGGGGGGTGGGGGAGGGGAACAGGTGATGACAGGGGGGTAAAGGAGGGGAACAGGTGAAGATGGGGGGTGGGGGAGGGGAACAGGTGATGATAGGGGGGCGGGGAACAGGTGATGACGGGGGGTGGAGGAGGGGAACAGGTGATGACGGGGGGGAAAGGTGATAACGGGGGGAAGGGGAACAGGGGATGACAGGGGCGTGGGGGAGGGGAACAGATGATGATGGGGGTGACTGGGAGGGGAACAGGTGATGACAGGGGGGGTGGAGGAGGGGAACAGGTGATGACGGGGGGTGGGGGAGGGGAACAGGTGATGACAGGGGGGTGGGGGAGGGTAACAGGTGATGATAGGGGGGTGGGGGAGGGGACAGGTGATGACGGGGGGTGGGGACAGGTGATGGTGGGGGAGGGGAACAGGTGATGATCGGGGGGTGGGGGAGGGGACAGGTGATGACGGGGGGAGGGGACAGGTGATGGTGGGGGAGGGGACAGGTGATGACAGGGGGTGGGGGAGGGGAACAGGTGATGGTGGGGGAGGGGACAGGTGATGGTGGGGGAGGGGACAAGTTGTATTGGCAGAGAGGTGTAAGCGCTCGTTCACACGTGACTTTATTTCTGACTCTCACCATTCGCCCCGATAGCGTCTGACAGGTGTTTGGGAAGTGTTTTTAATGCTCCTCAAATGCTCCCCAGACGCCCTATGTGCGGTTTTGAGGTATGTGATAAGCATTTACTGAGCATTAAAACTGCGCCACAAATGCCTGGAAGGACGTTAAATGGTATTATCGCTCCGAAAATGCCTCACAACCGCGTCACAACCGCGTCACAACCGCACCCCAAACGTCTGCCTGGCATTTGAGGAGGGGCTCCATAGACTTGAATGGGAGGCTTCACCTCCTCCTGACTGGACAGGAGGCGCCAGTTTTGCCGTGACGCAATGCTAACGCTTCAGTGTGAACAGCGCTGTGAGCTGCCATGTGCAGAATTTTCATAGGCATTGCAGAAGCGTAAAACACGCTTCCCAAACGCCTGCCTGACGCCTGCTGACAAAGCCTGTGTGAACGCAGCCTTAGAGACGATAAAGTTTAATGAAATATGAACAGAAGGAAAACTGAAAGTTTCAAACTTGTCAGAAGAACAGATTGTGGCTGATTTTCCCGGCAATGATGGACAAATCGGACGATCGTTTTACCGATAAAAAATATGCGCATGTGCCGTGACCTGCAAGAATAAGGAAAAAGAAGAATTCCAGTCCGCTATTATATTTACATGAATAAAGTCTTGCGGGTGCAACAATGTATCTATTTGTATCCGAATAAAAACATCTGTATCTGAAATGGATACAAATGGATACAAATGGATACATTGTTGCACCCGCAAGACTTTATTCATGTAAAATATAATAGCGGAGCTCTCTGCAGGGACAGAAGTAAAACTGCCGGCCGTAGACGGGACGAAAATCGGCCGATTTTTTTTACCGTTGGTGATAACGTCGGCCTATTGAACGATCGATTTTTCATAACAGCTGTTTTTTGACCCGTCTATGGCCTGCGTAAGAACAGAAACTCAGCCATGTACTAGGCCCAATTATCCTGACAGCATGTCTTTGGAGTGTTGGCAGAAACCCTCCCGTGCAGAGAAAGCATGCAAACCGAGGTGCAGCCATGACTGGGATTAGAACCCATGACCCAAGCGCTGTAAATTCTGAGCTCTAACCACTAAGCCACACAGAGTTGGAGCTGCCATGTAGAATAGTTACATTGTTTACAAAGAATGATAAAGCGAGCGCTGGTGAAATGATATAGACTACTAAAATGGTATTACACAAGATGAATATAAATCTAGGTATAGATATGAAGGTGGCAGCACTCAGGGTATTGGCAACAGTCCCAGAATAGAAATATGTTACAGTAATAGTGCAGCGCTATAAATGCATGTGATCAATCATCAACGCATGGAAAATACGAAAAGTGCAAGAATGATGTAAACTGGTAAATGGTGCTAAAAATAAGTTCCTCTAATCATTCCTGAATAATGGAATGTCCTTGGTGTGAGAGGACCAACTCAGGGAGTGGCACGTGTGGCACTTATTTGCACTGTTTGGATTTTACATACGTTTAGGATTGATCACATGCATTTATAGCGCTGCACTATGACTGTAACATAGAATAGTTACGTGATTACAGAGAAGGAAGATATATCATTATATTGGGAACGTAGAACTATCCAAATTATTTGAGATATAAGTGTGAAAATGTTTAACATCTGAAAATAGAATGTATGACATTCATTAGGAAATGCATCAGTTGTCTCATCATTTTGGAGAAACAGCAAAAAAAAAAAAAAAATATATATATATATATAGGTGTACTTTTACTTTAAATTATAAGTATTCTCATATGCAAACAGAAAAGGTACAAAGCCCTCGGTTGTGCGCCATCTAGCGAACATATCCGGTATTGCACCTAAAGATGTGCCAGACGCGATTCCACATTTACTAACAGGAAAGAGTCTACAAGTAGACGCTTTTCACTGAGTTTGCCAGACGCCTTTCAGAAGACTGACAGGTCTTGATTGATTGAACAGATTTACCGGGGTTCTTTCAAACCTTATTATTATTATTATTATACAGTATTTATACATCTTAAACATTTAAATAGGTCTCACATCTCTAACAAAGGTCTCAGGTCTCACATCTCTAACAAAGGTTTTAGGTCTCAGGTCTCCCGTCTCTAACAAAGGTCTCAGATCTCACATCTCTAACAAAGGTTTTAGGTCTCAGATCTCACATCTCTAACAAAGGTTTTAGGTCTCAGGTCTCACCTCTCTAACAAAGGTCTCAGGTCTCCCATCTCTAACAAAGGTCTCAGGTCTCCCGTCTCTAACAAAGGTTTTAGGTCTCAGGTCTCCCATCTCTAACAAAGGTTTTAGGTCTCAGGTCTCACGTCTCTAACAAAGGTTTTAGGTCTCAGGTCTCCTGTCTCTAACAAAGGTTTTAGGTCTCAGGTCTCACGTCTCTAACAAAGGTTTTAGGTCTCAGGTCTCCTGTCTCTAAGAAAGGTTTTAGGTCTCAGGTCTCCCGTCTCTAATAAAGGTTTTAGGTCTCAGGTCTCCCATCTCTAACAAAGGTCTCACATCTCTAACAAAGGTTTTAGGTCTCAGGTCTCCCGTCTCTAACAAAGGTCTCAGATCTCACATCTCTAACAAAGGTTTTAGGTCTCAGATCTCACATCTCTAACAAAGGTTTTAGGTCTCAGGTCTCACATCTCTAACAAAGGTTTTAGGTCTCAGGTCTCACCTCTCTAACAAAGGTCTCAGGTCTCCCATCTCTAACAAAGGTCTCAGGTCTCCCGTCTCTAACAAAGGTTTTAGGTCTCAGGTCTCCCATCTCTAACAAAGGTTTTAGGTCTCAGGTCTCACGTCTCTAACAAAGGTTTTAGGTCTCAGGTCTCCTGTCTCTAACAAAGGTTTTAGGTCTCAGGTCTCACGTCTCTAACAAAGGTTTTAGGTCTCAGGTCTCCTGTCTCTAAGAAAGGTTTTAGGTCTCAGGTCTCCCGTCTCTAATAAAGGTTTTAGGTCTCAGGTCTCCCATCTCTAACAAAGGTTTTAGGTCTCAGGTCTACTGTCTCTAACAAAGGTTTTAGGTCTCAGGTCTCCTGTCTCTAACAAAGGTTTTAGGTCTCAGGTCTCCTGTCTCTAATAAAGGTTTTAGGTCTCAGGTCTCCCATCTCTAACAAAGGTTTTAGGTCTCAGGTCTCCCATCTCTAACAAAGGTTTTAGGTCTCAGGTCTCCTGTCTCTAATAAAGGTTTTAGGTCTCAGGTCTCCCATCTCTAACAAAGGTTTTAGGTCTCAGGTCTCACATCTCTAACAAAGGTCTCAGGTCTCCCATCTCTAACAAAGGTTTTAGGTCTCAGGTCTCTCATCTCTAACAAAGGTTTTAGGTCTCAGGTCTCCTGTCTCTAATAAAGGTTTTAGGTCTCAGGTCTCCCATCTCTAACAAAGGTTTTAGGTCTCAGGTCTCACATCTCTAACAAAGGTCTCAGGTCTCCCATCTCTAACAAAGGTTTTAGGTCTCAGGTCTCCCATCTCTAACAAAGGTTTTAGGTCTCAGGTCTCACATCTCTAACAAAGGTCTCAGGTCTCACATCTCTATCAAAAGGTTTTAGGTCTCAGGTCTCCTGTCTCTAACAAAGGTCTCAGGTCTCCTGTCTCTAACAAAGGTTTTAGGTCTCAGGTCTCACGTCTCTAACAAAGGTTTTAGGTCTCAGGTCTCACGTCTCTAACAAAGGTTTTAGGTCTCAGGTCTCCCGTCTCTAACAAAGGTTTTAGGTCTCAGGTCTCCCATCTCTAACAAAGGTTTTAGGTCTGAGGTCTCACATCTCTAACAAAGGTTTTAGGTCTCAGGTCTCCTGTCTCTAATAAAGGTTTTAGGTCTCAGGTCTCCCATCTCTAACAAAGGTTTTAGGTCTCAGGTCTCACATCACTAACAAAGGTCTCAGGTCTCAGGTCTCACATCTCTAACAAAGGTTTTAGGTCTCAGGTCTCTCATCTCTAACAAAGGTTTTAGGTCACAGGTCTCACATCTCTAACAAAGGTCTCAGGTCTCACATCTCTAACAAAGGTTTTAGGTCTCAGGTCTCCTGTCTCTAACAAAGGTCTCAGGTCTCCTGTCTCTAATAAAGGTTTTAGGTCTCAGGTCTCCCATCTCTAACAAAGGTTTTAGGTCTGAGGTCTCACATCTCTAACAAAGGTTTTAGGTCTCAGGTCTCCTGTCTCTAATAAAGGTTTTAGGTCTCAGGTCTCCCATCTCTAACAAAGGTTTTAGGTCTCAGGTCTCTCATCTCTAACAAAGGTTTTAGGTCACAGGTCTCACATCTCTAACAAAGGTTTTAGGTCTCAGGTCTCCTGTCTCTAATAAAGGTTTTAGGTCTCACATCTCTAACATAGGTCTCAGGTCTCACATCTCTAACAAAGGTTTTAGGTCTCAGGTCTCACATCTCTAACAAAGGTTTTAGGTCTCAGGTCTCCTGTCTCTAACAAAGGTCTCAGGTCTCCTGTCTCTAACAAAGGTTTTAGGTCTCAGGTCTCACGTCTCTAACAAAGGTTTTAGGTCTCAGGTCTCACGTCTCTAAAAAAGGTTTTAGGTCTCAGGTCTCCTGTCTCTAACAAAGGTTTTAGGTCTCAGGTCTCCTGTCTCTAACAAAGGTTTTAGGTCTCAGGTCTCCCGTCTCTAACAAAGGTTTTAGGTCTCAGGTCTCCCGTCTCTAACAAAGGTTTTAGGTCTGAGGTCTCTTATCTCTAACAAAGGTTTTAGGTCTCAGGTCTACTGTCTCTAATAAAGGTTTTAGGTCTCAGGTCTCCTGTCTCTAATAAAGGTTTTAGGTCTCAGGTCTCCCATCTCTAACAAAGGTTTTAGGTCTCAGGTCTCACATCTCTAACAAAGGTCTCAGGTCTCACATCTCTAACAAAGGTTTTAGGTCTCAGGTCTCTCATCTCTAACAAAGGTTTTAGGTCGTAGGTCTCCTGTCTCTAACAAAGGTTTTAGGTCTCAGGTCTCCTGTCTCTAACAAAGGTTTTAGGTTTTAGGTCTCAGGTCTCCCGTCTCTAACAAAGGTTTTAGGTCTCAGGTCTCACATCTCTAACAAAGGGTTTAGGTCTCAGGTCTCCCATCTCTAACAAAAGGTTTAGGTCTCAGGTCTCACATCTCTAACAAAGGTCTCAGGTCTCAGGTCTCACATCTCTAACAAAGGTTTTAGGTATCAGGTCTCACATCTCTAACAAAGGTTTTAGGTCTCAGGTCTCCTGTCTCTAACAAAGGTCTCAGGTCTCCTGTCTCTAACAAAGGTTTTAGGTCTCAGGTCTCCTGTCTCTAACAAAGGTTTTAGGTCTCAGGTCTCACGTCTCTAACAAAGGTTTTAGGTCTCAGGTCTCCCATCTCTAACAAAGGTTTTAGGTCTCAGGTCTCCGGTCTCTAACAAAGGTTTTAGGTCTCAGGTCTCTCATCTCTAACAAAGGTTTTAGGTCGTAGGTCTCCTGTCTCTAACAAAGGTTTTAGGTCTCAGGTCTCCTGTCTCTAACAAAGGTTTTAGGTCTCAGGTCTCCTGTCTCTAATAAAGGTTTTAGGTCTCAGGTCTCCCATCTCTAACAAAGGTTTTAGATCTCAGGTCTCACATCTCTAACAAAGGTCTCAGGTCTCACATCTCTAACAAAGGTTTTAGGTCTCAGGTCTCTCATCTCTAACAAAGGTTTTAGGTCACAGGTCTCACATCTCTAACAAAGGTCTCAGGTCTCACATCTCTAACAAAGGTTTTAGGTCTCAGGTCTCCTGTCTCTAACAAAGGTCTCAGGTCTCCTGTCTCTAACAAAGGTTTTAGGTCTCAGGTCTCACGTCTCTAAAAAAGGTTTTAGGTCTCAGGTCTCCTGTCTCTAACAAAGGTTTTAGGTCTCAGGTCTCCTGTCTCTAACAAAGGTTTTAGGTCTCAGGTCTCCCGTCTCTAACAAAGGTTTTAGGTCTCAGGTCTCCCGTCTCTAACAAAGGTTTTAGGTCTGAGGTCTCTCATCTCTAACAAAGGTTTTAGGTCTCAGGTCTACTGTCTCTAATAAAGGTTTTAGGTCTCAGGTCTCCTGTCTCTAATAAAGGTTTTAGGTCTCAGGTCTCCCATCTCTAACAAAGGTTTTAGGTCTCAGGTCTCACATCTCTAACAAAGGTCTCAGGTCTCACATCTCTAACAAAGGTTTTAGGTCTCAGGTCTCTCATCTCTAACAAAGGTTTTAGGTCGTAGGTCTCCTGTCTCTAACAAAGGTTTTAGGTCTCAGGTCTCCTGTCTCTAACAAAGGTTTTAGGTTTTAGGTCTCAGGTCTCCCGTCTCTAACAAAGGTTTTAGGTCTCAGGTCTCACATCTCTAACAAAGGTTTTAGGTCTCAGGTCTCACGTCTCTAAAAAAGGTTTTAGGTCTCAGGTCTCCTGTCTCTAACAAAGGTTTTAGGTCTCAGGTCTCCTGTCTCTAACAAAGGTTTTAGGTCTCAGGTCTCCCGTCTCTAACAAAGGTTTTAGGTCTCAGGTCTCCCGTCTCTAACAAAGGTTTTAGGTCTGAGGTCTCTCATCTCTAACAAAGGTTTTAGGTCTCAGGTCTACTGTCTCTAATAAAGGTTTTAGGTCTCAGGTCTCCTGTCTCTAATAAAGGTTTTAGGTCTCAGGTCTCCCATCTCTAACAAAGGTTTTAGGTCTCAGGTCTCACATCTCTAACAAAGGTCTCAGGTCTCACATCTCTAACAAAGGTTTTAGGTCTCAGGTCTCTCATCTCTAACAAAGGTTTTAGGTCGTAGGTCTCCTGTCTCTAACAAAGGTTTTAGGTCTCAGGTCTCCTGTCTCTAACAAAGGTTTTAGGTTTTAGGTCTCAGGTCTCCCGTCTCTAACAAAGGTTTTAGGTCTCAGGTCTCACATCTCTAACAAAGGGTTTAGGTCTCAGGTCTCCCATCTCTAACAAAAGGTTTAGGTCTCAGGTCTCCTGTCTCTAACAAAGGTTTTAGGTCTCAGGTCTCCTGTCTCTAATAAAGGTTTTAGGTCTCAGGTCTCCCATCTCTAACAAAGGTTTTAGGTCTCAGGTCTCACATCTCTAACAAAGGTCTCAGGTCTCAGGTCTCACATCTCTAACAAAGGTTTTAGGTATCAGGTCTCACATCTCTAACAAAGGTTTTAGGTCTCAGGTCTCCTGTCTCTAACAAAGGTCTCAGGTCTCCTGTCTCTAACAAAGGTTTTAGGTCTCAGGTCTCCTGTCTCTAACAAAGGTTTTAGGTCTCAGGTCTCACATCTCTAACAAAGGTTTTAGGTCTCAGGTCTCCCATCTCTAACAAAGGTTTTAGGTCTCAGGTCTCCGGTCTCTAACAAAGGTTTTAGGTCTCAGGTCTCACATCTCTAAAAAAGGTTTTAGGTCTCAGGTCTCCTGTCTCTAACAAAGGTCTCAGGTCTCCTGTCTCTAACAAAGGTTTTAGGTATCAGGTCTCACATCTCTAACAAAGGTCTCAGGTCTCCCGTCTCTAACAAAGGTTTTAGGTCTCAGGTCTCCCGTCTCTAACAAAGGTTTTAGGTCTCAGGTCTCCTGTCTCTAACAAAGGTTTTAGGTCTCAGGTCTCCCGTCTCTAACAAAGGTTTTAGGTCTCAGGTCTCACATCTCTAACAAAGGTCTCAGGTCTCCCATCTCTAACAAAGTCTCAGGTCTCCCGTCTCTAACAAAGGTTTTAGGTCTCAGGTCTCCCATCTCTAACAAAGGTTTTAGGTCTCAGGTCTCCCGTCTCTAACAAAGGTTTTAGGTCTCAGCTCTCCCGTCTCTAACAAAGGTTTTAGGTCTCAGGTCTCCCATCTCTAACAAAGGTTTTAGGTCTCAGGTCTCCCGTCTCTAACAAAGGTTTTAGGTCTCCCGTCCCTAACAAAGGTTTTAGGTCGTAGGTCTCCCGTCTCTAACAAAGGTTTTAGGTCTCAGGTCTCCTGTCTCTAACAAAGGTTTTAGGTCTCAGGTCTCCCATCTCAAACTAGCCATGTTCGTTTTCTTCCCAGGTATCTTCACTGCCCCAGTAGAAGGCAGGTACATCTTTAGTACCATCTTGACTAGCTACAAAGTTGAAAAGATTGAAGCTGTGCTCTCCAAATCCAACTTGGGCATTGCCAGGGTGGACTCTGAGGGCTACCAACCAGAAGGCCTGGAGAAGAAGCCCCTCGTAGAAAACAAGCTGAGTGCGGGTGACACCGCCTGCATTGACCTGGTGACCGGAAAGTTGGCCCATTTTGATGAGCCTCTGACAGTGTTCAGCGGAATCCTCCTGTACGAGGGGGAAGTGGACTTCTAGGGGGACTCAAACTACTCAAGCTGTTGATTTTTTTTGTACAATAAGAAGGGTGAAACCTCTCTGTGGTGAATTTTGAGTCATTTTTCTGTTGTTAATATTATCTGGGGGGCCAGAAGAGTAATGAGTGAGTGTCTGAGGACAATCCTGGAAGATAAGAAGATATTTCCCCACCAAGGGACATCTTCCTGGACGAGGGGCCCGGCAGCCATCTTGTATAAACATCCGCTCAGCAAGCCTATGAATGCACCTCACAGATCCAGCTGTCCCCATTATATAACCGCTTAGCTTTTCAACAGTACCAATGTTATCCCAGCACAAAGTCACCGACACAAATGATACAATCTTTATTGTATACGACAAGATATATCGATGATGTGACTGGACAGACGACTTACATGGAGTCAGTTGTGTTGTGTTTATTAAATAGGGTCAGATCAGACCTCCGTCCACAATCAGACGTGTCTGTTCCTTCTAACACACATTACATGATCCCCTTCACCCCGGCAGAGATCCGCACTATTCTGGCTGCTGAGGGGTGGGGGGTGGCAGCCAGAAAACCTGGAGGATGGGGAAAGAAGGACCAGCTCCCTGACACCAAGTATACCACGTGCACAGCCACCCCTCTGTCCAAGTATACCACATCCACTGCCATCCCTCTGTCCGAGTATGCCACGTCCACCACCACCCCTCTGTCCAAGTATATCTTGTCCACCGCCACCCCTCTGTCCGAGTATACCACGTCCACCCCTCTGTCCAAGTATGCCACGTCCACTGCCACCCCTCTGTCCAAGTATTCGTCCACAGCCAGCCCTCTGTCCAAGTATACCACGTCTATCGCCACCCCTCTGTTCGAGTATACCACGTCCACCCCTCTGTGCAAGTATGCCACGTCTATCACCACCCCTCTGTCCAATTATGCCACGTCCACTGCCACCCCTCTGTCCAAGTATACCACGTCCACCACCACCCCTCTGTCCAAATAAACCACGTCCACAGCTACCCCTCTGTCCAAGTATACCACGTCCACCGCCACCCCTCTGTCCAAGTATACCACGTCCACAGCCACCCCTCTGTCCAAGTATACCACGTCCACCATCACCCCTCTGTCCAAGGTTTTGCTCACCTCCTCGTAAAAAGAAATCAGATTTGTGTGACAACTTCTGTCTTTCATGAATCCACGCTGTCCGTGGTTTACAATATTTGTTTCCAGCAAAAACTCCTCTCTGTGGTCTTTTATTAAACTCTCCAGTATCTTCCCAACTATAGAAGTTCCACTAACAGTTCTATAATTATATTTATATATTTATAAATATTGGCCCCACATTGGCCTTACACCAATCCCGTGGTACTATGCCAGTCATTAAAGAGTCCCTAAAAATGAGAAACAATGGCTGTGAGATGACAGAGCTGGATTCTGTAAGGCCCCGTGGGTGTATGCCATCCGGTCCACGGGCTTTATTCACCTCTATTCTATTCTATAATATTTCTGGATCATATCATGTGTGAGCCAATGTGGATGATGTGGGGGGTGTCAGTACCACGCCCATTATGGACAAGAGCCCCCCCATGATCCTTTGTATACACAGAGCTGAAGAAGGGATGTCATACATTGTCCTTCTCTTTGTCCCCCCCCCTAGATGGTTCTGTAAAGGGCCTACATGCTGGGACCGGACCTTTCTACTATTCATAGATTGGAGGAATGTTTTGGGGGGGGTCCTGATATCTTTCTGTGGTTTGTTTTCAGTTTTTGTGCCTTTATTTCCTTTCTGCATCTTCTGTTCTATTCTCTGTAATGTGTAAACGATGATGGCGTTCCTTCATTGTTATCTGGAATAAAAGCTCTTTTCTTCTTATCTATGGCTTTTGTCACTTTGGCCCGAAGACACAGAGGTTGGATTTGTAGCCTTTTATACGTGGTGCCCACGGGGATATATTCTGCAGTGTGGTCACATACAGTCTTTGTGAAGAACTCCCATTTCTGTGTTGTGTTCATCCATGCCAATATTCCTCCCAGTCTAAGTCTTGGAGAGCAGATCTCAGCCTTGGAGAATTAGCTCTCTTAAAGTTCAGCGTTTTTATTCTCCCCGTATGTGCTCGCTATTTACAGCTAACAATGAAATCATGTTATGGTCACGGCTACCCAGATGTTCTATATATGGACATTCGTAATAATCTCTGCATGGTTGGAGATGACCAGGTCCAGCAGAACATCATTCCTAGTTGGGGCCTCTATGACCAGCTCCAGCAGAGCATCATTCCTAGTTGGGGCCTCTATGACGCAGGTGCAGCAGAGCATTATTCCTAGTTGGGGCCTCTATGACACAGGTCCAGCAGAGCATCATTCCTAGTTGGGGCCTCTATGACACAGGTCCAGCAGAGCATCATTCCTAGTTGGAGCCTCTATGACACAGGTCCAGCAGAGCATCATTTCTAGTTGGGGCCTCTATGACCAGGTCCAGCAGAGCATCATTCCTAGTTGGGGCCTCTATGACCAGGTCCAGCAGAGCATCATTCCTAGTTGGAGCCTCTATGACACAGGAGAGCATCATTCCTAGTTGGGGCCTCTATGACACAGGTCCAGCAGAGCATCATTCCTAGCTGGGGCCTCTATGACACAGGTCCAGCAGAGCATCATTCCTAGCTGGGGCCTCTATGACACAGGTCTAGCAGAGCATCATTCCTAGTTGGGGCCTCTATGACACAGGTCCAGCAGAGCATGATTCCTAGTTGGGGCCTCTATGACACAGGTCCAGCAGAGCGCGATTCCTAGTTGGGGCCTCTATGACACAGGTCCAGCAGAGCGTGATTCCTAGTTGGGGCCTCTATGACACAGGTCCAGCAGAGCATCATTCCTAGTTGGGGCCTCTATGACCAGGTCCAGCAGAGCATCATTCCTAGTTGGGGCCTCTATGACCAAGTCCAGCAGAGCATGATTCCTAGTTGGGGCCTCTATGACACAGGTCCAGCAGAGCATCATTCCTAGTTGGGGCCTCTATGACACAGGTCCAGCAGAGCATCATTCCTAGTTGGAGCCTCTATGACACAGGTCCAGCAGAGCATCATTCCTAGTTGGGGCCTCTATGACACAGGTCCAGCAGAGCATCATTCCTAGTTGGAGCCTCTATGACACAGGTCCAGCAGAGCATCATTCCTAGTTGGGGCCTCTATGACACAGGTCCAGCAGAGCATCATTCCTAGTTGGGGCCTCTATGACCAGGTCCAGCAGAGCATCATTCCTAGTTGGAGCCTCTATGACACAGGAGAGCATCATTCCTACCTGGGGCCTCTATGACACAGGTCCAGCAGAGCATCATTCCTAGCTGGGGCCTCTATGACACAGGTCCAGCAGAGCATCATTCCTAGCTGGGGCCTCTATGACACAGGTCTAGCAGAGCATCATTCCTAGTTGGGGCCTCTATGACACAGGTCCAGCAGAGCGTGATTCCTAGTTGGGGCCTCTATGACACAGGTCCAGCAGAGCATCATTCCTAGTTGGGGCCTCTATGACCAGGTCCAGCAGAGCATCATTCCTAGTTGGGGCCTCTATGACACAGGTCCAGCAGAGCATCATTCCTAGTTGGGGCCTCTATGACCAAGTCCAGCAGAGCATCATTCCTAGTTGGGGCCTCTATGACCAGGTCCAGCAGAGCATCATTCCTAGTTGGGGCCTCTATGACACAGGTCCAGCAGAGAATCATTCCTAGTTGGGGCCTCTATGAACTGAACCATACAATTGTCCTGTAGTAGGTTTATACATTTTTATCCTTTAACTGTTCCTGCAGTCCCATTACTCCAGTCAGTTTCTGGGTAGTTACCATCCCCCATTATTATCTCTGTCCCCGCCCTTTCCATCTGTGGGGGGAGCTGAGTCTCCACCTCCTCATTAACACTGGGAGGCCTATAACAAACGCCAATGATGACCTTTGTAGTACCGCCCCCCATGTACAGCTCCACCCATAATACTTCAGCCTCATCACACTCTCCATCATCTAGGTCCTCTTTCTCACTCGCTGAGATCACTTCTCACATAGACAGACTCCACCCCTTTCCTATTCCAGACTCCAGCCCCTTTCCTATTCCAGACAGATTCCACCCCCTTTCCTATTTCCCCCGTCTCTCCGAAAGAGAACCTAGCCAGGAATATGAATGGCCCAGTCATGTGAGGAATGAAGCCAAGATTCAGCAATACCAATCCAATCCAATTCTCTTCATTCACCAAACCTTCCAACTCACCTATTGTGCTGGGCAGACTTCTGGCATTGGGGAACAAACACTTCCATTCACTGACACCTCCTTCATTGACACCTTGTTCATTCATTGACATCTCCATTCACTGACACCTTGTTCATTCATTGACACCTCCTTCATTCACTGACACCTTGTCCATTCACTGATACCTTCTTCATTCACTGACACCTTGTTCTCAGAGATTTTGTGTATTTTTTATTTGCATACAAATGGTACCAATTCCACTGGTTGTAACATGGGAACCTTCTTACCATCTGCCATAGCCCTCCCCCCATCTTTCCCCATTCCGCCCCCCAATAAGGACTGACCCCGGTCTGATCTGTCTACTACGATATAATCCCTGATGTTCAGGAAGACAGGACTTCAGTGAGGGACATTTCCCTCACTATGGACAGGAAAGTGGCTTCTCCCCCATGTGAGATCTCTGATGTTTGTAAAGATAGGACTTTGCTGAAAAACATTTCCCGCACTCAGGACAGGAATACGGCTTTTCCCCCGTGTGAGATCTCTGATGTGTGTGAAGATAGGATTTCTTTGAAAAACATTTTCCACACTCAGGACAGGAATATGGCTTCTCCCCCGTGTGAGATCTTTGATGTGAATGAAGATGGGACTTCTGTGAAAAACATTTCCTGCACTCAGGACAGGAATACGGCTTTTCCCCCGTGTGAGATCTCTGATGTGTGTGAAGACTGGAGTACTCTGAAAAACATTTTCCACACTCAGGACAGGAATATGGCTTCTCCCCCGTGTGAGATCTTTGATGTGTGTAAAGACTGCACGTCTCTGAAAAACATTTCCCGCACTCAGGACAGGAATACGGCTTCTCCCCCGTGTGAGATCTTTGATGTGAGTGAAGATGTGACTTCTGTGAAAAACATTTCCCGCACTCTGAACAGGAATACGGCTTCTCACCTGTGTGAGAGCTTTGATGTTTGTAAAGATAGGACTTAGCTGAAAAACATTTACCGCACTCAGGACAGGAATAAGGCTTTTCCCCCGTGTGAGTTCTCTGATGTGTGTGAAGACTGCGAGTATGTGAAAAACATTTCCCGCACTCAGGACAAGAATACGGCTTTTCGCCCGTGTGAGATCTTTGATGTGTGTGAAGATGGGAATTCTGTGAAAAACATTTCCCGCACTCAGGACAAGAATGTGTCTTCTCCCCCGTGTGAGACCTCTGATGTGAGTGCAGATAGGACTTTGCGGAAAAACATTTCCCGCACTCTAGACAGCAATATGGCTTCTCGCCCGTGTGAGACCTCTGATGTATGATAAGTGTTTGTTTTGTAGAAAAATCTTTCCCACAGTCAGGACAGGAATACGGCTTCTCCCCCGTGTGAGATCTTTTATGTGCATTAAGTTTAGATTCAGATTGGAAACATTTCCCGCACTCAGGACAGGAATTTGGCTTCGCCCCCGTGTGAGATCTTTCATGCCTATTAAGACTGGATTTATATTGGAAACATTTCCCGCACTCAGGACAGGAGAAGCTCTTCCCAGTTGGAAGGCCGGCCCGGTCCCGCACAGTCTGAGGTTCCTCAGGATACGAGGAATCCGATGGTCCATCTACACTGGGTGGTGCCGGATGGACATTGGAGGGAGCCGGGTTTTCTCCTGGACTATACTGTGTGATGTCCTCATCTTCTACTTTCCAGTCTGGAGACAAAGTGAGACAATCCTCGGAGGTTTTCCTCATCTCCCGGCCATGGACTAAAATAGAAAGAGGATTACTAGACAGGAGCTGATTGGTTCCCCCAAACCAGAAAGACAGAGAAAGATCCAATGAGAGGTTTATCATCTGGACCAATCAGTGAGCAGTATGGGTGGAGGAATGGATTTGGTGTTCATGACCCACCTGTGCTGATCTCTGTAGGAGTGTCCTCCTCTATAAATGTCCCCGTTATTCCATCCTCCTCCATAGACTGCTGATCATCCCTCACATACGCCTCTTCTTCTTCTGCTTTCACCTCAAATTCTATATCGATTGGATCTCCACTCTAAATCAAGAGAAGGAGAGGAAATATCAGAGTGAAAGTGGCTGGAAACCTGCAAAAAGCAAACAAAAATAGAAGATACAATGTAATAAAGAAGAAGAGCGCAAGCCATTGGTGTGTAGTGTGGCTGGTAGAAGAGCAGCCTGCCATCAGCAATCCTCTCCGCAATATTGAGGCCACGCCCCTTGATTGACAGCCTGTAGAATGAGATATATACAGGAGGAGGGAAGGAGGCATGTCTGCTGCTGCTCTGCACCTCGGGGGAGAGAGAGGGGGGAGGGGGGAGAGGGAGAGGGAGGAGAGAGGAGGGAGAGGGGAGAGAGGGAGAGAGGGGGGTGGAGAGAGAGGGGGGGGATGAAGAGAGGGGGGAGGATGAAGAGAGAGGGGGGAGATGGAGAGAGGGGGGGGGATGAAGAGAGAGGGGGGAGATGGAGAGAGGGGGGGATGAAGAGAGAGGGGGGAGAGAGAGAGGGGGGTGGGAGAGAGGGGAGAGAGAGAGGGGGGTGGGAGAGAGGGGAGAGAGAGAGGGGGGGGGGAGAGGGGAGAGAGAGGGGGGGGGAAGAGGGGAGAGAGAGGGGGGGGAGAGGGGAGAGAGAGGGGGGGGAGAGGGGAGAGAGAGGTGGGGGGGAGAGGGGAGAGAGAGAGTGGGGGAAGGGGAGAGAGAGAGAGTGGGGGAAGGGGAGAGAGAGAGGGAGGGGGAAGAGGGGAGAGAGAGGGAGGGGGAGAGAGAGAGGGGGGAGAGAGAGGGGGGAGAGAGAGGGGGGGAGGGAGGGGGAGAGGAGAGGGAGGGGAAGGAGAGATGGAGAGGAGTTGGAGAGAGGGGGAGGAGAGAGAGGGGGAGAGAGAGGGGGAGGGGGGAGAGAGAGGAGGAGAGAGGGGGAGAGGAGGAGAGGGGGAGGAGAGAGAGGGGGAGGGACACACAGAATTTCAAGCCAGCCATTGAGTCCCTGAAAGACAAGGCATGAGAACCTCCTACACCATCAGGAGACGGCTGTACCACCTTCAACCTCCGGGAAGAGTCTGGCTTAGAATCTTTGATAGAGTCATCACCCCAATCCTTCTTTATGACAGTGAAGATTGAGGGTCTTCTCACCTACCCAGACCAATCCAAATGGGACTTCAGCCCGTCACAAATATTCCATCTAGAATTCTGCAAGCACCTCCTCCACGTCCACCAGAGCACCTCCAACGGTGATTGCTGGTCAGAGTTGGGCAGAGTTCCTTTTCTTCTCGCAGTACAGAAGAGGGAGCTATCATACTGGGGCCATCTACAAAACAGCAGTTCTAACTTGTACCACCATAAGTCCCTACTGACCAATAATGACCAGTCAAAGCCATGTGGCCTGCAACAACTCGCCTTGTCCTCCCCAAACACCCAACAAACGTCTTGACAAAATCTCAAATAAAGACATAATGAAGGATTCCCCAAAACATATGTTGAGGAATGAAGAAATGAAAGAGCCAACTCCAAGAAACGGTTTACCAGTCACTACAGAGGGACTACAAACTGACCCTGTACCTGGAGGTGCTACAAGACCCCAAAGACAGACAGACCCTGAGCCGGTAGAGTGCCCACAGCCTGAAAATCCAATCAGGACGGCACAGACAGACCTACAAGTCCAGGGAGAGTAGACTGTGCCAGCAATGTCACCAGGGGGTCCTGGAGGATGAAGACCACTTTCTGCTGCAGTGTGAACAGGTAGTTCTGGAGGACAAGGACCACTTCCTGCTGCAATCTGACCGGGTGTCATGGAGGATGAGGACCACTTCCTGCTACAATGTGAGTACGGGGTCCTGGAGGACGAGGACTACTTCCTGCTACAATGTGAATAGGGGGTCCTGGAGGATGAGGACCACTTCCTGCTACAATGTGACCAGGGTAATCTGGAGGATGAGGACCGCTTCCTGCTACAATGTGAATAGGGGGTCCTGGAGGACAAGGACCTCTTCCTGCTACAGTGCCCCAAGTACTCATCAGTGAGGGACACTCACTTCCAGAGACTCTCCACTCTCATCCCGGACTTCACATCTATAGAAGAGAGGAGGAAACTTCAAATTCTACCGGGAGAAGAGAAGCCAATGGTGGAAATAGCTGCACCACATGTGACACCATGCCACAGACTGAGAGGGACTCAAAACGAAGGACTCAACTCAACATGGCCTACAACTGATTGAGGAGGCATTATTGAGAGATACACACCATGTGATTTAGGTTATAACTACATCATCTACTAAACTAAGCAAAACAAATTGTGTTTTTGGAATTTGGGTTCTCAGCCACTTCAATAATGCAAGAGCACAGAGAGAACGTCATCATGTAGGATCCAAACATTGTCTGGCATGGCTGAGTCCCTTTCATGGCCTAGATCCTCCATCAAACCAACCTTGTAATTGTGTGCATAGTTGTGGCTTTCCTGTGTGGAAGACCGGGAATACAGAGGACATCTCTCCGGTGGGCTTGATGGGTTCATCATGGAGTCCTCATAGAGATCCTTATGTTCTTCAGAACACTCCTTCATCACTCCATACTCCTCATCCTCCTCTTTATACTCTTCTTTAACATCAATATTATCATCCCCGAGGATTCCACTCTGAGAGATATAATAAAACATTCATTGTAACCAACATGCCGAGTATAAATCCCACCTACCAATAATTGTCATCATCTACCTGATGATGGTGAGGGATGGTGTGACCTTCCTGTGTGGAATCCCAGGAATACAGAGGACGGGGACATCTCTCTGGTGGGTTCCTGGTATTAGGTGGCTCCATCATATCCTTGTGTCCTTCTGAAAACTCCTCCATCACTCCATCCTCCTCATCCTCCTCTTTATACTCTTCTTTACCATCAATATTCTCATCCCCGAGGATTCCACTCTGAGAGATATAATAAAACATTCATTGTACCCAACATGCCGAGTATAAATCCCACCTACCAATAATTGTCATCATCTACCCCATTATCATCCCACGTGTGGACTACTGCAACTGCCTCCTCACCGGCCATCCCTCCTCACCGGCCATCCCTCCTCACCGGCCATCCCTCCTCACCGGCCATCCCTCCTCACCGGCCTCCCCTCCTCACCGGCCATCCCTCCTCACCGGCCATCCCTCCTCACCGGCCATCCCTCCTCACCGGCCATCCCCACTTCATTCTATCCTGAACTCAGCAGCCAAACTCATCCAACTCAGAAACTGCTCCGCTTCTGCCACCCTCCTCTGTCATTCCCTCCACTGGCCTTCATTCAGTGTCCTCCACCCCCCTATGTCATTCCCTCCACTGGCCTCCACTCAGTGTCCTCCACCCCCCTCTGTCATTCCCTCCACTGGCCTCCATTCAGTGTCCTCCACCCCCCTCTGTCATTCCCTCCACTGGCCTCCATTCAGTGTCCTCCACCCCCCTCTGTCATTCCCTCCACTGGCCTCCACTCAGTGTCCTCCACCCCCCTATGTCATTCCCTCCACTGGCCTCCACTCAGTGTCCTCCACCCCCCTCTGTCATTCCCTCCACTGGCCTCCATTCAGTGTCCTCCACCCCCCTCTCTCATTCCCTCCACTGGCCTCCATTCAGTGTCCTCCACCCCCCTCTGTCATTCCCTCCACTGGCCTCCATTCAGTGTCCTCCACCCCCCTCTGTCATTCCCTCCACTGGCCTCCACTCAGTGTCCTCCACCCCCCTCTGTCATTCCCTCCACTGGCCTCCATTCAGTGTCCTCCACCCCCCTCTGTCATTCCCTCCACTGGCCTCCACTCAGTGTCCACCCCCCCTCTGTCATTCCCTCCACTGGCTCCCGATTGCTCAACGCATTAAATTCAAACTACTAACACTGACATACAAAGCCATTCATAACTCCGCCCCAAACTACCTCACCGACCTGATACCCAAATACCACCCAACCCGTAATCTCCGCTCCTCACAAGCCCTCCTACTCTCTAGCTCCCTGGTCTCCTCCTCCCACGCCCGACTGCAGGACTTCCCCCATCCTCTGGAACTCCCTACCCCAATCCATCAGACTGTCACCTCCCCTCCACACCCGAAAACCCATCTCTTCAGGGAAGCCTACCCCACCCTCACCAAACAGCCGATCTCCTCCAATCCTCCTACCACTCCATCCCCCACAGCCACTTCCTCCTGTACCACTACCCTCTCCCTCCTAGATTGTAAGCTCCCAGGATCAGGGCCCTCGCACCCCTCGTGTATTGTATTGTTACTGTATTGTCTCATGTTCTGTCCCCACTATAATGTACAGCGCTGAGCAAACCTTCTGCCGCCATATAAATACTGTATAATAATAACCTACCTGATGATGGGGAGGGATGGTGTGACCTTCCTGTGTGGAATCCCAGGAATACAGAGGACGGGGACATCTCTCTGGTGGGTTACCATAACTGGATCCACCTACCTGATGATGGTGAGGGATGGTGTGACCTTCCTGTGTGGAATCCCGGGAATACAGAGGACGGGGACATCTCTCTGGTGGGTTCCCATGACTGGATCCATCTGTAGGAAACACACACACTGACTGAATCCATTGTTTCTATGTGTTTATCAGATGATGGGGGATCTAGGTGGATCCTCTGTACTGCTCTCTCCTTTACAATAAAGTCTCCTCTTACCCGGTGATGTGAGGGGCGGCTGATTGTCCATCATGACGTCCTTGTAGAGGTCCTTGTGTCCTCTCTGGTGGTCTTCCATCATGACGTCCTTGTAGAGGTCCTTGTGTCCTCTCTGGTGGTCTTCCATCATGACGTCCTTGTAGAGGTCCTTGTGTCCTCTCTGGTGGTCCTCCATCATGACATCCTTGTAGAGGTCCTTGTGTCCTCTCTGGTGGTCCTCCATCATGACGTCCTTGTAGAGATCCTTGTGTCCTCTCTGGTGGTCCTCCATCATGACGTCCTTGTAGAGGTCCTTGTGTCCTAAATATTGATGTGTATAATCTGCTGGAGATAAAAGATGTCACATGACTATGGAGGAAGAGGACGGACATGACGGGGGGTTACTGGGTGTAAAAAGAACATAACATCTTATTACCTCCTCTGCTGCTACTTCCTGCAATGTCTCCGATCTCATTCAGACGGCATGGCACAGCCAGTCTTTATACCACATCACTTCCTGTCTGTTCCTGACATCACTTCCTGTCTGTTCCTGACATCACTTCCTGTCTGTTCCTGACATCACTTCCAGTCTGTTCCTGACATCACTTCCTGTCTGTATTCCATAGAGAAGTCCTGTCTGGTTAGTAGAAATGAGATCACCATCTTGTGGAGTTCAGAGGAACTGCAGCCCCGAGAAATGTCCCCTAATAGCCATTCGTGCATTGTATTACCTTACAGAGATATCAGGGAGGAGCCAAAATAACTAATAAAAAGTAAGAAACAATAAACCAACTCTTATGTAACCAACTGTTTAAAAAATATATTTTACTGCAGATAGAAAAGTCTTATAAACACAGAACACAAGATAAAAACAAAGGGGTGGAGCCTGACTATGGCGGTTCAGGAGTGTGTGTAGCAAGCACTCTCCGTTAGCCTCCCCTCGTTTATCCTCCCCATGAGGCCCCGTAGATAGAGAGGCCAGCAGCATGGAGAGGGATCAGCAACTCACCCTCTGAAGAGAGTTCGCGGAGGTCCAGGGACGGTTGGGCTGCTGAGACCCAGGAGAGCGCCAGGGAGAAGAACCGAAAGGAGGACGCCTTGGGATTGTCCCCTGATGGCCGCCGGCGTCTGCGGAGGAGGTGTGGAGTTGTCGGGGAGACAGCCGGAGCCTGGATCCAGGAGAGTGCCGGGAGAAGGACGCCTCGTGGCTTCCCCTGCTGTCTCGCGGTGGCCTCGGAGGAGGAGTAGGGTTGCCAGGGAGACGCCAGTGAGACGGCTGAGGCATTGGAGCGGCGCTGACACGTGGGAAGCCGCAGAGGAGCTCTGGGAGCTCCGAGTGTCCGAGTGTGAGAGAGAGGTGCCCGACATCTGACATCTGAGCAAGTGGGTGAAGAGATGCTGGGTAAATATTGTATTGCCCCACAATATAATATATTACAATATTACAACATTTATAGTTGCCCACCATCGTCCTGTCTCCTCTATTCACCCACACCTCAACACTACCTATATACAATATCATATCAGCTCTGCAGTTCAATAGCTTTATATTATCACCTCCTCAAAACGGCTAAAACCTCCAACTTCCACATTACTCTTGTTTTTTCAATTATGTTTTCAACTCGTGTACCACCTTCAATTTAAGGAGCCATGTGATGAGAAGACAAGCCATATGAGGTATATGAGACCCTTAGGAATCCCTTCAAGAGGACATTAGAGGACACGATTACAGAGGAGGAACGCTCCTGGAGTGGAGTTCCAGCGAGGAGGGTGAGTGATGACCGCTGGTCTCCCTGCAGGTCCTCTTTAACACTCTATATACATTGGACTTGTATATCAGACTTATACACACATTGAGTTTCCGCACTAGATTCCTATGTGCCTATAATAAGACTTTGCATTAAAAATTTAATCTGAAGAAACAGGAGATTCCTAGGGCGGGTCTGAAGATTGGGAGGTGTAAGAGAACAGGAGTTCCTTGAAATAAAAGTAAAAAGTTCCAAAAACAACATGAAAGGTAAAAATACCAAAGGGAGTGGGACTAAGAACACCCAAACTGGTACGATTAAGAAGTATGTGTCACTAGGAAACGTTACCCCAGAAAGATCTCAAGGAATAAGTGAAAAAAGTGATTTGGAAATAAGCTTGGATAATAGCCCGAGACTCTCCCTGGGCCCAGTATATAATAGTCAATTGGAAGGCATTGAACCGAGAGAACTTGAAAGACATATGCAAATACCTAATAAAAAAGAAATGGCGGAAATGTTTAAAGGCTTGGAAAAATCAATTAAGCAAGAGATGGGGATGATCCGAGAAGACTTGGGACAATTATTAACTAGGGTGCAGGAAATAGAGGAGAAGGTTCAAGACCAAGATCAGGCCATCCCTAAATTAGAGAAGTGGATAATGGAAGATAGAAAAGAACAAAAGAGATTGCTTTATATGATGGAAGAACAACAAAATAGAGAAAGGAGAAATAATCTTAGAGTAAGAGGAGTCCCGGAACTGACACAGGGAGAAGATTTAAAAGAACTAACTGCCAAAATTTTGATCTCTATAATGGATAAATCGGATGAGGAGATGCTTAAATTGGATGAAGTATACAGGATTGGGAAGTATCAACAAGAAAAAGGGGTAGAAAAACCAAGGGATATAATTGTTAAACTTCATAACTACAGAGATAGAGAAGAAATATGGAAAAAGATTAAAGGAAGAACAAATATTACATACGAAGGAAAAAGTATCCAAATTTTTGCAGATTTAACAGCAGAGACTCTGAGAAGGAAGAGATCACTGAAACCCCTTCTAGAAGTGATGAAAAAACATAATGTGAAATACAGATGGGGCCGGGACACAAGTTTAATTGGGTGGAGGGATGGAACTACAGCTATATTGAGATTTCCGGAAGATATGGAAGAATTTTGTGATAAATTGGGTCTGCAGAGACAAGAGATTCCTGGATGGGATGTGGGGGAGGGAGTGCTGGACAGTGGTGGGTCAAGAAGGTGGCAGCTGGTCGAAAGAGGAAATAGAGAAACAATAGATAAGGGGGTACCGGGGAGGAGGGGGGGAAGGTGAGCGGTCATTGTCAGAGTCGAACCCTTATAGAGGGATCAGAGGTGGATAATGATCCGAGGGCACAGGAGGCCTGGGGGGGATGGGGAGAGGGGAGGTTGGGTAGGACGGAGATTTCAGAGGGGGAGGGATAGGGAGGATGGGGTTTTTAGGGGTAACACTCTGTATAATGGGCGAGAGAGAGATAGGAAAAGAGAGAAAGGATAAGACATGAAAGATGGAAGATCTCCGATTTATAACTTATAATGTAAAGGGATTGAATTGCCCTGGGAAGAGATTTAAATTATTTAAGGAGCTACAGTATAGGGAGGCTTCGGTGGTATTCCTGCAGGAGACACACCTAGAGATTAAGTCAAATATAAAGTTGTACTCTAGAAGTTACCCTACATGGTTCTATGCGGATTTGCCAATCAAGAGAGCTAAGGGAGTAGCAATAGGGTTTGAAAAAAATGTAAGGCTGGAGATAGATGAGAGAGAGGTTGATCCTGAGGGAAGATTTCTGTTTTTAAAGGGTAGATTACAAGAGCAAGAATGTACAATTGTAAATATCTACTGCCCAAATAAAAGACCAGAAGTTTTTCTGAAGGGTGTCCTGAGAAAACTGATGGCCTT
Source organism: Staurois parvus (assembly GCF_062004578.1). Lineage (NCBI taxonomy): Eukaryota > Metazoa > Chordata > Amphibia > Anura > Ranidae > Staurois > Staurois parvus. Next base: position 140,608 of record NW_028319003.1, read on the forward strand.
TAAGAAAGGACGTTTGATAGTGGCAGGTGATCTGAATTTTTGTATGGACCCACAAATGGATACGACATCTTCTGTGCAAAGAGATGGAGGTAGAGCTCTGAGAATCCTGAAGAGGGTCATCCAGGAGTGTCAACTGGTGGATATTTGGAGAGTGATTAATGGAAAAGAGAGAGATTATACCTTCTTCTTCAAAGCACACGAGATGTACTCCAGATTGGATTATATATTAGTAGATCATCAGCTTATAGATCTGGTGGATAAAGTAGAAATTGAGGCGATGTCTTTTTCGGATCATGCCCCTGTTTCATTGAAAATGAGGTGGAGAAGACGTTTGACAGGAGGGATAGGTTGGAAGCTGAATGAGGCTCTCCTCCTGGATCAGGAAGTGGATCGAAAAATTAGAGAGGAGATTGAAAGATACTTTCGAGAGAATGAGACAGGGGAGGTATCGATGGCTACAGTGTGGGAGTCCCATAAGGCTTATATAAGAGGTATCCTGATTGCGTCCGGGGCAAAAAAGAAAAGGGAAAGAAGAGAAAAATTTACTGGGCTGTTAAAAGAAATAGCTGAGTTAGAGCAAATACATAAAAATAATAGATCAGAAAAGATAAAACAGAAGGTGATAAAAAAGAAAGGAGAACTAGAGCTATTGCTGGAGGAGGAGAAGAGAAGAGTCTTTAATAAAGTTGCAAGTGAGAGATATAAATGGGGAGATAAACCAGGAAAATATTTAATGAGAGTTTTGAGGAAAAAAAAAAATAGAAATTATATTGAGAAAATAAAAAACCCCAAGGGGGAAATGGTTTACTCTACTAAAGAGATCATCGAGGTGTTTAAAGAATATTACAGCAAGCTATATAATATCGCCTCCCAAGACCCAGTAAATATAAATGGAAATGAGAGAAGAGAGAAAAGAAGGGAATATTTAAAAAATGCAGGTTTACCGAAGTTAAAGTATGATCAACTGAATTCCCTTGACTTGGAAATTACACAGGAAGAAATAATAAGAGCATTAAAGGACACTCTGATGGGGAAAAGTCCGGGCCCAGATGGATATACAGTGAGATACTATAAAAAATACAGTGACCTGTTAATACACAAACTGAAGAGATATATGAACGCCCTGGGAGGAGAGATGGAGGTGAGAAGGGAATCTTTACAGGCCCATGTGGTGCTGATACAAAAGGAAGAGAAGGATCCCTCTCAGTGCTCTAGCTTTAGACCGATATCACTTTTGAATATAGACATCAAGCTATATGCTAAGGTCTTAGCAAATAGACTAAAAAATCTCATGCCAGAATGGATTCAGGGGGACCAGGTGGGTTTTGTCCCGGGGAGGGAGGGCAGAGATAATGGCCTAAGAACTCTGTTGCTTATCCAAAAAGCTAGAAAGGGGAAAACCCCGGTAATAGTACTTTCGATCGATGCTGAGAAGGCATTCGATAGAGTAGATTGGAGTTTTATGATGGATACCCTGGAAACTCTAGGAATAGGAGTAAGAATGAGAGAATGGATAGGAAAGCTGTATAGAGAGCCCTCAGCGATAGTAATGGTTAATGGAGAGAGGTCGGAACCTATCAGAATGTCAAATGGAACTAGACAGGGTTGTCCATTATCTCCATTGTTGTATATATTGGCATTGGAACCATTATTGGCAACTATTAGGAAGAACTTAGATATAAAAGGAGTGCAGATTGGGGAAGTTGAACATAAAGTAGCTGCCTATGCGGATGATCTTTTGTTTTATGTGGGAAATCCTAGGATAACACTCCCAATTCTAATGAAGAGCTTAAAAGAGTACGGGGAGTTATCAAACTTGAAAATTAATCCAACCAAAACTGAGATCTTGAATGTAAACCTTTCAAATAGTGAAATAGAAAAAATACAAAAAGAATTCCCCTTTATATGGAAAAATAAAGAGATAAAGTATTTGGGAGTGAAACTTTCTGCCTCATATATAAACCTGTATAAATTAAATTATATCCCACTCTTAAATGAGATTAAGAAGGAACTAAGGAGATTCGAAGGAGGTAACCCATCCTGGTTAGGCCGTATAAACCTGATAAAAATGATAATTGTACCAAAAATCCTCTATAAATTTCAGATGATTCCAATCAAAATTCCGGAGGCCTTTTTTAAAGTAATAAAAAAGATGTTAACAAAATATATATGGAAAAATAAAAAACCCAGAATATCATATGACTTGTTAAATAGAAATAAAGAGAGAGGAGGCCTGGGAGTGCCAGATATTAAAAGGTACTATAAAGCAGTAGTTTTAGCGAGAATTTATGATTGGACACATAATTATGAGGGGAAAAAGTGGGTTCAGATTGAGAATGAACTAAGCGGAGTTACCCTGAAGAGAACTATATGGGCACCAGCACAACATAGAGGGTTAAAAGATACCACGAGTGTTTTTACATGAAATGTTTTTAATGTTTGGGACAAATTGCATAAAATTATGAAATGGGATTTTAACTCACAACTAATACCACTGAGGAATACGGATTATTTTCCCCCAGGCAAGGAGGAAAGTATAGGGAAATGGATTAGAAAAGAAGATATCCAACTGAGAGACATAATGGATGGACAGGAATTGAGAACACTTGGTGATTTGAAAGGGGATAAAAGGGAACTTTTTATCAAAATAGATGAATGGAAATATTATCAATTAAAACATTTTGTCAGTAACCTCCCAAGACCGTTCAGATCGAGAGAGGATTGGAACGGCTTTGAGAGGTTGTTAGAAACACGAGGTGACGGGAGGCGAGGCACCGCAAAAAATTTATAAAATCCTCACTGAGTTAGACACTTACACAAAACCAATGTATATAGGTAAATGGGAAAGAGATTTGGGAATAGAGATTGACGAGAATAAGCAAAGAAAAATATACAGATTAATACACGAGAATATAAGTATGAGAGAGGTGGAGGTAAATTACAAGTGTTTAACGAGATGGCACATCACACCGAACATTGAGTATAAGATATGTGGGGAAAATTCACTAGAGTGCTGGAGGGGATGTGGAAAAATAGGCACCTTATATCATATATGGTGGGAGTGCCCAAATATTCAAGGTTTCTGGGAGATGATCGTTCAATTAATTGAGAATATCACTGGGATAAAGATAGGATTGAACCCAGCAGTATGTCTCCTACATAGTACAGAGCTATCAGTAAATAACTACAAGGATTCGGGTATGTGGTGCTATCTAAATGCGGCGAAGGGGTTGATACCTAAGTTTTGGCATAGACCAGAGGTGCCGAAGATAGAGGATTGGATGGAAAGAACTAATCAGATTTATAAGATGGAGAGACTGTGCTATATGCAGGAAGACAGGATGGGGTTGTTCTATAAGAGGTGGAGAACATGGGAAGAATTCATGGTGAAATATATGAAGTAATTACGTGAGAAAGATAGAAGGATTCGTACCCTATATTCGTGTATGAAGAGGGATAACAGAATTATGCAGAGTGGGTGGGTTTATTTTGAGGGAGGGAGGGTTTTTTTTTTTTGTTTTTTTTTTAGGCGGGGGGAAATTAGATAGTTTGGGGGTGGTAATTGGGAATAAAGATCGATAGAAATGTTATTAAAGGTATGCAAATTTGTTTGTATGAGAACAATGATGAAATGTGCAATATATATGGAAAATAAATAAAAAAAAAAAAAACAAGATAAAAACAAAGGTATACAGAATAAAACAGAGACCCCCAAAATCAGACAGACTACCCAGAATGTCCCGTCCTTCATATCAGAGAGAGAGACAGACTACCCAGAATGTCCCGTCCTTCATATCAGAGAGAGACAGACTACCCAGAATGTCCCGTCCTTCATATCAGAGAGAGAGACAGACTACCCAGAATGTCCCGTCCTTCATATCAGAGAGAGAGAGACTACCCTGAATATCCCGTCCTTCATATCAGAGAGAGACAGACGACCCAGAATCTCCCGTCCTTCATATCAGAGAGAGACAGACGACCCAGAATCTCCCGTCCTTCATATCAGAGAGAGACAGACGACCCAAAATCTCCCGTCCTTCATATCAGAGAGAGAGACAGACTACCCAGAATGTCCCATCCTTCATATCAGAGAGAGAGAGACTACCCAGAATGTCCCGTCCTTCATATCAGAGAGAGAGACAGACTACCCAGAATGTCCCGTCCTTCATATCAGAGAGAGACAGACGACCCAGAATGTCCCGTCCTTCATATCAGAGAGAGAGACAGACTACCCAGAATGTCCCGTCCTTCATATCAGAGAACGAGACAGACTACCCAGAATGTCCCGTCCTTCATATCAGAGAGAGAGACAGACTACCCAGAATGTCCCGTCCTTCATATCAGAGAGAGAGACAGACTACCCAGAATGTCCCGTCCTTCATATCAGAGAGAGAGACAGACTACCCAGAATGTCCCGTCCTTCATATCAGAGAGAGACAGACTACCCAGAATGTCCCGTCCTTCATATCAGAGAACGAGACAGACTACCCAGAATGTCCCGTCCTTCATATCAGAGAGAGACAGACTACCCAGAATGTCCCGTCCTTCATATCAGAGAGAGAGACAGACGACCCAGAATGTCCCGTCCTTCATATCAGAGAGAGAGAGAGACTACCCAGAATGTCCCGTCCTTCATACCAGAGAGAGAGACAGACTACCCAGAATGTCCCATCCTTCCTATCAGAGAGAGAGACAGAATACCCAGAATGTCCCGTCCTTCATATCAGAGAGAGAGACAGACTACCCAGAATGTCCCGTCCTTCATATCAGAGAGGCAGACTACCCAGAATGTCCCGTCCTTCATATCAGAGACAGACAGACTACCCAGAATGTCCCGTCCTTCATATCAGAGAGAGAGACAGACTACCCAGAATGTCCCGTCCTTCCTATAAGAGAGAGACAGACGACCCAGAATGTCCCGTCCTTCATATCAGAGAGAGAGACAGACGACCCAGAATGTCCCGTCCTTCATATCAGAGAGAGAGACAGACTTCCCAGAATGTCCCGTCCTTCATATCAGATAGAGAGACAGACTACCCAGAATGTCCCGTCCTTCATATCAGAGAGAGACAGACTACCCAGAATGTCCCGTCCTTCATATCAGAGAACGAGACAGACTACCCAGAATGTCCCGTCCTTCATATCAGAGAGAGAGACAGACTACCCAGAATGTCCCGTCCTTCATATCAGAGAGAGAGACAGACTACCCAGAATGTCCCGTCCTTCATATCAGAGAGAGAGACAGACTACCCAGAATGTCCCGTCCTTCATATCAGAGAGAGACAGACTACCCAGAATGTCCCGTCCTTCATATCAGAGAGAGAGACAGACGACCCAGAATGTCCCGTCCTTCATATCAGAGAGAGAGAGAGACTACCCAGAATGTCCCGTCCTTCATACCAGAGAGAGAGACAGACTACCCAGAATGTCCCGTCCTTCCTATCAGAGAGAGAGACAGACTACCCAGAATGTCCCGTCCTTCATATCAGAGAGAGACAGACTACCCAGAATGTCCCGTCCTTCATATCAGAGAGAGAGACAGACTACCCAGAATGTCCCGTCCTTCATATCAGAGAGGCAGACTACCCAGAATGTCCCGTCCTTCCTATCAGAGAGAGAGACAGACTACCCAGAATGTCCCGTCCTTCATATCAGAGAGAGACAGACTACCCAGAATGTCCCGTCCTTCATATCAGAGAGAGACAGACGACCCAGAATGTCCCATCCTTCATATCAGAGAGAGAGACAGACTACCCAGAATGTCCCGTCCTTCATATCAGAGAGAGAGACAGACTACCCAGAATGTCCCGTCCTTCATATCAGAGAGAGAGACAGACTACCCAGAATATCCCGTCCTTCATATCAGAGAGAGAGACAGACTACCCAGAATGTCCCGTCCTTCATATCAGAGAACGAGACAGACTACCCAGAATGTCACGTCCTTCATATCAGAGAGAGACAGACTACCCAGAATGTCCCGTCCTTCATATCAGAGACAGACAGACTACCCAGAATGTCCCGTCCTTCATATCAGAGAGAGACAGACTACCCAGAATGTCCCGTCCTTCATATCAGAGAGAGACAGACTACCCAGAATGTCCCGTCCTTCATATCAGAGACAGACAGACTACCCAGAATGTCCCGTCCTTCATATCAGAGAGAGACAGACGACCCAGAATGTCCCATCCTTCATATCAGAGAGAGAGACAGACTACCCAGAATGTCCCGTCCTTCCAATCAGAGAGAGACAGACGACCCAGAATGTCCCGTCCTTCATATCAGAGAGAGAGACAGACGACCCAGAATGTCCCGTCCTTCATATCAGAGAGAGACAGACTACCCAGAATGTCCCGTCCTTCATATCAGAGAGAGATAGACTACCCAGAATGTCCCGTCCTTCATATCAGAGAGAGAGACAGACTACCCAGAATGGCCCGTCCTTCATATCAGAGAACGAGACAGACTACCCAGAATGTCCCGTCCTTCAAATCAGAGAGAGACAGACTACCCAGAATGTCCCGTCCTTCAAATCAGAGAGAGACAGACTACCCAGAATGTCCCATCCTTCATATCAGAGAGAGACAGACTACCCAGAATGTCCCGTCCTTCATATCAGAGAGAGAGACAGACGACCCAGAATGTCCCGTCCTTCATATCAGAGAGAGACAGACTACCCAGAATGTCCCGTCCTTCATATCAGAGAGAGACAGACTACCCAGAATGTCCCGTCCTTCATATCAGAGAGAGACAGACTACCCAGAATGTCCCGTCCTTCATATCAGAGAGAGAGACAGACTACCCAGAATGTCCCGTCCTTCATATCAGAGAGAGAGACAGACGACCCAGAATGTCCCGTCCTTCATATCAGAGAGAGAGAGAGAGAGAGACTACCCAGAATGTCCCGTCCTTCATACCAGCGAGAGAGACAGACTACCCAGAATGTCCCGTCCTTCCTATCAGAGAGAGAGACAGACTACCCAGAATGTCCCATCCTTCATATCAGAGAGAGACAGACTACCCAGAATGTCCCGTCCTTCATATCAGAGAGAGACAGACGACCCAGAATGTCCCGTCCCACATATCAGAGAGACAGACTACCCAGAATGTACCGTCCTTCATATCAGAGAGAGACAGACTACCCAGAATGTCCCGTCCTTCATATCAGAAAGAGACAGACTACCCAGAATGTCCCGTCCTTCATATCAGAGAGAGAGACAGACTACCCAGAATGTCCCGTCCTTCATATCAGAGAGAGACAGACGACCCAGAATGTCCCGTCCTTCATATCAGAGAGAGAGACAGACTACCCAGAATGTCCCGTCCTTCATATCAGAGAGAGACAGACGACCCAGAATGTCCCGTCCTTCATATCAGAGAGAGACAGACGACCCAGAATGTCCCGTCCTTCATATCAGAGAGAGACAGACGACCCAGAATGTCCCGTCCTTCATATCAGAGAGAGACAGACGACCCAGAATGTCCCGTCCTTCATATCAGAGAGAGACAGAAGACCCAGAATGTCCCGTCCTTCATATCAGAGAGAGAGAGAGACTACCCAGAATGTCCCTTCCTTCATATCAGAGAGAGACAGACTACCCAGAATGTCCCGTCCTTCATATCAGAGAGAGAGAGAGACTACCCAGAATGTCCCGTCTTTCATATCAGAGAGAGACAGACTACCCGGAATGTCCCGTCCTTCATATCAGAGAGGCAGACTACCCAGAATGTCCCGTCCTTCATATCAGAGAGAGACAGACTACCCAGAATGTCCCGTCCTTCATATCAGAGAGAGAGACAGACTACCCAGAATGTCCCGTCCTTCATATCAGAGAGAGACAGACTACCCAGAATGTCCCGTCCTTCATATCAGAGAGAGAGACAGACTACCCAGAATGTCCCGTCCTTCATATCAGAGAGAGACAGACGACCCAGAATGTCCCGTCCTTCATATCAGAGAGAGAGACAGACGACCCAGAATGTCCCGTCCTTCATATCAGAGAGAGACAGACGACCCAGAATGTCCCGTCCTTCATATCAGAGAGAGACAGACGACCCAGAATGTCCCGTCCTTCATATCAGAGAGAGACAGACGACCCAGAATGTCCCGTCCTTCATATCAGAGAGAGACAGACGACCCAGAATGTCCCGTCCTTCATATCAGAGAGAGACAGACTACCCAGAATGTCCCGTCCTTCATATCAGAGAGAGAGAGAGACGACCCAGAATGTCCCGTCCTTCTTATCAGAGAGAGACAGACGACCCAGAATGTCCCGTCCTTCATATCAGAGAGAGACAGACTACCCAGAATGTCCCGTCCTTCATATCAGAGAGAGAGACAGACTACCCAGAATGTCCCGTCCTTCATATCAGAGAGAGACAGACTACCCAGAAAGTCCCATCCTTCATATCAGAGAGAGAGACAGACTACCCAGAATGTCCCGTCCTTCATATCAGAGAGAGACAGACTACCCAGAATGTCCCGTCCTTCATATCAGGGAGAGAGACAGACTACCCAGAATGCCCCATCCTTCATATCAGAGAGAGACAGACTACCCAGAATGCCCCATCCTTCATGACAGAGAGAGAGACTACCCAGAGTGTCCCGTCCTTCATATCAGAGACCGAGACAGACTACCCATAATTTCCCGTTTTTCATATCAGAGAGAGAGACAGACTACCCAGAATGTCCCGTCCTTCATATCAGAGAGAGAGAGACAGACTACCCAGAATGTCCCGTCCTTCATATCAGAGAGAGAGAGACTACCCAGAATGTCCCATCCTTCATATCAGAGAGAGAGACAGACGACCCAGAATGTCCCGTCCTTCATATCAGAGAGAGACAGACGACCCAGAATGTTCCGTCCTTCATATCAGAGAGAGACAGACTACCCAGAATGTCCCGTCCTTCATATCAGAGAGAGACAGATGACCCAGAATGTCCCGTCCTTCATATCAGAGAGAGACAGACTACCCAGAATGTCCCGTCCTTCATATCAGATAGAGAGACAGACTACCCAGAATGTCCCGTCCTTCATATCAGAGAGAGACAGACTACCCAGAATGTCCCGTCCTTCATATCAGAGAGAGACAGACTACCCAGAATGTCCCGTCCTTCATATCAGAGAACGAGACAGACTACCCAGAATGTCCCGTCCTTCATATCAGAGAGAGAGACAGACTACCCAGAATGTCCCGTCCTTCATATCAGAGAGAGAGACAGACTACCCAGAATGTCCCGTCCTTCATATCAGAGAGAGAGACAGACTACCCAGAATGTCCCGTCCTTCATATCAGAGAGAGACAGACTACCCAGAATGTCCCGTCCTTCATATCAGAGAGAGAGACAGACGACCCAGAATGTCCCGTCCTTCATATCAGAGAGAGAGAGAGACTACCCAGAATGTCCCGTCCTTCATACCAGAGAGAGAGACAGACTACCCAGAATGTCCCGTCCTTCCTATCAGAGAGAGAGACAGACTACCCAGAATGTCCCGTCCTTCATATCAGAGAGAGACAGACTACCCAGAATGTCCCGTCCTTCATATCAGAGAGAGACAGACTACCCAGAATGTCCCGTCCTTCATATCAGAGAGAGAGACAGACGACCCAGAATGTCCCGTCCTTCATATCAGAGAGAGAGAGAGACTACCCAGAATGTCCCGTCCTTCATACCAGAGAGAGAGACAGACTACCCAGAATGTCCCGTCCTTCCTATCAGAGAGAGAGACAGACTACCCAGAATGTCCCGTCCTTCATATCAGAGAGAGACAGACTACCCAGAATGTCCCGTCCTTCATATCAGAGAGAGACAGACGACCCAGAATGTCCCATCCTTCATATCAGAGAGAGAGACAGACTACCCAGAATGTCCCGTCCTTCATATCAGAGAGAGAGACAGATTACCCAGAATGTCCCGTCCTTCATATCAGAGAGAGAGACAGACTACCCAGAATGTCCCGTCCTTCATATCAGATAGAGACAGACTACCCAGAATGTCCCGTCCTTCATATCAGAGAACGAGACAGACTACCCAGAATGTCACGTCCTTCATATCAGAGAGAGACAGACTACCCAGAATGTCCCGTCCTTCATATCAGAGACAGACAGACTACCCAGAATGTCCTGTCCTTCATATCAGAGAGAGACAGACTACCCAGAATGTCCCGTCCTTCATATCAGAGAGAGACAGACTACCCAGAATGTCCCGTCCTTCATATCAGAGAGAGACAGACTACCCAGAATGTCCCGTCCTTCATATCAGAGACAGACAGACTACCCAGAATGTCCCGTCCTTCATATCAGAGAGAGACAGACTACCCAGAATGTCCCGTCCTTCATATCAGAGAGAGAGACAGACTACCCGGAATGTCCCGTCCTTCCAATCAGAGAGAGACAGACGACCCAGAATGTCCCGTCCTTCATATCAGAGAGAGAGACAGACGACCCAGAATGTCCCGTCCTTCATATCAGAGAGAGACAGACTACCCAGAATGTCCCGTCCTTCATATCAGAGAGAGACAGACTACCCAGAATGTCCCGTCCTTCATATCAGAGAGAGAGACAGACTACCCAGAATGTCCCGTCCTTCATATCAGAGAGAGAGACAGACGACCCAGAATGTCCCGTCCTTCATATCAGAGAGAGAGAGAGAGAGAGAGACTACCCAGAATGTCCCGTCCTTCATACCAGCGAGAGAGACAGACTACCCAGAATGTCCCGTCCTTCCTATCAGAGAGAGAGACAGACTACCCAGAATGTCCCGTCCTTCATATCAGAGAGAGACAGACTACCCAGAATGTCCCGTCCCACATATCAGAGAGACAGACTACCCAGAATGTACCGTCCTTCATATCAGAGAGAGACAGACTACCCAGAATGTCCCGTCCTTCATATCAGAAAGAGACAGACTACCCAGAATGTCCCGTCCTTCATATCAGAGAGAGAGACAGACTACCCAGAATGTCCCGTCCTTCATATCAGAGAGAGACAGACGACCCAGAATGTCCCGTCCTTCATATCAGAGAGAGAGACAGACGACCCAGAATGTCCCGTCCTTCATATCAGAGAGAGACAGACGACCCAGAATGTCCCGTCCTTCATATCAGAGAGAGACAGACGACCCAGAATGTCCCGTCCTTCATATCAGAGAGAGACAGACGACCCAGAATGTCCCGTCCTTCATATCAGAGAGAGACAGACGACCCAGAATGTCCCGTCCTTCATATCAGAGAGAGACAGAAGACCCAGAATGTCCCGTCCTTCATATCAGAGAGAGAGAGAGACTACCCAGAATGTCCCTTCCTTCATATCAGAGAGAGACAGACTACCCAGAATGTCCCGTCCTTCATATCAGAGAGAGAGAGAGACTACCCAGAATGTCCCGTCTTTCATATCAGAGAGAGACAGACTACCCGGAATGTCCCGTCCTTCATATCAGAGAGAGACAGACTACCCAGAATGTCCCGTCCTTCATATCAGAGAGAGAGACAGACTACCCAGAATGTCCCGTCCTTCATATCAGAGAGAGACAGACTACCCAGAATGTCCCGTCCTTCATATCAGAGAGAGAGACAGACTACCCAGAATGTCCCGTCCTTCATATCAGAGAGAGACAGACGACCCAGAATGTCCCGTCCTTCATATCAGAGAGAGAGACAGACTACCCAGAATGTCCCGTCCTTCATATCAGAGAGAGACAGACGACCCAGAATGTCCCGTCCTTCATATCAGAGAGAGACAGACGACCCAGAATGTCCCGTCCTTCATATCAGAGAGAGACAGACGACCCAGAATGTCCCGTCCTTCATATCAGAGAGAGACAGACGACCCAGAATGTCCCGTCCTTCATATCAGAGAGAGACAGACTACCCAGAATGTCCCGTCCTTCATATCAGAGAGAGAGAGAGACGACCCAGAATGTCCCGTCCTTCATATCAGAGAGAGACAGACGACCCAGAATGTCCCATCCTTCATATCAGAGAGAGACAGACTACCCAGAATGTCCCGTCCTTCATATCAGAGAGAGACAGACTACCCAGAAAGTCCCATCCTTCATATCAGAGAGAGAGAGACAGACTACCCAGAATGTCCCGTCCTTCATATCAGAGAGAGACAGACTACCCAGAATGTCCCGTCCTTCATATCAGGGAGAGAGACAGACTACCCAGAATGCCCCATCCTTCATATCAGAGAGAGACAGACTACCCAGAATGCCCCATCCTTCATGACAGAGAGAGAGACTACCCAGAGTGTCCCGTCCTTCATATCAGAGACCGAGACAGACTACCCATAATTTCCCGTTTTTCATATCAGAGAGAGAGACAGACTACCCAGAATGTCCCGTCCTTCATATCAGAGAGAGAGAGACAGACTACCCAGAATGTCCCGTCCTTCATATCAGAGAGAGAGAGACTACCCAGAATGTCCCATCCTTCATATCAGAGAGAGAGACAGACGACCCAGAATGTCCCGTCCTTCATATCAGAGAGAGACAGACGACCCAGAATCTTCCGTCCTTCATATCAGAGAGAGACAGACTACCCAGAATGTCCCGTCCTTCATATCAGGGAGAGAGACAGACTACCCAGAATGCCCCGTCCTTCATATCAGAGAGAGACAGACTACCCAGAATGTCCCGTCCTTCATATCAGAGAGAGACAGACGACCCAGAATGTCCCGTCCTTCTTATCAGAGAGAGAGACAGACGACCCAGAATGTCCCGTCCTTCATATCAGAGAGAGAGAGACGACCCAGAATGTCCCGTCCTTCATATCAGAGAGAGAGAGACGACCCAGAATGTCCCGTTCTTCATACCAGAGAGAGAGACAGACTACCCAGAATGTCCCGTCCTTCCTATCAGAGAGAGAGACAGACTACCCAGAATGTCCCGTCCTTCATATCAGAGAGAGAGACAGACTACCCAGAATGTCCCGTCCTTCATATCAGAGAGAGAGACAGACTACCCAGAATGTCCCGTCCTTCATATCAGAGAGAGACAGACTACCCAGAATGTCCCGTCCTTCATATCAGAGAGACAGACTACCCAGAATGTCCCGTCCTTCATATCAGAGAGAGACAGACTACCCAGAATGTCCCGTCCTTCATATCAGAGAGAGAGACAGACTACCCAGAATGTCCCGTCCTTCATATCAGAGAGAGACAGACTACCCAGAATGTCCCGTCCTTCATATCAGAGAGAGAGAGACTACCCAGAATGTCCCATCCTTCATATCAGAGAGAGAGACAGACGACCCAGAATGTCCCGTCCTTCATATCAGAGAGAGACAGACGACCCAGAATGTTCCGTCCTTCATATCAGAGAGAGACAGACTACCCAGAATGTCCCGTCCTTCATATCAGGGAGAGAGACAGACTACCCAGAATGCCCCGTCCTTCATATCAGAGAGAGACAGACTACCCAGAATGTCCCGTCCTTCATATCAGAGAGAGACAGATGACCCAGAATGTCCCGTCCTTCATATCAGAGAGAGACAGACTACCCAGAATGTCCCGTCCTTCATATCAGATAGAGAGACAGACTACCCAGAATGTCCCGTCCTTCATATCAGAGAGAGACAGACTACCCAGAATGTCCCGTCCTTCATATCAGAGAGAGACAGACTACCCAGAATGTCCCGTCCTTCATATCAGAGAACGAGACAGACTACCCAGAATGTCCCGTCCTTCATATCAGAGAGAGAGACAGACTACCCAGAATGTCCCGTCCTTCATATCAGAGAGAGAGACAGACTACCCAGAATGTCCCGTCCTTCATATCAGAGAGAGAGACAGACTACCCAGAATGTCCCGTCCTTCATATCAGAGAGAGACAGACTACCCAGAATGTCCCGTCCTTCATATCAGAGAGAGAGACAGACGACCCAGAATGTCCCGTCCTTCATATCAGAGAGAGAGAGAGACTACCCAGAATGTCCCGTCCTTCATACCAGAGAGAGAGACAGACTACCCAGAATGTCCCGTCCTTCCTATCAGAGAGAGAGACAGACTACCCAGAATGTCCCGTCCTTCATATCAGAGAGAGACAGACTACCCAGAATGTCCCGTCCTTCATATCAGAGAGAGACAGACTACCCAGAATGTCCCGTCCTTCATATCAGAGAGAGAGACAGACGACCCAGAATGTCCCGTCCTTCATATCAGAGAGAGAGAGAGACTACCCAGAATGTCCCGTCCTTCATACCAGAGAGAGAGACAGACTACCCAGAATGTCCCGTCCTTCCTATCAGAGAGAGAGACAGACTACCCAGAATGTCCCGTCCTTCATATCAGAGAGAGACAGACTACCCAGAATGTCCCGTCCTTCATATCAGAGAGAGACAGACGACCCAGAATGTCCCATCCTTCATATCAGAGAGAGAGACAGACTACCCAGAATGTCCCGTCCTTCATATCAGAGAGAGAGACAGACTACCCAGAATGTCCCGTCCTTCATATCAGAGAGAGAGAGAGACTACCCAGAATATCCCGTCCTTCATATCAGAGAGAGAGACAGATTACCCAGAATGTCCCGTCCTTCATATCAGAGAGAGACAGACTACCCAGAATGTCCCGTCCTTCATATCAGAGAGAGACAGACTACCCAGAATGTCCCGTCCTTCATATCAGAGAGAGACAGACTACCCAGAATGTCCCGTCCTTCATATCAGAGAGAGACAGACTACCCAGAATGTCCCGTCCTTCATATCAGAGACAGACAGACTACCCAGAATGTCCCGTCCTTCATATCAGAGAGAGACAGACTACCCAGAATGTCCCGTCCTTCATATCAGAGAGAGAGACAGACTACCCGGAATGTCCCGTCCTTCCAATCAGAGAGAGACAGACGACCCAGAATGTCCCGTCCTTCATATCAGAGAGAGAGACAGACGACCCAGAATGTCCCGTCCTTCATATCAGAGAGAGACAGACTACCCAGAATGTCCCGTCCTTCATATCAGAGAGAGACAGACTACCCAGAATGTCCCGTCCTTCATATCAGAGAGAGAGACAGACTACCCAGAATGTCCCGTCCTTCATCTCAGAGAACGAGACAGACTACCCAGAATGTCCCGTCCTTCAAATCAGAGAGAGACAGACTACCCAGAATGTCCCATCCTTCATATCAGAGAGAGACAGACTACCCAGAATGTCCCGTCCTTCATATCAGAGAGAGAGACAGACGACCCAGAATGTCCCGTCCTTCATATCAGAGAGAGACAGACTACCCAGAATGTCCCGTCCTTCATATCAGAGAGAGACAGACTACCCAGAATGTCCCGTCCTTCATATCAGAGAGAGACAGACTACCCAGAATGTCCCGTCCTTCATATCAGAGAGAGAGACAGACTACCCAGAATGTCCCGTCCTTCATATCAGAGAGAGAGACAGACGACCCAGAATGTCCCGTCCTTCATATCAGAGAGAGAGAGAGAGAGAGACTACCCAGAATGTCCCGTCCTTCATACCAGCGAGAGAGACAGACTACCCAGAATGTCCCGTCCTTCCTATCAGAGAGAGAGACAGACTACCCAGAATGTCCCATCCTTCATATCAGAGAGAGACAGACTACCCAGAATGTCCCGTCCCACATATCAGAGAGACAGACTACCCAGAATGTACCGTCCTTCATATCAGAGAGAGACAGACTACCCAGAATGTCCCGTCCTTCATATCAGAAAGAGACAGACTACCCAGAATGTCCCGTCCTTCATATCAGAGAGAGAGACAGACTACCCAGAATGTCCCGTCCTTCATATCAGAGAGAGACAGACGACCCAGAATGTCCCGTCCTTCATATCAGAGAGAGAGACAGACTACCCAGAATGTCCCGTCCTTCATATCAGAGAGAGACAGACGACCCAGAATGTCCCGTCCTTCATATCAGAGAGAGACAGACGACCCAGAATGTCCCGTCCTTCATATCAGAGAGAGACAGACGACCCAGAATGTCCCGTCCTTCATATCAGAGAGAGACAGACGACCCAGAATGTCCCGTCCTTCATATCAGAGAGAGAGAGAGACGACCCAGAATGTCCCGTCCTTCATATCAGAGAGAGACAGACGACCCAGAATGTCCCATCCTTCATATCAGAGAGAGACAGACTACCCAGAATGTCCCGTCCTTCATATCAGAGAGAGACAGACTACCCAGAAAGTCCCATCCTTCATATCAGAGAGAGAGACAGACTACCCAGAATGTCCCGTCCTTCATATCAGAGAGAGACAGACTACCCAGAATGTCCCGTCCTTCATATCAGGGAGAGAGACAGACTACCCAGAATGCCCCATCCTTCATATCAGAGAGAGACAGACTACCCAGAATGCCCCATCCTTCATGACAGAGAGAGAGACTACCCAGAGTGTCCCGTCCTTCATATCAGAGACCGAGACAGACTACCCATAATTTCCCGTTTTTCATATCAGAGAGAGAGACAGACTACCCAGAATGTCCCGTCCTTCATATCAGAGAGAGAGAGACAGACTACCCAGAATGTCCCGTCCTTCATATCAGAGAGAGAGAGACTACCCAGAATGTCCCATCCTTCATATCAGAGAGAGAGACAGACGACCCAGAATGTCCCGTCCTTCATATCAGAGAGAGACAGACGACCCAGAATGTTCCGTCCTTCATATCAGAGAGAGACAGACTACCCAGAATGTCCCGTCCTTCATATCAGGAAGAGAGACAGACTACCCAGAATGCCCCGTCCTTCATATCAGAGAGAGACAGACTACCCAGAATGTCCCGTCCTTCATATCAGAGAGAGACAGACGACCCAGAATGTCCCGTCCTTCTTATCAGAGAGAGAGACAGACGACCCAGAATGTCCCGTCCTTCATATCAGAGAGAGAGAGACGACCCAGAATGTCCCGTCCTTCATATCAGAGAGAGAGAGACGACCCAGAATGTCCCGTTCTTCATACCAGAGAGAGAGACAGACTACCCAGAATGTCCCGTCCTTCCTATCAGAGAGAGAGACAGACTACCCAGAATGTCCCGTCCTTCATATCAGAGAGAGAGACAGACTACCCAGAATGTCCCGTCCTTCATATCAGAGAGAGAGACAGACTACCCAGAATGTCCCGTCCTTCATATCAGAGAGAGACAGACTACCCAGAATGTCCCGTCCTTCATATCAGAGAGAGAGAGACTACCCAGAATGTCCCATCCTTCATATCAGAGAGAGAGACAGACGACCCAGAATGTCCCGTCCTTCATATCAGAGAGAGACAGACGACCCAGAATGTTCCGTCCTTCATATCAGAGAGAGACAGACTACCCAGAATGTCCCGTCCTTCATATCAGGGAGAGAGACAGACTACCCAGAATGCCCCGTCCTTCATATCAGAGAGAGACAGACTACCCAGAATGTCCCGTCCTTCATATCAGAGAGAGACAGATGACCCAGAATGTCCCGTCCTTCATATCAGAGAGAGACAGACTACCCAGAATGTCCCGTCCTTCATATCAGATAGAGAGACAGACTACCCAGAATGTCCCGTCCTTCATATCAGAGAGAGACAGACTACCCAGAATGTCCCGTCCTTCATATCAGAGAGAGACAGACTACCCAGAATGTCCCGTCCTTCATATCAGAGAACGAGACAGACTACCCAGAATGTCCCGTCCTTCATATCAGAGAGAGAGACAGACTACCCAGAATGTCCCGTCCTTCATATCAGAGAGAGAGACAGACTACCCAGAATGTCCCGTCCTTCATATCAGAGAGAGAGACAGACTACCCAGAATGTCCCGTCCTTCATATCAGAGAGAGACAGACTACCCAGAATGTCCCGTCCTTCATATCAGAGAGAGAGACAGACGACCCAGAATGTCCCGTCCTTCATATCAGAGAGAGAGAGAGACTACCCAGAATGTCCCGTCCTTCATACCAGAGAGAGAGACAGACTACCCAGAATGTCCCGTCCTTCATATCAGAGAGAGAGACAGACTACCCAGAATGTCCCGTCCTTCATATCAGAGAGAGAGACAGACTACCCAGAATGTCCCGTCCTTCATATCAGAGAGAGAGACAGACTACCCAGAATGTCCCGTCCTTCATATCAGAGAGAGACAGACTACCCAGAATGTCCCGTCCTTCATATCAGAGAGAGACAGACTACCCAGAATGTCCCGTCCTTCATATCAGAGAGAGAGACAGACGACCCAGAATGTCCCGTCCTTCATATCAGAGAGAGAGAGAGACTACCCAGAATGTCCCGTCCTTCATACCAGAGAGAGAGACAGACTACCCAGAATGTCCCGTCCTTCCTATCAGAGAGAGAGACAGACTACCCAGAATGTCCCGTCCTTCATATCAGAGAGAGACAGACTACCCAGAATGTCCCGTCCTTCATATCAGAGAGAGACAGACGACCCAGAATGTCCCATCCTTCATATCAGAGAGAGAGACAGACTACCCAGAATGTCCCGTCCTTCATATCAGAGAGAGAGACAGACTACCCAGAATGTCCCGTCCTTCATATCAGAGAGAGAGAGAGACTACCCAGAATATCCCGTCCTTCATATCAGAGAGAGAGACAGATTACCCAGAATGTCCCGTCCTTCATATCAGAGAGAGACAGACTACCCAGAATGTCCCGTCCTTCATATCAGAGAACGAGACAGACTACCCAGAATGTCACGTCCTTCATATCAGAGAGAGACAGACTACCCAGAATGTCCCGTCCTTCATATCAGAGACAGACAGACTACCCAGAATGTCCCGTCCTTCATATCAGAGAGAGACAGACTACCCAGAATGTCCCGTCCTTCATATCAGAGAGAGACAGACTACCCAGAATGTCCCGTCCTTCATATCAGAGAGAGACAGACTACCCAGAATGTCCCGTCCTTCATATCAGAGACAGACAGACTACCCAGAATGTCCCGTCCTTCATATCAGAGAGAGACAGACTACCCAGAATGTCCCGTCCTTCATATCAGAGAGAGAGACAGACTACCCGGAATGTCCCGTCCTTCCAATCAGAGAGAGACAGACGACCCAGAATGTCCCGTCCTTCATATCAGAGAGAGAGACAGACGACCCAGAATGTCCCGTCCTTCATATCAGAGAGAGACAGACTACCCAGAATGTCCCGTCCTTCATATCAGAGAGAGACAGACTACCCAGAATGTCCCGTCCTTCATATCAGAGAGAGAGACAGACTACCCAGAATGTCCCGTCCTTCATATCAGAGAACGAGACAGACTACCCAGAATGTCCCGTCCTTCAAATCAGAGAGAGACAGACTACCCAGAATGTCCCATCCTTCATATCAGAGAGAGACAGACTACCCAGAATGTCCCGTCCTTCATATCAGAGAGAGAGACAGACGACCCAGAATGTCCCGTCCTTCATATCAGAGAGAGACAGACTACCCAGAATGTCCCGTCCTTCATATCAGAGAGAGACAGACTACCCAGAATGTCCCGTCCTTCATATCAGAGAGAGACAGACTACCCAGAATGTCCCGTCCTTCATATCAGAGAGAGAGACAGACTACCCAGAATGTCCCGTCCTTCATATCAGAGAGAGACAGACGACCCAGAATGTCCCGTCCTTCATATCAGAGAGAGAGAGAGAGAGAGACTACCCAGAATGTCCCGTCCTTCATACCAGCGAGAGAGACAGACTACCCAGAATGTCCCGTCCTTCCTATCAGAGAGAGAGACAGACTACCCAGAATGTCCCATCCTTCATATCAGAGAGAGACAGACTACCCAGAATGTCCCGTCCCACATATCAGAGAGACAGACTACCCAGAATGTACCGTCCTTCATATCAGAGAGAGACAGACTACCCAGAATGTCCCGTCCTTCATATCAGAAAGAGACAGACTACCCAGAATGTCCCGTCCTTCATATCAGAGAGAGAGACAGACTACCCAGAATGTCCCGTCCTTCATATCAGAGAGAGACAGACGACCCAGAATGTCCCGTCCTTCATATCAGAAGAGAGAGACAGACTACCCAGAATGTCCCGTCCTTCATATCAGAGAGAGACAGACGACCCAGAATGTCCCGTCCTTCATATCAGAGAGAGACAGACGACCCAGAATGTCCCGTCCTTCATATCAGAGAGAGACAGACGACCCAGAATGTCCCGTCCTTCATATCAGAGAGAGACAGACGACCCAGAATGTCCCGTCCTTCATATCAGAGAGAGACAGAAGACCCAGAATGTCCCGTCCTTCATATCAGAGAGAGAGAGAGACTACCCAGAATGTCCCTTCCTTCATATCAGAGAGAGACAGACTACCCAGAATGTCCCGTCCTTCATATCAGAGAGAGAGAGAGACTACCCAGAATGTCCCGTCTTTCATATCAGAGAGAGACAGACTACCCGGAATGTCCCGTCCTTCATATCAGAGAGGCAGACTACCCAGAATGTCCCGTCCTTCATATCAGAGAGAGACAGACTACCCAGAATGTCCCGTCCTTCATATCAGAGAGAGAGACAGACTACCCAGAATGTCCCGTCCTTCATATCAGAGAGAGACAGACTACCCAGAATGTCCCGTCCTTCATATCAGAGAGAGAGACAGACTACCCAGAATGTCCCGTCCTTCATATCAGAGAGAGACAGACGACCCAGAATGTCCCGTCCTTCATATCAGAGAGAGAGACAGACTACCCAGAATGTCCCGTCCTTCATATCAGAGAGAGACAGACGACCCAGAATGTCCCGTCCTTCATATCAGAGAGAGACAGACGACCCAGAATGTCCCGTCCTTCATATCAGAGAGAGACAGACGACCCAGAATGTCCCGTCCTTCATATCAGAGAGAGACAGACGACCCAGAATGTCCCGTCCTTCATATCAGAGAGAGACAGACTACCCAGAATGTCCCGTCCTTCATATCAGAGAGAGAGAGAGACGACCCAGAATGTCCCGTCCTTCATATCAGAGAGAGACAGACGACCCAGAATGTCCCATCCTTCATATCAGAGAGAGACAGACGACCCAGAATGTCCCGTCCTTCATATCAGAGAGAGACAGACTACCCAGAATGTCCCGTCCTTCCTATCAGAGAGACAGACTACCCAGAATGTCCCGTCCTTCATATCAGAGAGAGACAGACTACCCAGAATGTCCCGTCCTTCATATCAGGGAGAGAGACAGACTACCCAGAATGCCCCATCCTTCATATCAGAGAGAGACAGACTACCCAGAATGCCCCATCCTTCATGACAGAGAGAGAGACTACCCAGAGTGTCCCGTCCTTCATATCAGAGACCGAGACAGACTACCCATAATTTCCCGTTTTTCATATCAGAGAGAGAGACAGACTACCCAGAATGTCCCGTCCTTCATATCAGAGAGAGACAGACTACCCAGAATGTCCCGTCCTTCATATCAGAGAGAGAGAGACTACCCAGAATGTCCCATCCTTCATATCAGAGAGAGAGACAGACGACCCAGAATGTCCCGTCCTTCATATCAGAGAGAGACAGACGACCCAGAATGTTCCGTCCTTCATATCAGAGAGAGACAGACTACCCAGAATGTCCCGTCCTTCATATCAGGGAGAGAGACAGACTACCCAGAATGCCCCGTCCTTCATATCAGAGAGAGACAGACTACCCAGAATGTCCCGTCCTTCATATCAGAGAGAGACAGACGACCCAGAATGTCCCGTCCTTCTTATCAGAGAGAGAGACAGACGACCCAGAATGTCCCGTCCTTCATATCAGAGAGAGAGAGACGACCCAGAATGTCCCGTCCTTCATATCAGAGAGAGAGAGACGACCCAGAATGTCCCGTTCTTCATACCAGAGAGAGAGACAGACTACCCAGAATGTCCCGTCCTTCCTATCAGAGAGAGAGACAGACTACCCAGAATGTCCCGTCCTTCATATCAGAGAGAGAGACAGACTACCCAGAATGTCCCGTCCTTCATATCAGAGAGAGAGACAGACTACCCAGAATGTCCCGTCCTTCATATCAGAGAGAGACAGACTACCCAGAATGTCCCGTCCTTCATATCAGAGAGACAGACTACCCAGAATGTCCCGTCCTTCATATCAGAGAGAGACAGACTACCCAGAATGTCCCGTCCTTCATATCAGAGAGAGAGACAGACTACCCAGAATGTCCCGTCCTTCATATCAGGGAGAGACAGACTACCCAGAATGTCCCGTCCTTCATATCAGAGAGAGACAGACTACCCAGAATGTCCCGTCCTTCATATCAGAGAGAGAGACAGACTACCCAGAATGTCCCGTCCTTCCGATCAGAGAGAGACAGACGACCCAGAATGTCCCGTCCTTCATATCAGAGAGAGAGACAGACGACCCAGAATGTCCCGTCCTTCATATCAGAGAGAGACAGACTACCCAGAATGTCCCGTCCTTCATATCAGAGAGAGACAGACTACCCAGAATGTCCCATCCTTCATATCAGAGAGAGAGACAGACTACCCAGAATGTCCCGTCCTTCAAATCAGAGAGAGACAGACTACCTAGAATGTCCCATCCTTCATATCAGAGAGAGACAGACTACCCAGAATGTCCCGTCCTTCATATCAGAGAGAGAGACAGACGACCCAGAATGTCCCGTCCTTCATATCAGAGAGAGACAGACTACCCAGAATGTCCCGTCCTTCATATCAGAGAGAGACAGACTACCCAGAATGTCCCGTCCTTCATATCAGAGAGAGAGACAGACGACCCAGAATGTCCCGTCCTTCATATCAGAGAGAGAGAGAGACTACCCAGAATGTCCCGTCCTTCATACCAGCGAGAGAGACAGACTACCCAGAATGTCCTGTCCTTCCTATCAGAGAGAGAGACAGACTACCCAGAATGTCCCGTCCTTCATATCAGAGAGAGACAGACTACCCAGAATGTCCCGTCCTTCATATCAGAGAGAGAGACAGACGACCCAGAATGTCCCGTCCTTCATATCAGAGAGAGAGAGAGACTACCCAGAATGTCCCGTCCTTCATACCAGCGAGAGAGACAGACTACCCAGAATGTCCTGTCCTTCCTATCAGAGAGAGAGACAGACTACCCAGAATGTACCGTCCTTCATATCAGAGAGAGACAGACGACCCAGAATGTCCCATCCTTCATATCAGAGAGAGACAGACGACCCAGAATGTCCCGTCCTTCATATCAGAGAGAGACAGACGACCCAGAATGTCCCGTCCTTCATATCAGAGAGAGACAGACGACCCAGAATGTCCCGTCCTTCATATCAGAGAGAGACAGATGACCCAGAATGTCCCGTCCTTCATATCAGAGAGAGAGACAGACTACCCAGAATGTCCCGTCCTTCATATCAGAGAGAGACAGACTACCCGGAATGTCCCGTCCTTCATATCAGAGAGAGACAGACTACCCAGAATGTCCCGTCCTTCATATCAGAGAGAGAGACAGACTACCCGGAATGTCCCGTCCTTCATATCAGAGAGAGACAGACTACCCAGAAAGTCCCGTCCTTCATATCAGAGAGAGAGACAGACGACCCAGAATGTCCCGTCCTTCATATCAGAGAGAGACAGACTACCCAGAATGTCCCGTCCTTCATATCAGAGAGAGACAGACTACCCAGAATGCCCCATTCTTCATGACAGAGAGAGAGACTACCCAGAGTGTCCCATCCTTCATGTCAGAGAGAGACAGACATCCCAGAATTTCCCGTTTTCCATATCAGAGAGAGAGACAGACTACCCAGAATGTCCCGTCCTTCATATCAGAGAGAGAGAGACAGACTACCCAGAATGTCCCGTCCTTCATATCAGAGAGAGACAGACTACCCAGAATGTCCCGTCCTTCTTATCAGAGAGAGAGACAGACGACCCAGAATGTCCCGTCCTTCATATCAGAGAGAGAGAGACTACCCAGAATGTCCCGTCCTTCATACCAGAGAGAGAGACAGACTACCCAGAATGTCCCGTCCTTCCTATCAGAGAGAGAGACAGACTACCCAGAATGTCCCGTCCTTCCTATAAGAGAGAGACAGACGACCCAGAATGTCCCGTCCTTCATATCAGAGAGAGAGACAGACGACCCAGAATGTCCAGTCCTTCATATCAGAGAGAGACAGACTACCCAGAATGTCCCGTCCTTCATATCAGAGAGAGACAGACTACCCAGAATGTCCCGTCCTTCATATCAGAGAGAGAGACAGACTACCCAGAATGTCCCGTCCTTCATATCAGAGAGAGAGACAGACTACCCAGAATGTCCCGTCCTTCATATCAGAGAGAGAGACAGACTACCCAGAATGTCCCGTCCTTCATATCAGAGAACGAGACAGACTACCCAGAATGTCCCGTCCTTCATATCAGAGAGAGACAGACGACCCAGAATGTCCCGTCCTTCATATCAGAGAGACAGACGACCCAGAATGTCCCGTCCTTCATATCAGAGACAG
The DNA here is from genome assembly GCF_062004578.1 of Staurois parvus. Lineage (NCBI taxonomy): Eukaryota > Metazoa > Chordata > Amphibia > Anura > Ranidae > Staurois > Staurois parvus. The sequence continues at coordinate 164,991 of NW_028319003.1, forward strand.
ACAGACTACCCAGAATGTCCCATCCTTCATATCAGAGAGAGAGACAGACTACCCAGAATGTCCCGTCCTTCCTATCAGAGAGAGACAGACGACCCAGAATGTCCCGTCCTTCATATCAGAGAGAGAGACAGACGACCCAGAATGTCCCGTCCTTCATATCAGAGAGAGAGAGACTACCCAGAATGTCCCGTCCTTCATATCAGAGAGAGACAGACGACCCAGAATGTCCCGTCCTTCATATCAGAGAGAGAGACAGACTACCCAGAATGTCCCGTCCTTCATATCAGAGAAAGAGACAGACGACCCAGAATGTCCCGTCCTTCATATCAGAGAGAGAGAGAGACTACCCAGAATGTCCCGTCCTTCATACCAGCGAGAGAGACAGACTACCCAGAATGTCCCGTCCTTCCTATCAGAGAGAGAGACAGACTACCCAGAATGTCCCATCCTTCATATCAGAGAGAGACAGACTACCCAGAATGTCCCGTCCCACATATCAGAGAGACAGACTACCCAGAATGTACCGTCCTTCATATCAGAGAGAGACAGACTACCCAGAATGTCCCGTCCTTCATATCAGAGAGAGACAGACGACCCAGAATGTCCCGTCCTTCCTATCAGAGAGAGACAGACGACCCAGAATGTCCCGTCCTTCATATCAGAGAGAGACAGACGACCCAGAATGTCCCGTCCTTCATATCAGAGAGAGACAGACGACCCAGAATGTCCCGTCCTTCATATCAGAGAGAGACAGACGACCCAGAATGTCCCGTCCTTCATATCAGAGAGAGACAGACGACCCAGAATGTCCCGTCCTTCATATCAGAGAGAGAGAGAGACTACCCAGAATGTCCCGTCCTTCATATCAGAGAGGCAGACTACCCAGAATGTCCCGTCCTTCATATCAGAGAGAGACAGACTACCCAGAATGTCCCGTCCTTCATATCAGAGAGAGAGACAGACTACCCAGAATGTCCCGTCCTTCATATCAGAGAGAGACAGACTACCCAGAAAGTCCCGTCCTTCATATCAGAGAGAGAGACAGACGACCCAGAATGTCCCGTCCTTCATATCAGAGAGAGACAGACTACCCAGAATGTCCCGTCCTTCATATCAGAGAGAGAGACAGACTACCCAGAATGTCCCGTCCTTCATATCAGAGAGAGACAGACTACCCAGAATGTCCCGTCCTTCATATCAGAGAGAGAGACAGACTACCCAGAATGTCCCGTCCTTCATATCAGAGAGAGAGACAGACTACCCAGAATGTCCCGTCCTTCATATCAGAGAGAGAGACAGACTACCCAGAATGTCCCGTCCTTCATATCAGAGAGAGAGACAGACTACCCAGAATGTCCCGTCCTTCATATCAGGGAGAGAGACAGACTACCCAGAATGTCCCATCCTTCATGACAGAGAGAGAGACTACCCAGAATGTCCCGTCCTTCATATCAGAGACCGAGACAGACTACCCAGAATTTCCCGTTTTTCATATCAGAGAGAGAGACAGACTACCCAGAATGTCTCGTCCTTCATATTAGAAACAGAGACAGACTACCCAGAATGTCACGTCCTTCATATCAGAGAGAGAGACAGACGACCCAGAATGTCCCGTCCTTCATATCAGAGAGAGACAGACGACCCAGAATGTCCCATCCTTCATATCAGAGAGAGACAGACTACCCAGAATGTCCCGTCCTTCATATCAGGGAGAGAGACAGACTACCAGAATGCCCCGTCCTTCATATCAGAGAGAGACAGACTACCCAGAATGTCCCGTCCTTCATATCAGAGAGAGACAGACTACCCAGAATGTCCCGTCCTTCATATCAGAGAGAGAGACAGACTACCCAGAATGTCTCGTCCTTCATATCAGAAAGACAGACTACCCAGAATGTCCCGTCCTTCATATCAGAGAGAGACAGACTACCCAGAATGCCCCGTCCTTCATATCAGAGAGAGACAGACTACCCAGAATGTCCCGTCGTTCATATCAGAGAGAGACAGACGACCCAGAATGTCCCGTCCTTCTTATCAGAGAGAGAGACAGACTACCCAGAATGTCCCGTCCTTCATATCAGAGAGAGACAGACTACCCAGAATGTCCCGTCCTTCATATCAGAGAGAGACAGACTACCCAGAATGTCCCGTCTTTCATATCAGAGAGAGAGAGACAGACTACCCAGAATGTCCCGTCCTTCATATCAGAGAGAGACAGACTACCCAGAATGTCCCGTCCTTCATATCAGAGAGAGACAGACTACCCAGAATGTCCCGTCCTTCATATCAGAGAGAGAGACAGACTACCCAGAATGTCCCGTCCTTCATATCAGAGAGAGAGACAGACTACCCAGAATGTCCCGTCCTTCATATCAGAGAGAGAGACAGACTACCCAGAATGTCCCGTCCTTCATATCAGAGAGAGACAGACAACCCAGAATGTCCCGTCCTTCATATCAGAGAGAGAGACAGACTACCCAGAATGTCCCGTCCTTCATATCAGAGAGAGACAGACTACCCAGAATGTCCCGTCCTTCATATCAGAGAGAGAGACAGACTACCCAGAATGTCCCGTCCTTCATATCAGAGAGAGAGACAGACTACCCAGAATGTCCCGTCCTTCATATCAGAGAGAGACAGACTACCCAGAATGTCCCGTCCTTCATATCAGAGAGAGACAGACTACCCAGAATGTCCCGTCCTTCATATCAGAGAGAGACAGACAACCCAGAATGTCCCGTCCTTCATATCAGAGAGAGAGACAGACTACCCAGAATGTCCCGTCCTTCATATCAGAGAGAGACAGACTACCCAGAATGTCCCGTCCTTCATATCAGAGAGACAGACTACCCAGAATGTCCCGTCCTTCATATCAGAGAGAGAGACAGACTACCCAGAATGTCCCGTCCTTCATATCAGAGAGAGACAGACTACCCACAATGTCCCGTCCTTCATATCAGAGAGAGAGACAGACTACCCAGAATGTCCCGTCCTTCATATCAGGGAGAGAGACAGACTACCCAGAATGTCCCATCCTTCATATCAGAGAGAGAGAGACTACCCAGAATGTCCCATCCTTCATATCAGAGAGAGACAGACTACCCAGAATGTCCCATCCTTCATATCAGAGAGAGACAGACTACCCAGAATGTCCCGTCCTTCATATCAGAGAGAGACAGACTACCCAGAATGTCCCGTCCTTCATATCAGAGAGAGAGAGAGACTACCCAGAATGTCCCATCCTTCATATCAGAGAGAGACAGACTACCCAGAATGTCCCGTCCTTCATATCAGAGAGAGAGAGACAGACTACCCAGAATGTCCCGTCCTTCATATCAGAGAGAGAGACAGACTACCCAGAATGTCCCGTCGTTCATATCAGAGAGAGAGACAGACTACCCAGAATGTCCCGTCCTTCATATCAGAGAGAGACAGATGACCCAGAATGTCCCATCCTTCATATCAGAGAGAGACAGACTACCCAGAATGTCCCGTCCTTCATATCAGAGAGAGACAGACTACCCAGAATGTCCCGTCCTTCATATCAGAGAGAGAGAGACAGACTACCCAGAATGTCCCGTCCTTCATATCAGAGAGAGAGACAGACTACCCAGAATGTCCCGTCCTTCATATCAGAGAGAGACAGACTACCCAGAATGTCCCGTCCTTCATATCAGAGAGAGAGAGACAGACTACCCAGAATGTCCCGTCCTTCATATCAGAGAGAGACAGACGACCCAGAATGTCCCGTCCTTCATATCAGAGAGAGACAGACGACCCAGAATGTCCCGTCCTTCATATCAGAGAGAGAGACAGACTACCCAGAATGTCCCGTCCTTCATATCAGAGAGAGACAGACTACCCAGAATGTCCCGTCCTTCATATCAGAGACCAAGACAGACTACCCAGAATGTCCCGTCCTTCATATCAGAGAGAGAGACAGACTACCCAGAATGTCCCGTCCTTCATATCAGAGAGAGACAGACTACCCAGAATGTCCCATCCTTCATATCAGAGAGTGAGAGACAACTCAGAATGTCCCATCCTTCATATCAGAGAGAGAGAGACAGACTACCCAGAATGTCCCGTCCTTCATATCAGAGATAGACAGACTGCCCAGAATGTCCCGTCCTTCATATCAGAGAGAGAGACAGACGACCCAGAATGTCCCGTCCTTCATATCAGAGAGAGACAGACTACCCAGAATGTCCCGTCCTTCATATCAGAGAGAGACAGACGACCCAGAATGTCCCGTCCTTCATATCAGAGAGAGAGACAGACGACCCAGAATGTCCCGTCCTTCATATCAGAGAGAGACAGACGACCCAGAATGTCCCGTCCTTCATATCAGAGAGAGACAGACGACCCAGAATGTCCCGTCCTTCATATCAGAGAGAGACAGACTACCCAGAATGTCCCGTCCTTAATATCAGAGACCAAGACAGACTACCCAGAATGTCCCGTCCTTCATATCAGAGAGAGAGACAGACTACCCAGAATGTCCCGTCCTTCATATCAGAGAGAGACAGACGACCCAGAATGTCCCGTCCTTCATATCAGAGATAGACAGACTACCCAGAATGTCCCGTCCTTCATATCAGAGAGAGAGACAGACTACCCAGAATGTCCCGTCCTTCATATCAGAGAGAGACAGACTACCCAGAATGTCCCGTCCTTCATATCAGAGAGAGAGACAGACGACCCAGAATGTCCCGTCCTTCATATCAGAGAGAGACAGACTACCCAGAATGTCCCGTCCTTCATATCAGAGAGAGAGACAGACTACCCAGAATGTCCCGTCCTTCATATCAGAGAGAGACAGACAACCCAGAATGTCCCGTCCTTCATATCAGAGAGAGAGACAGACTACCCAGAATGTCCCGTCCTTCATATCAGAGAGAGACAGACTACCCAGAATGTCCCGTCCTTCATATCAGAGAGACAGACTACCCAGAATGTCCCGTCCTTCATATCAGAGAGAGAGACAGACTACCCAGAATGTCCCGTCCTTCATATCAGAGAGAGACAGACTACCCAGAATGTCCCGTCCTTCATATCAGAGAGAGAGACAGACTACCCAGAATGTCCCGTCCTTCATATCAGAGAGAGACAGACTACCCAGAATGTCCCGTCCTTCATATCAGAGAGAGAGACAGACTACCCAGAATGTCCCGTCCTTCATATCAGAGAGAGAGAGACTACCCTGAATATCCCGTCCTTCATATCAGAGAGAGACAGACGACCCAGAATCTCCCGTCCTTCATATCAGAGAGAGACAGACGACCCAGAATCTCCCGTCCTTCATATCAGAGAGAGACAGACGACCCAAAATCTCCTGTCCTTCATATCAGAGAGAGAGACAGACTACCCAGAATGTCCCATCCTTCATATCAGAGAGAGAGAGACTACCCAGAATGTCCCGTCCTTCATATCAGAGAGAGAGACAGACTACCCAGAATGTCCCGTCCTTCATATCAGAGAGAGACAGACGACCCAGAATGTCCCGTCCTTCATATCAGAGAGAGAGACAGACTACCCAGAATGTCCCGTCCTTCATATCAGAGAACGAGACAGACTACCCAGAATGTCCCGTCCTTCATATCAGAGAGAGAGACAGACTACCCAGAATGTCCCGTCCTTCATATCAGAGAGAGAGACAGACTACCCAGAATGTCCCGTCCTTCATATCAGAGAGAGAGACAGACTACCCAGAATGTCCCGTCCTTCATATCAGAGAGAGACAGACTACCCAGAATGTCCCGTCCTTCATATCAGAGAACGAGACAGACTACCCAGAATGTCCCGTCCTTCATATCAGAGAGAGACAGACTACCCAGAATGTCCCGTCCTTCATATCAGAGAGAGAGACAGACGACCCAGAATGTCCCGTCCTTCATATCAGAGAGAGAGAGAGACTACCCAGAATGTCCCGTCCTTCATACCAGAGAGAGAGACAGACTACCCAGAATGTCCCATCCTTCCTATCAGAGAGAGAGACAGAATACCCAGAATGTCCCGTCCTTCATATCAGAGAGAGAGACAGACTACCCAGAATGTCCCGTCCTTCATATCAGAGAGGCAGACTACCCAGAATGTCCCGTCCTTCATATCAGAGACAGACAGACTACCCAGAATGTCCCGTCCTTCATATCAGAGAGAGAGACAGACTACCCAGAATGTCCCGTCCTTCCTATAAGAGAGAGACAGACGACCCAGAATGTCCCGTCCTTCATATCAGAGAGAGAGACAGACGACCCAGAATGTCCCGTCCTTCATATCAGAGAGAGAGACAGACTTCCCAGAATGTCCCGTCCTTCATATCAGATAGAGAGACAGACTACCCAGAATGTCCCGTCCTTCATATCAGAGAGAGACAGACTACCCAGAATGTCCCGTCCTTCATATCAGAGAACGAGACAGACTACCCAGAATGTCCCGTCCTTCATATCAGAGAGAGAGACAGACTACCCAGAATGTCCCGTCCTTCATATCAGAGAGAGAGACAGACTACCCAGAATGTCCCGTCCTTCATATCAGAGAGAGAGACAGACTACCCAGAATGTCCCGTCCTTCATATCAGAGAGAGACAGACTACCCAGAATGTCCCGTCCTTCATATCAGAGAGAGAGACAGACGACCCAGAATGTCCCGTCCTTCATATCAGAGAGAGAGAGAGACTACCCAGAATGTCCCGTCCTTCATACCAGAGAGAGAGACAGACTACCCAGAATGTCCCGTCCTTCCTATCAGAGAGAGAGACAGACTACCCAGAATGTCCCGTCCTTCATATCAGAGAGAGACAGACTACCCAGAATGTCCCGTCCTTCATATCAGAGAGAGAGACAGACTACCCAGAATGTCCCGTCCTTCATATCAGAGAGGCAGACTACCCAGAATGTCCCGTCCTTCCTATCAGAGAGAGAGACAGACTACCCAGAATGTCCCGTCCTTCATATCAGAGAGAGACAGACTACCCAGAATGTCCCGTCCTTCATATCAGAGAGAGACAGACGACCCAGAATGTCCCATCCTTCATATCAGAGAGAGAGACAGACTACCCAGAATGTCCCGTCCTTCATATCAGAGAGAGAGACAGACTACCCAGAATGTCCCGTCCTTCATATCAGAGAGAGAGACAGACTACCCAGAATATCCCGTCCTTCATATCAGAGAGAGAGACAGACTACCCAGAATGTCCCGTCCTTCATATCAGAGAACGAGACAGACTACCCAGAATGTCACGTCCTTCATATCAGAGAGAGACAGACTACCCAGAATGTCCCGTCCTTCATATCAGAGACAGACAGACTACCCAGAATGTCCCGTCCTTCATATCAGAGAGAGACAGACTACCCAGAATGTCCCGTCCTTCATATCAGAGAGAGACAGACTACCCAGAATGTCCCGTCCTTCATATCAGAGACAGACAGACTACCCAGAATGTCCCGTCCTTCATATCAGAGAGAGACAGACGACCCAGAATGTCCCATCCTTCATATCAGAGAGAGAGACAGACTACCCAGAATGTCCCGTCCTTCCAATCAGAGAGAGACAGACGACCCAGAATGTCCCGTCCTTCATATCAGAGAGAGAGACAGACGACCCAGAATGTCCCGTCCTTCATATCAGAGAGAGACAGACTACCCAGAATGTCCCGTCCTTCATATCAGAGAGAGATAGACTACCCAGAATGTCCCGTCCTTCATATCAGAGAGAGAGACAGACTACCCAGAATGGCCCGTCCTTCATATCAGAGAACGAGACAGACTACCCAGAATGTCCCGTCCTTCAAATCAGAGAGAGACAGACTACCCAGAATGTCCCGTCCTTCAAATCAGAGAGAGACAGACTACCCAGAATGTCCCATCCTTCATATCAGAGAGAGACAGACTACCCAGAATGTCCCGTCCTTCATATCAGAGAGAGAGACAGACGACCCAGAATGTCCCGTCCTTCATATCAGAGAGAGACAGACTACCCAGAATGTCCCGTCCTTCATATCAGAGAGAGACAGACTACCCAGAATGTCCCGTCCTTCATATCAGAGAGAGACAGACTACCCAGAATGTCCCGTCCTTCATATCAGAGAGAGAGACAGACTACCCAGAATGTCCCGTCCTTCATATCAGAGAGAGAGACAGACGACCCAGAATGTCCCGTCCTTCATATCAGAGAGAGAGAGAGAGAGAGACTACCCAGAATGTCCCGTCCTTCATACCAGCGAGAGAGACAGACTACCCAGAATGTCCCGTCCTTCCTATCAGAGAGAGAGACAGACTACCCAGAATGTCCCATCCTTCATATCAGAGAGAGACAGACTACCCAGAATGTCCCGTCCTTCATATCAGAGAGAGACAGACGACCCAGAATGTCCCGTCCCACATATCAGAGAGACAGACTACCCAGAATGTACCGTCCTTCATATCAGAGAGAGACAGACTACCCAGAATGTCCCGTCCTTCATATCAGAAAGAGACAGACTACCCAGAATGTCCCGTCCTTCATATCAGAGAGAGAGACAGACTACCCAGAATGTCCCGTCCTTCATATCAGAGAGAGACAGACGACCCAGAATGTCCCGTCCTTCATATCAGAGAGAGAGACAGACTACCCAGAATGTCCCGTCCTTCATATCAGAGAGAGACAGACGACCCAGAATGTCCCGTCCTTCATATCAGAGAGAGACAGACGACCCAGAATGTCCCGTCCTTCATATCAGAGAGAGACAGACGACCCAGAATGTCCCGTCCTTCATATCAGAGAGAGACAGAAGACCCAGAATGTCCCGTCCTTCATATCAGAGAGAGAGAGAGACTACCCAGAATGTCCCTTCCTTCATATCAGAGAGAGACAGACTACCCAGAATGTCCCGTCCTTCATATCAGAGAGAGAGAGAGACTACCCAGAATGTCCCGTCTTTCATATCAGAGAGAGACAGACTACCCGGAATGTCCCGTCCTTCATATCAGAGAGGCAGACTACCCAGAATGTCCCGTCCTTCATATCAGAGAGAGACAGACTACCCAGAATGTCCCGTCCTTCATATCAGAGAGAGAGACAGACTACCCAGAATGTCCCGTCCTTCATATCAGAGAGAGACAGACTACCCAGAATGTCCCGTCCTTCATATCAGAGAGAGAGACAGACTACCCAGAATGTCCCGTCCTTCATATCAGAGAGAGACAGACGACCCAGAATGTCCCGTCCTTCATATCAGAGAGAGAGACAGACGACCCAGAATGTCCCGTCCTTCATATCAGAGAGAGACAGACGACCCAGAATGTCCCGTCCTTCATATCAGAGAGAGACAGACGACCCAGAATGTCCCGTCCTTCATATCAGAGAGAGACAGACGACCCAGAATGTCCCGTCCTTCATATCAGAGAGAGACAGACGACCCAGAATGTCCCGTCCTTCATATCAGAGAGAGACAGACTACCCAGAATGTCCCGTCCTTCATATCAGAGAGAGAGAGAGACGACCCAGAATGTCCCGTCCTTCTTATCAGAGAGAGACAGACGACCCAGAATGTCCCGTCCTTCATATCAGAGAGAGACAGACTACCCAGAATGTCCCGTCCTTCATATCAGAGAGAGAGACAGACTACCCAGAATGTCCCGTCCTTCATATCAGAGAGAGACAGACTACCCAGAAAGTCCCATCCTTCATATCAGAGAGAGAGACAGACTACCCAGAATGTCCCGTCCTTCATATCAGAGAGAGACAGACTACCCAGAATGTCCCGTCCTTCATATCAGGGAGAGAGACAGACTACCCAGAATGCCCCATCCTTCATATCAGAGAGAGACAGACTACCCAGAATGCCCCATCCTTCATGACAGAGAGAGAGACTACCCAGAGTGTCCCGTCCTTCATATCAGAGACCGAGACAGACTACCCATAATTTCCCGTTTTTCATATCAGAGAGAGAGACAGACTACCCAGAATGTCCCGTCCTTCATATCAGAGAGAGAGAGACAGACTACCCAGAATGTCCCGTCCTTCATATCAGAGAGAGAGAGACTACCCAGAATGTCCCATCCTTCATATCAGAGAGAGAGACAGACGACCCAGAATGTCCCGTCCTTCATATCAGAGAGAGACAGACGACCCAGAATGTTCCGTCCTTCATATCAGAGAGAGACAGACTACCCAGAATGTCCCGTCCTTCATATCAGAGAGAGACAGATGACCCAGAATGTCCCGTCCTTCATATCAGAGAGAGACAGACTACCCAGAATGTCCCGTCCTTCATATCAGATAGAGAGACAGACTACCCAGAATGTCCCGTCCTTCATATCAGAGAGAGACAGACTACCCAGAATGTCCCGTCCTTCATATCAGAGAGAGACAGACTACCCAGAATGTCCCGTCCTTCATATCAGAGAACGAGACAGACTACCCAGAATGTCCCGTCCTTCATATCAGAGAGAGAGACAGACTACCCAGAATGTCCCGTCCTTCATATCAGAGAGAGAGACAGACTACCCAGAATGTCCCGTCCTTCATATCAGAGAGAGAGACAGACTACCCAGAATGTCCCGTCCTTCATATCAGAGAGAGACAGACTACCCAGAATGTCCCGTCCTTCATATCAGAGAGAGAGACAGACGACCCAGAATGTCCCGTCCTTCATATCAGAGAGAGAGAGAGACTACCCAGAATGTCCCGTCCTTCATACCAGAGAGAGAGACAGACTACCCAGAATGTCCCGTCCTTCCTATCAGAGAGAGAGACAGACTACCCAGAATGTCCCGTCCTTCATATCAGAGAGAGACAGACTACCCAGAATGTCCCGTCCTTCATATCAGAGAGAGACAGACTACCCAGAATGTCCCGTCCTTCATATCAGAGAGAGAGACAGACGACCCAGAATGTCCCGTCCTTCATATCAGAGAGAGAGAGAGACTACCCAGAATGTCCCGTCCTTCATACCAGAGAGAGAGACAGACTACCCAGAATGTCCCGTCCTTCCTATCAGAGAGAGAGACAGACTACCCAGAATGTCCCGTCCTTCATATCAGAGAGAGACAGACTACCCAGAATGTCCCGTCCTTCATATCAGAGAGAGACAGACGACCCAGAATGTCCCATCCTTCATATCAGAGAGAGAGACAGACTACCCAGAATGTCCCGTCCTTCATATCAGAGAGAGAGACAGATTACCCAGAATGTCCCGTCCTTCATATCAGAGAGAGAGACAGACTACCCAGAATGTCCCGTCCTTCATATCAGATAGAGACAGACTACCCAGAATGTCCCGTCCTTCATATCAGAGAACGAGACAGACTACCCAGAATGTCACGTCCTTCATATCAGAGAGAGACAGACTACCCAGAATGTCCCGTCCTTCATATCAGAGACAGACAGACTACCCAGAATGTCCCGTCCTTCATATCAGAGAGAGACAGACTACCCAGAATGTCCCGTCCTTCATATCAGAGAGAGACAGACTACCCAGAATGTCCCGTCCTTCATATCAGAGAGAGACAGACTACCCAGAATGTCCCGTCCTTCATATCAGAGACAGACAGACTACCCAGAATGTCCCGTCCTTCATATCAGAGAGAGACAGACTACCCAGAATGTCCCGTCCTTCATATCAGAGAGAGAGACAGACTACCCGGAATGTCCCGTCCTTCCAATCAGAGAGAGACAGACGACCCAGAATGTCCCGTCCTTCATATCAGAGAGAGAGACAGACGACCCAGAATGTCCCGTCCTTCATATCAGAGAGAGACAGACTACCCAGAATGTCCCGTCCTTCATATCAGAGAGAGACAGACTACCCAGAATGTCCCGTCCTTCATATCAGAGAGAGAGACAGACTACCCAGAATGTCCCGTCCTTCATATCAGAGAGAGAGACAGACGACCCAGAATGTCCCGTCCTTCATATCAGAGAGAGAGAGAGAGAGAGAGACTACCCAGAATGTCCCGTCCTTCATACCAGCGAGAGAGACAGACTACCCAGAATGTCCCGTCCTTCCTATCAGAGAGAGAGACAGACTACCCAGAATGTCCCATCCTTCATATCAGAGAGAGACAGACTACCCAGAATGTCCCGTCCCACATATCAGAGAGACAGACTACCCAGAATGTACCGTCCTTCATATCAGAGAGAGACAGACTACCCAGAATGTCCCGTCCTTCATATCAGAAAGAGACAGACTACCCAGAATGTCCCGTCCTTCATATCAGAGAGAGAGACAGACTACCCAGAATGTCCCGTCCTTCATATCAGAGAGAGACAGACGACCCAGAATGTCCCGTCCTTCATATCAGAGAGAGAGACAGACTACCCAGAATGTCCCGTCCTTCATATCAGAGAGAGACAGACGACCCAGAATGTCCCGTCCTTCATATCAGAGAGAGACAGACGACCCAGAATGTCCCGTCCTTCATATCAGAGAGAGACAGACGACCCAGAATGTCCCGTCCTTCATATCAGAGAGAGACAGACGACCCAGAATGTCCCGTCCTTCATATCAGAGAGAGACAGACTACCCAGAATGTCCCGTCCTTCATATCAGAGAGAGAGAGAGACTACCCAGAATGTCCCGTCTTTCATATCAGAGAGAGACAGACTACCCGGAATGTCCCGTCCTTCATATCAGAGAGAGACAGACTACCCAGAATGTCCCGTCCTTCATATCAGAGAGAGAGACAGACTACCCAGAATGTCCCGTCCTTCATATCAGAGAGAGACAGACTACCCAGAATGTCCCGTCCTTCATATCAGAGAGAGAGACAGACTACCCAGAATGTCCCGTCCTTCATATCAGAGAGAGACAGACGACCCAGAATGTCCCGTCCTTCATATCAGAGAGAGAGACAGACTACCCAGAATGTCCCGTCCTTCATATCAGAGAGAGACAGACGACCCAGAATGTCCCGTCCTTCATATCAGAGAGAGACAGACGACCCAGAATGTCCCGTCCTTCATATCAGAGAGAGACAGACGACCCAGAATGTCCCGTCCTTCATATCAGAGAGAGACAGACGACCCAGAATGTCCCGTCCTTCATATCAGAGAGAGACAGACTACCCAGAATGTCCCGTCCTTCATATCAGAGAGAGAGAGAGACGACCCAGAATGTCCCGTCCTTCATATCAGAGAGAGACAGACGACCCAGAATGTCCCATCCTTCATATCAGAGAGAGACAGACTACCCAGAATGTCCCGTCCTTCATATCAGAGAGAGACAGACTACCCAGAAAGTCCCATCCTTCATATCAGAGAGAGAGAGACAGACTACCCAGAATGTCCCGTCCTTCATATCAGAGAGAGACAGACTACCCAGAATGTCCCGTCCTTCATATCAGGGAGAGAGACAGACTACCCAGAATGCCCCATCCTTCATATCAGAGAGAGACAGACTACCCAGAATGCCCCATCCTTCATGACAGAGAGAGAGACTACCCAGAGTGTCCCGTCCTTCATATCAGAGATCGAGACAGACTACCCATAATTTCCCGTTTTTCATATCAGAGAGAGAGACAGACTACCCAGAATGTCCCGTCCTTCATATCAGAGAGAGAGAGACAGACTACCCAGAATGTCCCGTCCTTCATATCAGAGAGAGAGAGACTACCCAGAATGTCCCATCCTTCATATCAGAGAGAGAGACAGACGACCCAGAATGTCCCGTCCTTCATATCAGAGAGAGACAGACGACCCAGAATCTTCCGTCCTTCATATCAGAGAGAGACAGACTACCCAGAATGTCCCGTCCTTCATATCAGGGAGAGAGACAGACTACCCAGAATGCCCCGTCCTTCATATCAGAGAGAGACAGACTACCCAGAATGTCCCGTCCTTCATATCAGAGAGAGACAGACGACCCAGAATGTCCCGTCCTTCTTATCAGAGAGAGAGACAGACGACCCAGAATGTCCCGTCCTTCATATCAGAGAGAGAGAGACGACCCAGAATGTCCCGTCCTTCATATCAGAGAGAGAGAGACGACCCAGAATGTCCCGTTCTTCATACCAGAGAGAGAGACAGACTACCCAGAATGTCCCGTCCTTCCTATCAGAGAGAGAGACAGACTACCCAGAATGTCCCGTCCTTCATATCAGAGAGAGAGACAGACTACCCAGAATGTCCCGTCCTTCATATCAGAGAGAGAGACAGACTACCCAGAATGTCCCGTCCTTCATATCAGAGAGAGACAGACTACCCAGAATGTCCCGTCCTTCATATCAGAGAGACAGACTACCCAGAATGTCCCGTCCTTCATATCAGAGAGAGACAGACTACCCAGAATGTCCCGTCCTTCATATCAGAGAGAGAGACAGACTACCCAGAATGTCCCGTCCTTCATATCAGAGAGAGACAGACTACCCAGAATGTCCCGTCCTTCATATCAGAGAGAGAGAGACTACCCAGAATGTCCCATCCTTCATATCAGAGAGAGAGACAGACGACCCAGAATGTCCCGTCCTTCATATCAGAGAGAGACAGACGACCCAGAATGTTCCGTCCTTCATATCAGAGAGAGACAGACTACCCAGAATGTCCCGTCCTTCATATCAGGGAGAGAGACAGACTACCCAGAATGCCCCGTCCTTCATATCAGAGAGAGACAGACTACCCAGAATGTCCCGTCCTTCATATCAGAGAGAGACAGATGACCCAGAATGTCCCGTCCTTCATATCAGAGAGAGACAGACTACCCAGAATGTCCCGTCCTTCATATCAGATAGAGAGACAGACTACCCAGAATGTCCCGTCCTTCATATCAGAGAGAGACAGACTACCCAGAATGTCCCGTCCTTCATATCAGAGAGAGACAGACTACCCAGAATGTCCCGTCCTTCATATCAGAGAACGAGACAGACTACCCAGAATGTCCCGTCCTTCATATCAGAGAGAGAGACAGACTACCCAGAATGTCCCGTCCTTCATATCAGAGAGAGAGACAGACTACCCAGAATGTCCCGTCCTTCATATCAGAGAGAGAGACAGACTACCCAGAATGTCCCGTCCTTCATATCAGAGAGAGACAGACTACCCAGAATGTCCCGTCCTTCATATCAGAGAGAGAGACAGACGACCCAGAATGTCCCGTCCTTCATATCAGAGAGAGAGAGAGACTACCCAGAATGTCCCGTCCTTCATACCAGAGAGAGAGACAGACTACCCAGAATGTCCCGTCCTTCCTATCAGAGAGAGAGACAGACTACCCAGAATGTCCCGTCCTTCATATCAGAGAGAGACAGACTACCCAGAATGTCCCGTCCTTCATATCAGAGAGAGACAGACTACCCAGAATGTCCCGTCCTTCATATCAGAGAGAGAGACAGACGACCCAGAATGTCCCGTCCTTCATATCAGAGAGAGAGAGAGACTACCCAGAATGTCCCGTCCTTCATACCAGAGAGAGAGACAGACTACCCAGAATGTCCCGTCCTTCCTATCAGAGAGAGAGACAGACTACCCAGAATGTCCCGTCCTTCATATCAGAGAGAGACAGACTACCCAGAATGTCCCGTCCTTCATATCAGAGAGAGACAGACGACCCAGAATGTCCCATCCTTCATATCAGAGAGAGAGACAGACTACCCAGAATGTCCCGTCCTTCATATCAGAGAGAGAGACAGACTACCCAGAATGTCCCGTCCTTCATATCAGAGAGAGAGAGAGACTACCCAGAATATCCCGTCCTTCATATCAGAGAGAGAGACAGATTACCCAGAATGTCCCGTCCTTCATATCAGAGAGAGACAGACTACCCAGAATGTCCCGTCCTTCATATCAGAGAGAGACAGACTACCCAGAATGTCCCGTCCTTCATATCAGAGAGAGACAGACTACCCAGAATGTCCCGTCCTTCATATCAGAGAGAGACAGACTACCCAGAATGTCCCGTCCTTCATATCAGAGACAGACAGACTACCCAGAATGTCCCGTCCTTCATATCAGAGAGAGACAGACTACCCAGAATGTCCCGTCCTTCATATCAGAGAGAGAGACAGACTACCCGGAATGTCCCGTCCTTCCAATCAGAGAGAGACAGACGACCCAGAATGTCCCGTCCTTCATATCAGAGAGAGAGACAGACGACCCAGAATGTCCCGTCCTTCATATCAGAGAGAGACAGACTACCCAGAATGTCCCGTCCTTCATATCAGAGAGAGACAGACTACCCAGAATGTCCCGTCCTTCATATCAGAGAGAGAGACAGACTACCCAGAATGTCCCGTCCTTCATCTCAGAGAACGAGACAGACTACCCAGAATGTCCCGTCCTTCAAATCAGAGAGAGACAGACTACCCAGAATGTCCCATCCTTCATATCAGAGAGAGACAGACTACCCAGAATGTCCCGTCCTTCATATCAGAGAGAGAGACAGACGACCCAGAATGTCCCGTCCTTCATATCAGAGAGAGACAGACTACCCAGAATGTCCCGTCCTTCATATCAGAGAGAGACAGACTACCCAGAATGTCCCGTCCTTCATATCAGAGAGAGAGACAGACTACCCAGAATGTCCCGTCCTTCATATCAGAGAGAGAGACAGACGACCCAGAATGTCCCGTCCTTCATATCAGAGAGAGAGAGAGAGAGAGACTACCCAGAATGTCCCGTCCTTCATACCAGCGAGAGAGACAGACTACCCAGAATGTCCCGTCCTTCCTATCAGAGAGAGAGACAGACTACCCAGAATGTCCCATCCTTCATATCAGAGAGAGACAGACTACCCAGAATGTCCCGTCCCACATATCAGAGAGACAGACTACCCAGAATGTACCGTCCTTCATATCAGAGAGAGACAGACTACCCAGAATGTCCCGTCCTTCATATCAGAAAGAGACAGACTACCCAGAATGTCCCGTCCTTCATATCAGAGAGAGAGACAGACTACCCAGAATGTCCCGTCCTTCATATCAGAGAGAGACAGACGACCCAGAATGTCCCGTCCTTCATATCAGAGAGAGAGACAGACTACCCAGAATGTCCCGTCCTTCATATCAGAGAGAGACAGACGACCCAGAATGTCCCGTCCTTCATATCAGAGAGAGACAGACGACCCAGAATGTCCCGTCCTTCATATCAGAGAGAGACAGACGACCCAGAATGTCCCGTCCTTCATATCAGAGAGAGACAGACGACCCAGAATGTCCCGTCCTTCATATCAGAGAGAGAGAGAGACGACCCAGAATGTCCCGTCCTTCATATCAGAGAGAGACAGACGACCCAGAATGTCCCATCCTTCATATCAGAGAGAGACAGACTACCCAGAATGTCCCGTCCTTCATATCAGAGAGAGACAGACTACCCAGAAAGTCCCATCCTTCATATCAGAGAGAGAGACAGACTACCCAGAATGTCCCGTCCTTCATATCAGAGAGAGACAGACTACCCAGAATGTCCCGTCCTTCATATCAGGGAGAGAGACAGACTACCCAGAATGCCCCATCCTTCATATCAGAGAGAGACAGACTACCCAGAATGCCCCATCCTTCATGACAGAGAGAGAGACTACCCAGAGTGTCCCGTCCTTCATATCAGAGACCGAGACAGACTACCCATAATTTCCCGTTTTTCATATCAGAGAGAGAGACAGACTACCCAGAATGTCCCGTCCTTCATATCAGAGAGAGAGAGACAGACTACCCAGAATGTCCCGTCCTTCATATCAGAGAGAGAGAGACTACCCAGAATGTCCCATCCTTCATATCAGAGAGAGAGACAGACGACCCAGAATGTCCCGTCCTTCATATCAGAGAGAGACAGACGACCCAGAATGTTCCGTCCTTCATATCAGAGAGAGACAGACTACCCAGAATGTCCCGTCCTTCATATCAGGAAGAGAGACAGACTACCCAGAATGCCCCGTCCTTCATATCAGAGAGAGACAGACTACCCAGAATGTCCCGTCCTTCATATCAGAGAGAGACAGACGACCCAGAATGTCCCGTCCTTCTTATCAGAGAGAGAGACAGACGACCCAGAATGTCCCGTCCTTCATATCAGAGAGAGAGAGACGACCCAGAATGTCCCGTCCTTCATATCAGAGAGAGAGAGACGACCCAGAATGTCCCGTTCTTCATACCAGAGAGAGAGACAGACTACCCAGAATGTCCCGTCCTTCCTATCAGAGAGAGAGACAGACTACCCAGAATGTCCCGTCCTTCATATCAGAGAGAGAGACAGACTACCCAGAATGTCCCGTCCTTCATATCAGAGAGAGAGACAGACTACCCAGAATGTCCCGTCCTTCATATCAGAGAGAGACAGACTACCCAGAATGTCCCGTCCTTCATATCAGAGAGAGAGAGACTACCCAGAATGTCCCATCCTTCATATCAGAGAGAGAGACAGACGACCCAGAATGTCCCGTCCTTCATATCAGAGAGAGACAGACGACCCAGAATGTTCCGTCCTTCATATCAGAGAGAGACAGACTACCCAGAATGTCCCGTCCTTCATATCAGGGAGAGAGACAGACTACCCAGAATGCCCCGTCCTTCATATCAGAGAGAGACAGACTACCCAGAATGTCCCGTCCTTCATATCAGAGAGAGACAGATGACCCAGAATGTCCCGTCCTTCATATCAGAGAGAGACAGACTACCCAGAATGTCCCGTCCTTCATATCAGATAGAGAGACAGACTACCCAGAATGTCCCGTCCTTCATATCAGAGAGAGACAGACTACCCAGAATGTCCCGTCCTTCATATCAGAGAGAGACAGACTACCCAGAATGTCCCGTCCTTCATATCAGAGAACGAGACAGACTACCCAGAATGTCCCGTCCTTCATATCAGAGAGAGAGACAGACTACCCAGAATGTCCCGTCCTTCATATCAGAGAGAGAGACAGACTACCCAGAATGTCCCGTCCTTCATATCAGAGAGAGAGACAGACTACCCAGAATGTCCCGTCCTTCATATCAGAGAGAGACAGACTACCCAGAATGTCCCGTCCTTCATATCAGAGAGAGAGACAGACGACCCAGAATGTCCCGTCCTTCATATCAGAGAGAGAGAGAGACTACCCAGAATGTCCCGTCCTTCATACCAGAGAGAGAGACAGACTACCCAGAATGTCCCGTCCTTCATATCAGAGAGAGAGACAGACTACCCAGAATGTCCCGTCCTTCATATCAGAGAGAGAGACAGACTACCCAGAATGTCCCGTCCTTCATATCAGAGAGAGAGACAGACTACCCAGAATGTCCCGTCCTTCATATCAGAGAGAGACAGACTACCCAGAATGTCCCGTCCTTCATATCAGAGAGAGACAGACTACCCAGAATGTCCCGTCCTTCATATCAGAGAGAGAGACAGACGACCCAGAATGTCCCGTCCTTCATATCAGAGAGAGAGAGAGACTACCCAGAATGTCCCGTCCTTCATACCAGAGAGAGAGACAGACTACCCAGAATGTCCCGTCCTTCCTATCAGAGAGAGAGACAGACTACCCAGAATGTCCCGTCCTTCCTATCAGAGAGAGACAGACTACCCAGAATGTCCCGTCCTTCATATCAGAGAGAGACAGACGACCCAGAATGTCCCATCCTTCATATCAGAGAGAGAGACAGACTACCCAGAATGTCCCGTCCTTCATATCAGAGAGAGAGACAGACTACCCAGAATGTCCCGTCCTTCATATCAGAGAGAGAGAGAGACTACCCAGAATATCCCGTCCTTCATATCAGAGAGAGAGACAGATTACCCAGAATGTCCCGTCCTTCATATCAGAGAGAGACAGACTACCCAGAATGTCCCGTCCTTCATATCAGAGAACGAGACAGACTACCCAGAATGTCACGTCCTTCATATCAGAGAGAGACAGACTACCCAGAATGTCCCGTCCTTCATATCAGAGACAGACAGACTACCCAGAATGTCCCGTCCTTCATATCAGAGAGAGACAGACTACCCAGAATGTCCCGTCCTTCATATCAGAGAGAGACAGACTACCCAGAATGTCCCGTCCTTCATATCAGAGAGAGACAGACTACCCAGAATGTCCCGTCCTTCATATCAGAGACAGACAGACTACCCAGAATGTCCCGTCCTTCATATCAGAGAGAGACAGACTACCCAGAATGTCCCGTCCTTCATATCAGAGAGAGAGACAGACTACCCGGAATGTCCCGTCCTTCCAATCAGAGAGAGACAGACGACCCAGAATGTCCCGTCCTTCATATCAGAGAGAGAGACAGACGACCCAGAATGTCCCGTCCTTCATATCAGAGAGAGACAGACTACCCAGAATGTCCCGTCCTTCATATCAGAGAGAGACAGACTACCCAGAATGTCCCGTCCTTCATATCAGAGAGAGAGACAGACTACCCAGAATGTCCCGTCCTTCATATCAGAGAACGAGACAGACTACCCAGAATGTCCCGTCCTTCAAATCAGAGAGAGACAGACTACCCAGAATGTCCCATCCTTCATATCAGAGAGAGACAGACTACCCAGAATGTCCCGTCCTTCATATCAGAGAGAGAGACAGACGACCCAGAATGTCCCGTCCTTCATATCAGAGAGAGACAGACTACCCAGAATGTCCCGTCCTTCATATCAGAGAGAGACAGACTACCCAGAATGTCCTGTCCTTCATATCAGAGAGAGACAGACTACCCAGAATGTCCCGTCCTTCATATCAGAGAGAGAGACAGACTACCCAGAATGTCCCGTCCTTCATATCAGAGAGAGACAGACGACCCAGAATGTCCCGTCCTTCATATCAGAGAGAGAGAGAGAGAGAGACTACCCAGAATGTCCCGTCCTTCATACCAGCGAGAGAGACAGACTACCCAGAATGTCCCGTCCTTCCTATCAGAGAGAGAGACAGACTACCCAGAATGTCCCATCCTTCATATCAGAGAGAGACAGACTACCCAGAATGTCCCGTCCCACATATCAGAGAGACAGACTACCCAGAATGTACCGTCCTTCATATCAGAGAGAGACAGACTACCCAGAATGTCCCGTCCTTCATATCAGAAAGAGACAGACTACCCAGAATGTCCCGTCCTTCATATCAGAGAGAGAGACAGACTACCCAGAATGTCCCGTCCTTCATATCAGAGAGAGACAGACGACCCAGAATGTCCCGTCCTTCATATCAGAAGAGAGAGACAGACTACCCAGAATGTCCCGTCCTTCATATCAGAGAGAGACAGACGACCCAGAATGTCCCGTCCTTCATATCAGAGAGAGACAGACGACCCAGAATGTCCCGTCCTTCATATCAGAGAGAGACAGACGACCCAGAATGTCCCGTCCTTCATATCAGAGAGAGACAGACGACCCAGAATGTCCCGTCCTTCATATCAGAGAGAGACAGAAGACCCAGAATGTCCCGTCCTTCATATCAGAGAGAGAGAGAGACTACCCAGAATGTCCCTTCCTTCATATCAGAGAGAGACAGACTACCCAGAATGTCCCGTCCTTCATATCAGAGAGAGAGAGAGACTACCCAGAATGTCCCGTCTTTCATATCAGAGAGAGACAGACTACCCGGAATGTCCCGTCCTTCATATCAGAGAGGCAGACTACCCAGAATGTCCCGTCCTTCATATCAGAGAGAGACAGACTACCCAGAATGTCCCGTCCTTCATATCAGAGAGAGAGACAGACTACCCAGAATGTCCCGTCCTTCATATCAGAGAGAGACAGACTACCCAGAATGTCCCGTCCTTCATATCAGAGAGAGAGACAGACTACCCAGAATGTCCCGTCCTTCATATCAGAGAGAGACAGACGACCCAGAATGTCCCGTCCTTCATATCAGAGAGAGAGACAGACTACCCAGAATGTCCCGTCCTTCATATCAGAGAGAGACAGACGACCCAGAATGTCCCGTCCTTCATATCAGAGAGAGACAGACGACCCAGAATGTCCCGTCCTTCATATCAGAGAGAGACAGACGACCCAGAATGTCCCGTCCTTCATATCAGAGAGAGACAGACGACCCAGAATGTCCCGTCCTTCATATCAGAGAGAGACAGACTACCCAGAATGTCCCGTCCTTCATATCAGAGAGAGAGAGAGACGACCCAGAATGTCCCGTCCTTCATATCAGAGAGAGACAGACGACCCAGAATGTCCCGTCCTTCATATCAGAGAGAGACAGACTACCCAGAATGTCCCGTCCTTCCTATCAGAGAGACAGACTACCCAGAATGTCCCGTCCTTCATATCAGAGAGAGACAGACTACCCAGAATGTCCCGTCCTTCATATCAGGGAGAGAGACAGACTACCCAGAATGCCCCATCCTTCATATCAGAGAGAGACAGACTACCCAGAATGCCCCATCCTTCATGACAGAGAGAGAGACTACCCAGAGTGTCCCGTCCTTCATATCAGAGACCGAGACAGACTACCCATAATTTCCCGTTTTTCATATCAGAGAGAGAGACAGACTACCCAGAATGTCCCGTCCTTCATATCAGAGAGAGAGAGACAGACTACCCAGAATGTCCCGTCCTTCATATCAGAGAGAGAGAGACTACCCAGAATGTCCCATCCTTCATATCAGAGAGAGAGACAGACGACCCAGAATGTCCCGTCCTTCATATCAGAGAGAGACAGACGACCCAGAATGTTCCGTCCTTCATATCAGAGAGAGACAGACTACCCAGAATGTCCCGTCCTTCATATCAGGGAGAGAGACAGACTACCCAGAATGCCCCGTCCTTCATATCAGAGAGAGACAGACTACCCAGAATGTCCCGTCCTTCATATCAGAGAGAGACAGACGACCCAGAATGTCCCGTCCTTCTTATCAGAGAGAGAGACAGACGACCCAGAATGTCCCGTCCTTCATATCAGAGAGAGAGAGACGACCCAGAATGTCCCGTTCTTCATACCAGAGAGAGAGACAGACTACCCAGAATGTCCCGTCCTTCCTATCAGAGAGAGAGACAGACTACCCAGAATGTCCCGTCCTTCATATCAGAGAGAGAGACAGACTACCCAGAATGTCCCGTCCTTCATATCAGAGAGAGAGACAGACTACCCAGAATGTCCCGTCCTTCATATCAGAGAGAGACAGACTACCCAGAATGTCCCGTCCTTCATATCAGAGAGACAGACTACCCAGAATGTCCCGTCCTTCATATCAGAGAGAGACAGACTACCCAGAATGTCCCGTCCTTCATATCAGAGAGAGAGACAGACTACCCAGAATGTCCCGTCCTTCATATCAGGGAGAGACAGACTACCCAGAATGTCCCGTCCTTCATATCAGAGAGAGACAGACTACCCAGAATGTCCCGTCCTTCATATCAGAGAGAGAGACAGACTACCCAGAATGTCCCGTCCTTCCGATCAGAGAGAGACAGACGACCCAGAATGTCCCGTCCTTCATATCAGAGAGAGAGACAGACGACCCAGAATGTCCCGTCCTTCATATCAGAGAGAGACAGACTACCCAGAATGTCCCGTCCTTCATATCAGAGAGAGACAGACTACCCAGAATGTCCCATCCTTCATATCAGAGAGAGAGACAGACTACCCAGAATGTCCCGTCCTTCAAATCAGAGAGAGACAGACTACCTAGAATGTCCCATCCTTCATATCAGAGAGAGACAGACTACCCAGAATGTCCCGTCCTTCATATCAGAGAGAGAGACAGACGACCCAGAATGTCCCGTCCTTCATATCAGAGAGAGACAGACTACCCAGAATGTCCCGTCCTTCATATCAGAGAGAGACAGACTACCCAGAATGTCCCGTCCTTCATATCAGAGAGAGAGACAGACGACCCAGAATGTCCCGTCCTTCATATCAGAGAGAGAGAGAGACTACCCAGAATGTCCCGTCCTTCATACCAGCGAGAGAGACAGACTACCCAGAATGTCCTGTCCTTCCTATCAGAGAGAGAGACAGACTACCCAGAATGTCCCGTCCTTCATATCAGAGAGAGACAGACTACCCAGAATGTCCCGTCCTTCATATCAGAGAGAGAGACAGACGACCCAGAATGTCCCGTCCTTCATATCAGAGAGAGAGAGAGACTACCCAGAATGTCCCGTCCTTCATACCAGCGAGAGAGACAGACTACCCAGAATGTCCTGTCCTTCCTATCAGAGAGAGAGACAGACTACCCAGAATGTACCGTCCTTCATATCAGAGAGAGACAGACGACCCAGAATGTCCCATCCTTCATATCAGAGAGAGACAGACGACCCAGAATGTCCCGTCCTTCATATCAGAGAGAGACAGACGACCCAGAATGTCCCGTCCTTCATATCAGAGAGAGACAGACGACCCAGAATGTCCCGTCCTTCATATCAGAGAGAGACAGATGACCCAGAATGTCCCGTCCTTCATATCAGAGAGAGAGACAGACTACCCAGAATGTCCCGTCCTTCATATCAGAGAGAGACAGACTACCCGGAATGTCCCGTCCTTCATATCAGAGAGAGACAGACTACCCAGAATGTCCCGTCCTTCATATCAGAGAGAGAGACAGACTACCCGGAATGTCCCGTCCTTCATATCAGAGAGAGACAGACTACCCAGAAAGTCCCGTCCTTCATATCAGAGAGAGAGACAGACGACCCAGAATGTCCCGTCCTTCATATCAGAGAGAGACAGACTACCCAGAATGTCCCGTCCTTCATATCAGAGAGAGACAGACTACCCAGAATGCCCCATTCTTCATGACAGAGAGAGAGACTACCCAGAGTGTCCCATCCTTCATGTCAGAGAGAGACAGACATCCCAGAATTTCCCGTTTTCCATATCAGAGAGAGAGACAGACTACCCAGAATGTCCCGTCCTTCATATCAGAGAGAGAGAGACAGACTACCCAGAATGTCCCGTCCTTCATATCAGAGAGAGACAGACTACCCAGAATGTCCCGTCCTTCTTATCAGAGAGAGAGACAGACGACCCAGAATGTCCCGTCCTTCATATCAGAGAGAGAGAGACTACCCAGAATGTCCCGTCCTTCATACCAGAGAGAGAGACAGACTACCCAGAATGTCCCGTCCTTCCTATCAGAGAGAGAGACAGACTACCCAGAATGTCCCGTCCTTCCTATAAGAGAGAGACAGACGACCCAGAATGTCCCGTCCTTCATATCAGAGAGAGAGACAGACGACCCAGAATGTCCAGTCCTTCATATCAGAGAGAGACAGACTACCCAGAATGTCCCGTCCTTCATATCAGAGAGAGACAGACTACCCAGAATGTCCCGTCCTTCATATCAGAGAGAGAGACAGACTACCCAGAATGTCCCGTCCTTCATATCAGAGAGAGAGACAGACTACCCAGAATGTCCCGTCCTTCATATCAGAGAGAGAGACAGACTACCCAGAATGTCCCGTCCTTCATATCAGAGAACGAGACAGACTACCCAGAATGTCCCGTCCTTCATATCAGAGAGAGACAGACGACCCAGAATGTCCCGTCCTTCATATCAGAGAGACAGACGACCCAGAATGTCCCGTCCTTCATATCAGAGACAGACAGACTACCCAGAATGTCCCATCCTTCATATCAGAGAGAGAGACAGACTACCCAGAATGTCCCGTCCTTCCTATCAGAGAGAGACAGACGACCCAGAATGTCCCGTCCTTCATATCAGAGAGAGAGACAGACGACCCAGAATGTCCCGTCCTTCATATCAGAGAGAGAGAGACTACCCAGAATGTCCCGTCCTTCATATCAGAGAGAGACAGACGACCCAGAATGTCCCGTCCTTCATATCAGAGAGAGAGACAGACTACCCAGAATGTCCCGTCCTTCATATCAGAGAAAGAGACAGACGACCCAGAATGTCCCGTCCTTCATATCAGAGAGAGAGAGAGACTACCCAGAATGTCCCGTCCTTCATACCAGCGAGAGAGACAGACTACCCAGAATGTCCCGTCCTTCCTATCAGAGAGAGAGACAGACTACCCAGAATGTCCCATCCTTCATATCAGAGAGAGACAGACTACCCAGAATGTCCCGTCCCACATATCAGAGAGACAGACTACCCAGAATGTACCGTCCTTCATATCAGAGAGAGACAGACTACCCAGAATGTCCCGTCCTTCATATCAGAGAGAGACAGACGACCCAGAATGTCCCGTCCTTCCTATCAGAGAGAGACAGACGACCCAGAATGTCCCGTCCTTCATATCAGAGAGAGACAGACGACCCAGAATGTCCCGTCCTTCATATCAGAGAGAGACAGACGACCCAGAATGTCCCGTCCTTCATATCAGAGAGAGACAGACGACCCAGAATGTCCCGTCCTTCATATCAGAGAGAGACAGACGACCCAGAATGTCCCGTCCTTCATATCAGAGAGAGAGAGAGACTACCCAGAATGTCCCGTCCTTCATATCAGAGAGGCAGACTACCCAGAATGTCCCGTCCTTCATATCAGAGAGAGACAGACTACCCAGAATGTCCCGTCCTTCATATCAGAGAGAGAGACAGACTACCCAGAATGTCCCGTCCTTCATATCAGAGAGAGACAGACTACCCAGAAAGTCCCGTCCTTCATATCAGAGAGAGAGACAGACTACCCAGAATGTCCCGTCCTTCATATCAGAGAGAGACAGACTACCCAGAATGTCCCGTCCTTCATATCAGAGAGAGAGACAGACTACCCAGAATGTCCCGTCCTTCATATCAGAGAGAGAGACAGACTACCCAGAATGTCCCGTCCTTCATATCAGAGAGAGAGACAGACTACCCAGAATGTCCCGTCCTTCATATCAGAGAGAGAGACAGACTACCCAGAATGTCCCGTCCTTCATATCAGGGAGAGAGACAGACTACCCAGAATGTCCCATCCTTCATGACAGAGAGAGAGACTACCCAGAATGTCCCGTCCTTCATATCAGAGACCGAGACAGACTACCCAGAATTTCCCGTTTTTCATATCAGAGAGAGAGACAGACTACCCAGAATGTCTCGTCCTTCATATTAGAAACAGAGACAGACTACCCAGAATGTCACGTCCTTCATATCAGAGAGAGAGACAGACGACCCAGAATGTCCCGTCCTTCATATCAGAGAGAGACAGACGACCCAGAATGTCCCATCCTTCATATCAGAGAGAGACAGACTACCCAGAATGTCCCGTCCTTCATATCAGGGAGAGAGACAGACTACCAGAATGCCCCGTCCTTCATATCAGAGAGAGACAGACTACCCAGAATGTCCCGTCCTTCATATCAGAGAGAGACAGACTACCCAGAATGTCCCGTCCTTCATATCAGAGAGAGAGACAGACTACCCAGAATGTCTCGTCCTTCATATCAGAAAGACAGACTACCCAGAATGTCCCGTCCTTCATATCAGAGAGAGACAGACTACCCAGAATGCCCCGTCCTTCATATCAGAGAGAGACAGACTACCCAGAATGTCCCGTCGTTCATATCAGAGAGAGACAGACGACCCAGAATGTCCCGTCCTTCTTATCAGAGAGAGAGACAGACTACCCAGAATGTCCCGTCCTTCATATCAGAGAGAGACAGACTACCCAGAATGTCCCGTCCTTCATATCAGAGAGAGACAGACTACCCAGAATGTCCCGTCTTTCATATCAGAGAGAGAGAGACAGACTACCCAGAATGTCCCGTCCTTCATATCAGAGAGAGACAGACTACCCAGAATGTCCCGTCCTTCATATCAGAGAGAGACAGACTACCCAGAATGTCCCGTCCTTCATATCAGAGAGAGAGACAGACTACCCAGAATGTCCCGTCCTTCATATCAGAGAGAGAGACAGACTACCCAGAATGTCCCGTCCTTCATATCAGAGAGAGAGACAGACTACCCAGAATGTCCCGTCCTTCATATCAGAGAGAGACAGACAACCCAGAATGTCCCGTCCTTCATATCAGAGAGAGAGACAGACTACCCAGAATGTCCCGTCCTTCATATCAGAGAGAGACAGACTACCCAGAATGTCCCGTCCTTCATATCAGAGAGAGAGACAGACTACCCAGAATGTCCCGTCCTTCATATCAGAGAGAGAGACAGACTACCCAGAATGTCCCGTCCTTCATATCAGAGAGAGACAGACTACCCAGAATGTCCCGTCCTTCATATCAGAGAGAGACAGACTACCCAGAATGTCCCGTCCTTCATATCAGAGAGAGACAGACAACCCAGAATGTCCCGTCCTTCATATCAGAGAGAGAGACAGACTACCCAGAATGTCCCGTCCTTCATATCAGAGAGAGACAGACTACCCAGAATGTCCCGTCCTTCATATCAGAGAGACAGACTACCCAGAATGTCCCGTCCTTCATATCAGAGAGAGAGACAGACTACCCAGAATGTCCCGTCCTTCATATCAGAGAGAGACAGACTACCCACAATGTCCCGTCCTTCATATCAGAGAGAGAGACAGACTACCCAGAATGTCCCGTCCTTCATATCAGGGAGAGAGACAGACTACCCAGAATGTCCCATCCTTCATATCAGAGAGAGAGAGACTACCCAGAATGTCCCATCCTTCATATCAGAGAGAGACAGACTACCCAGAATGTCCCATCCTTCATATCAGAGAGAGACAGACTACCCAGAATGTCCCGTCCTTCATATCAGAGAGAGACAGACTACCCAGAATGTCCCGTCCTTCATATCAGAGAGAGAGAGAGACTACCCAGAATGTCCCATCCTTCATATCAGAGAGAGACAGACTACCCAGAATGTCCCGTCCTTCATATCAGAGAGAGAGAGACAGACTACCCAGAATGTCCCGTCCTTCATATCAGAGAGAGAGACAGACTACCCAGAATGTCCCGTCGTTCATATCAGAGAGAGAGACAGACTACCCAGAATGTCCCGTCCTTCATATCAGAGAGAGACAGATGACCCAGAATGTCCCATCCTTCATATCAGAGAGAGACAGACTACCCAGAATGTCCCGTCCTTCATATCAGAGAGAGACAGACTACCCAGAATGTCCCGTCCTTCATATCAGAGAGAGAGAGACAGACTACCCAGAATGTCCCGTCCTTCATATCAGAGAGAGAGACAGACTACCCAGAATGTCCCGTCCTTCATATCAGAGAGAGACAGACTACCCAGAATGTCCCGTCCTTCATATCAGAGAGAGAGAGACAGACTACCCAGAATGTCCCGTCCTTCATATCAGAGAGAGACAGACGACCCAGAATGTCCCGTCCTTCATATCAGAGAGAGACAGACGACCCAGAATGTCCCGTCCTTCATATCAGAGAGAGAGACAGACTACCCAGAATGTCCCGTCCTTCATATCAGAGAGAGACAGACTACCCAGAATGTCCCGTCCTTCATATCAGAGACCAAGACAGACTACCCAGAATGTCCCGTCCTTCAGATCAGAGAGAGAGACAGACTACCCAGAATGTCCCGTCCTTCATATCAGAGAGAGACAGACTACCCAGAATGTCCCATCCTTCATATCAGAGAGTGAGAGACAACTCAGAATGTCCCATCCTTCATATCAGAGAGAGAGAGACAGACTACCCAGAATGTCCCGTCCTTCATATCAGAGATAGACAGACTGCCCAGAATGTCCCGTCCTTCATATCAGAGAGAGAGACAGACGACCCAGAATGTCCCGTCCTTCATATCAGAGAGAGACAGACTACCCAGAATGTCCCGTCCTTCATATCAGAGAGAGACAGACGACCCAGAATGTCCCGTCCTTCATATCAGAGAGAGAGACAGACGACCCAGAATGTCCCGTCCTTCATATCAGAGAGAGACAGACGACCCAGAATGTCCCGTCCTTCATATCAGAGAGAGACAGACGACCCAGAATGTCCCGTCCTTCATATCAGAGAGAGACAGACTACCCAGAATGTCCCGTCCTTAATATCAGAGACCAAGACAGACTACCCAGAATGTCCCGTCCTTCATATCAGAGAGAGAGACAGACTACCCAGAATGTCCCGTCCTTCATATCAGAGAGAGACAGACGACCCAGAATGTCCCGTCCTTCATATCAGAGATAGACAGACTACCCAGAATGTCCCGTCCTTCATATCAGAGAGAGAGACAGACTACCCAGAATGTCCCGTCCTTCATATCAGAGAGAGACAGACTACCCAGAATGTCCCGTCCTTCATATCAGAGAGAGAGACAGACGACCCAGAATGTCCCGTCCTTCATATCAGAGAGAGACAGACTACCCAGAATGTCCCGTCCTTCATATCAGAGAGAGAGACAGACTACCCAGAATGTCCCGTCCTTCATATCAGAGAGAGACAGACAACCCAGAATGTCCCGTCCTTCATATCAGAGAGAGAGACAGACTACCCAGAATGTCCCGTCCTTCATATCAGAGAGAGACAGACTACCCAGAATGTCCCGTCCTTCATATCAGAGAGACAGACTACCCAGAATGTCCCGTCCTTCATATCAGAGAGAGAGACAGACTACCCAGAATGTCCCGTCCTTCATATCAGAGAGAGACAGACTACCCACAATGTCCCGTCCTTCATATCAGAGAGAGAGACAGACTACCCAGAATGTCCCGTCCTTCATATCAGAGAGAGACAGACTACCCAGAATGTCCCGTCCTTCATATCAGAGAGAGAGACAGACTACCCAGAATTTTTTAATTCTTTTATTTAAAATATCATAAAAAACAGCCATCAATAACATGAAAAGAAAATTTTCAAAGGACACTTTACAAAAAGCCAACAAAAACGGGCTTCCCCGACATTCAAAACATAAACATATTACATATAGCGAAGAACACTTCAAAATAAAACAGGGTTCCGCAATTCCAGGAAAAATAAAGTGTTCCGTGAATCCATTGTCATCCGGAATTTTCTGTATCATTCCATTTTCCAAGTGTCTCCAAGCTGTTTCTCTTTGCAAATGTAGAAACACTAAATTGCCATCCTACACACTATACAATAAACACACCTAGCACTAAACCTAATATCCGCAAGACCCCCCCTCCACCATCCACACGCTGCCTAAAGAAGGCAAAGGAACACACGTTAGTATCATCATACATATAAACAAAAACCTTTTTATTTTTTTGTTAAAAAACAACCTTAACTAAGAGTCGCCAATCCCTCGCGCTCAAACGCCTGGGCAAGAAAACCAACACCCCATAGCACTCGAGCGCAAAGGAGAGTCACCATGTCTAAAAAACAACAAAAAACAAAAACATCAACATAAATTTACTCCATAATCATGAAAAAGGACTCATATGACCACCCATCTCTTCCAAGACCCAAAATGCCAAATCTTCTCCGCATCCTCAGCACCCATTTTTATTATATCACAATAACCATATGTATACAGCCGTCCGCGGACCATGGCCGTACACTCCCTTACACTCACACATTCCCTCTTATATACAACCAAATTCCTCACATCCCACAAACTCTCCTTCACACAACCAATCAACAACCACAATACTCTCGCTTCTTTTTTCCCCAAACCTCCGATACCGTACAATACCATCTCATACGTTATCCCTCTCAGTCCAGTCAAACCTTCAATCAACTTACTCAAACCCTTCCATACAGCCTTCGCATACTTACACTCCCAAAATAAATGATATACACTCTCAACACCCACACACCCCTCCCTCGGACACCTCTCACTATCTACCATACCTCTCCTCCTCTGAAACGCCCGCACAGGCAAACAGCCATGCACCCCCATCCACGACACATCCTTCTGCCTCTTATCCAAATCCTTCATCCCCACCATCCTCCACACACTCTCACTCTCTACCACAGTCAATCCACCAATCCACTCAGGTTCCTCCTTCGCACTTAACCACATCAAAACCTTCTTACATTCCAACCACAAATCACTCTCCACACCCTGTAACCCAAACTTTCCCATTCCTCTTTCAATACGTACATAGAACCAAGGAGACTTAAAACTCATAGGCCTCCTCAGGTCAACCTCACACCACCCATATCTTCTCAACACATTCCCACCCACATACTTCAACATACACCCCGCCAAACTTTCCTTCCTACTCAACTTCACACACATGCCCACATATCGCACAAACAACACTCTTTCCACACTCACCATCCCCTTACCACCATTCAACACCGTTTTCACCACTTTCTCCCGTTTCAACTTTTCAGCCCTTGAGGACCAGAAGAATTGGAAGAACAGTCTAACGATCCGCCTCAGCACCTTATCCTGTGCAGGAAAAACCTGGTATAAAAACCACAAAATTGGCATCAGTACCGCTTTAACAATAAGGACCTTTCCTTCAAGAGACAAAGTCCGCAACGACCAAAAGGTTATTTTTTGCTGTATTTTCCCTATCACATCCTCCCAACTCTCTCTACCAAACAGGTCACATTCAAACTTCACTCCCAACACCCTCACACTTCCCTTACACACCTTCCAATCATGTCTGCCAATCACACCCCAATCACCAAAAAACTTACATTCACTCTTATCCAAATTCATTCTAAATCCACTAGCCATACAAAAAATCTCCACTAACAATTTCGCCCGCCTCAAACTCTCCACATTCTTACAAATCACCGTTATATCATCCATATACCCAATCACCTTCAACATTCTACCCCCACTCCCTGGCACCACTAATCCACTCAAACCTTTATCCCTCACAAACATCCTCACTAAGGGTTCAATTGCACACACAAACAGCACGGGGGACAAAGGACACCCCTGCCTTACTCCTGCCTTCACTTCCACACCATCCGTCACCCATCCATTTACTCGCACTCTACTAGTGATACCCCCATACAAACATCTCACCCACTCAATCATCTTCCTAGGCACCCCCATTTTCTCCAATACCGCAAACATAAAACCATGCGCCACTCTATCATACGCCTTTTCAAAATCTATGTTCAAAACAGCCGCAACACCCTTCCTCTCCTTACAGTCCCACAACACATCCCTCAAACATACCAACCCTTCCGCAATCGTTCGCCCCGGTACCGCACACATCTGTTCTTCCCCAAGCATTCCATCTATCACCCCACGCAGCCTATTAGCAAGTACTTTAGCGATTATTTTATAATCCACATTTAATAAAGAGATAGGTCTCCAATTCTTCAAGTCCTGTTTATTACCTTTTTTAAAGAGCAACACTATCACACTCTCTGCCATACTTTTAGACAACACACCATCTCTCAACACCGTCACACATACCTCATGCACCCACTTCCCAATCACATCCCAAAACGTACTATAAAACTCAACAGGTAAACCATCCAAACCGGGAATTTTCCCTTTCTTCATACCTTTCATACTTCTCTCTATCTCATCAAAACTCACTTCCTTATTCAAAACCATTTTCTCCTCTACCCCCAACCGCTCCTCAATCTCCCCCAACACCTCCCTCTCAACATTCACATCTCTCTTACTCACAGCAAACAAATTCTGATAAAACTTTCTCACTTCACCCATCACCTGCACCTTCCCCCTCACCACCCTTCCATCCTCCCCCAACACACTCGCCACCTCATTCTTACTTCCATACACCTTTCGAAAAAAGAACCGCGTACATCTTTCATCCTTCTCTCTCACAACAGCTTTTGCCTGTGCCAACATTCTTTTCCCTTTCAATTCCATAAACCTATTCACCTTCACCCTAGCTTCAGCCATCTCATTCGCCACATTCTCTCCCCATCCACTTACCTCATCCAAATAACTCAACCTTCTCTGCCACCAATCATACTCCTCACGCTCTCTCTTCACTCTCTCACATCCTTTCCTCACGAAAAACCGTTTCACACCCTCCTTCACCCACTCCCACCAAGCAACTACACTCTCAAACTCCAATCTCTTTTTAACCCATTTACCAAAAACCGTACAAAACTCTTCCCTAACATTCAAATCCTCAAGCAATTCAACATTCATCTTCCATACACCTTTCCCATGCACCTCCTCCGACACCATACTCACGACACATTCGATCCGGCCATGGTCCGTAAACGGTGCCCGCTGTACAGAAAAAGATTCGGCCGAAAATTCCTGCGAAGAGAGGCAAAAATCAATCCTAGAACTCAAATGACGACTCGCAGAAAAATAAGTGTGTCCTTTTAATTTCCCATGATCCACCAAACCCAAGTCTGCACACAACTCGGTCAAAATTTTGCTTGACTTATCCATCCCTCCCCCAAAACTCCCCCCACCCCCCACCCCCCTTCCCCCACCACCACCAACACCCCCCCCACCCCTCCCCCCACCCCCCCCACCCCCCCGACCACCCCCACCCCTCCTATCCCCCCCCTCTATTACACAGTTAAAGTCCCCAAGAACCAATAAAGGTTCACGACCACCCAAAAAAAATCGCATTTGTTGAAATAAATCAATTCTTTCCCTCCTGCCTGTGGGAGCATATACATTTACAATCCTAAAACAGAAATCACCCACCCCCACCCTAACCATTAAAGCTCTTCCCCGTTCAATATGAATTGTTTGCAAAATTTGATACTTCCAACTTTTAAAGAGAATGCCGATTCCTTCATTTCTCCGTACACCCCCTGACCACACTGCAGGTCCAAAGACCCATTCGTTCTTTCCAGGATCCTCCTGAAGGTTGCATTCTTGTATACAGTGGAAGTCCCCCGGAACCAAGGACAAATACTTCAAAATAGCCGCCCTCCTTGGTCCAGAGCATATGCTCCTCACGTTCAATGATGAACAGGTAATATTCATATTAACTATGAGAAGAAAGAGACAAACATTAAGAATCTATAAAATAATGCATATTCCTAAAGTCAAGTCGCCCTCTTCCTACTCCGACTCCTCCCCCCTTTACCAGAGGTTCTCGCCCCTGCCACCCCCTCCATCTTGGTGGTTTCCACCGGTTTCCTGAACCCCATCAGAGACTGCAGACACTCCACTTTGCCAACACTAACGAAAG
This sequence comes from Staurois parvus, assembly GCF_062004578.1. NCBI lineage: Eukaryota > Metazoa > Chordata > Amphibia > Anura > Ranidae > Staurois > Staurois parvus. Next base: position 199,796 of record NW_028319003.1, read on the forward strand.
ATTCAGTAGACCGGGTGGAAGAATCTGAATCAATCTCCACCTCAATCTCCGCTTCCTCCTGCTCAGGACTAGAAACCTCAGAAATGACCTGAGAAGCCGGAATATTTTCCTTCTTCTTTTTCCTCTTCAAAGAATCCCTTGATAAGTCCATACTTTCCCCCACCGCCCCTCCCCCTTCCACTACAGCACTGCCCCTTTCTAGAGTTTCGGAAACCTGAGCCACTGCAGCCCTCAACAGGTTTACACTTTCTTCAGTTGCCCTTCCACCCTCCACCACTGCACTGACCCCCTCCAAGGCTCCAGATGTTTGAGCCGGGGTCCCTACAATGGCTTCCCCAGGTTTGGGCACTTCCAAAGTTTCAGGGACAGCACTGGTAGTAGGCTCCTCCATCCCAGGAGCCCCCCCCCCACCACCGCCGCATAAGATGGCGCCCGTGGTTGACCAGGCCCCTTCGCCGGTCCGTCACCCAAAATAGGACATTGCCTGGCCAAATGATCCTCCTTTCCACAAAAATGACACTTCCGCCCTTCCGGGCATTCAGCAGTCCTATGGCCGGCCTTAAAACAATTCCGGCAAACAATGCCTGCTTCACATTTGTCCCGTACATGCCCAAAGGCAAAACAATTGCGGCAGAATAGGGGTTGTCCCGGATACCACAACACTCCACGATTAGGACCGATCGAAAAGGCCTGGGGGGGGTGTTTAAACCCACCAACTCCGCTACTGTCCTTCCTGAATTGCACAAAATATCTCCGATGACCATTAAAAGTCCCGAGTATATTCGTCTGGTTAATACCGACCGAAACATCTGAGCAATATTTACTCAAAAAGATCCGCACTTCATCCTCCCGCACAAACGGATTATACATTTGCACGGTGACCGGAACTCGCTGCCTCGATTCATTCGCTGTAAACGTGATCCCATTCATCATAGGTTCCTGAATCTTCTCCTGCTGCCTCAGCAGACAGGTCTGGAGATCCGCCAAGCGAAAGAAAGTCACGTCAAAAAAGCCGCTGCTCGGAAAGGCTTGCACACAGAAGATCGTCTCCAAAGGCATTCCCAAAAGATCCATGATCAATTTCTTCTGAACGTAGTATAAGCCACACTCCGCACGCCTCGTCTCACAGACCGACACCCGGACGGTGTTTGGCACTTCCGGCGGCACCGCTGCCATCACCTCCAAAGGAAACCTGCCCTCGTCAACCCCTAGGGGATGACTCAGCCAAGCGATCACCTCTCACGGTTTTCGAGGAGCGCCACCCCCAATAGCAGCAGGCAGGGCTTGGTATACCCCGCCAGGCCGAGGGCGCTGGTCCTCTACTAACCTAACCTCCTAACCACAACCACAGAGTTGTACCCAGAATGTCCCGTCCTTCATATCAGAAGAGAGACAGACTACCCAGAATGTCCCGTCCTTCATATCAGAGAGAGACAGACTACCCAGAATGTCCCGTCCTTCATATCAGAGAGAGACAGACGACCCAGAATGTCCCGTCCTTCATATCAGAGAGAGAGACAGACTACCCAGAATGTCCCATCCTTCATATCAGAGAGAGACAGACGACCCAGAATGTCCCGTCCTTCATATCAGAGAGAGAGAGAGACTACCCAGAATGTCCCGTCCTTCATATCAGAGAGAGAGACAGACTACCCAGAATGTCCCGTCCTTCATATCAGAGAGAGAGACAGACTACCCAGAATGTCCCGTCCTTCATATCAGAGAGAGAGACAGACTACCCAGAATGTCCCGTCCTTCATATCAAAGAGAGAGAGACTACCCAGAATGTCCCGTCCTTCATATCAGAGAGAGACAAACTACCCAGAACGTCCCGTCCTTCCTATCAGAGAGAGACAGACTACCCAGAACGTCCCGTCCTTCCTATCAGAGAGAGACAGACTACCCAGAACGTCCCGTCCTTCCTATCAGAGAGAGACAGACTACCCAGAACGTCCCGTCCTTCCTATCAGAGAGAGACAGACTACCCAGAACGTCCCGTCCTTCCTATCAGAGAGAGACAGACTACCCAGAACGTCCCGTCCTTCCTATCAGAGAGAGACAGACTACCCAGAATGTCCCGTCCTTCATATCAGAGAGACAGACTACCCAGAATGTCCCGTCCTTCCTATCAGAGAGAGAGACAGACTACCCAGAATGTCCCGTCCTTCATATCAGAGAGAGACAGACTACCCAGAATGTCCCGTCCTTCATATCAGAGAGAGACAGACGACCCAGAATGTCCCGTCCTTCATATCAGAGAGAGAGAGACTACCCAGAATGTCCCGTCCTTCATATCAGAGAGAGACAGACGACCCAGAATGTCCCGTCCTTCATATCAGAGAGAGACAGACGACCCAGAATGTCCCTTCCTTCATATCAGAGAGAGACAGACGACCCAGAATGTCCCGTCCTTCATATCAGAGAGAGAGACAGACTACCCAGAATGTCCCATCCTTCATATCAGAGAGAGACAGACTACCCAGAATGTCCCGTCCTTCATATCAGAGAGAGACAGACTACCCAGAATGTCCCGTCCTTCATATCAGAGAGAGACAGACGACCCAGAATGTCCCGTCCTTCATATCAGAGAGAGAGAGAGACTACCCAGAATGTCCCGTCCTTCATATCAGAGAGAGAGACAGACTACCCAGAATGTCCCGTCCTTCATATCAGAGAGAGAGAGACTACCCAGAATGTCCCGTCCTTCATATCAGAGAGAGAGACAGACGACCCAGAATGTCCCGTCCTTCATATCAGAGAGAGAGAGACTACCCAGAATGTCCCGTCCTTCATATCAGAGAGAGACAAACTACCCAGAACGTCCCGTCCTTCATATCAGAGAGAGAGACAGACTACCCAGAACGTCCCGTCCTTCATATCAGAGAGAGACAGATGACCCAGAATGTCCCGTCCTTCATATCAGAGAGAGAGACAGACTACCCAGAATGTCCCGTCCTTCATATCAGAGAAAGACAGACTACCCAGAATGTCCCGTCCTTCATATCAGAGAGAGACAGACTACCCAGAATGTCCCGTCCTTCATTTCAGAGAGAGAGACAGACGACCCAGAATGTCCCGTCCTTCATATCAGAGAGAGACAGACGACCCAGAATGTCCCGTCCTTCATATCAGAGAGAGACAGACGACCCAGAATGTCCCGTCCTTCATATCAGAGAGAGACAGACGACCCAGAATGTCCCGTCCTTCATATCAGAGAGAGACAGACTACCCAGAATGTCCCGTCCTTCATATCAGAGAGAGACAGACGACCCAGAATGTCCCGTCCTTCATATCAGAGAGAGAGAGAGACTACCCAGAACGTCCCGTCCTTCATATCAGAGAGAGAGACAGACTACCCAGAACGTCCCGTCCTTCATATCAGAGAGAGACAGACTACCCAGAACGTCCCGTCCTTCATATCAGAGAGAGAGACAGACTACCCAGAACGTCCCGTCCTTCATATCAGAGAGAGACAGATGACCCAGAATGTCCCGTCCTTCATATCAGAGAGAGACAGACTACCCAGAATGTTCCGTCCTTCATATCAGAGAGAGAGACAGACTACCCAGAATGTCCCGTCCTTCATATCAGAGAAAGACAGACTACCCAGAATGTCCCGTCCTTCATATCAGAGAGAGACAGACTACCCAGAATGTCCCGTCCTTCATATCAGAGAGAGAGACAGACGACCCAGAATGTCCCGTCCTTCATATCAGAGAGAGACAGACGACCCAGAATGTCCCGTCCTTCATATCAGAGAGAGACAGACTACCCAGAACATCCCGTCCTTCATATCAGAGAGAGACAGACTTCCCAGAACGTCCCGTCCTTCCTATCAGAGAGAGACAGACTACCCAGAACGTCCCGTCCTTCCTATCAGAGAGAGACAGACTACCCAGAACGTCCCGTCCTTCCTATCAGAGAGAGACAGACTACCCAGAACGTCCCGTCCTTCCTATCAGAGAGAGACAGACTACCCAGAATGTCCCGTCCTTCATATCAGAGAGAGACAGACTACCCAGAATGTCCCGTCCTTCATATCAGAGAGACAGACTACCCAGAATGTCCCGTCCTTCCTATCAGAGAGAGAGACAGACTACCCAGAATGTCCCGTCCTTCATATCAGAGAGAGACAGACTACCCAGAATGTCCCGTCCTTCATATCAGAGAGAGACAGACGACCCAGAATGTCCCGTCCTTCATATCAGAGAGAGACAGACGACCCAGAATGTCCCGTCCTTCATATCAGAGAGAGACAGACGACCCAGAATGTCCCGTCCTTCATATCAGAGAGAGACAGACGACCCAGAATGTCCCGTCCTTCATATCAGAGAGAGACAGACGACCCAGAATGTCCCTTCCTTCATATCAGAGAGAGACAGACTACCCAGAATGTCCCGTCCTTCATATCAGAGAGAGAGACAGACTACCCAGAATGTCCCATCCTTCATATCAGAGAGAGACAGACTACCCAGAATGTCCCGTCCTTCATATCAGAGAGAGACAGACTACCCAGAATGTCCCGTCCTTCATATCAGAGAGAGACAGACGACCCAGAATGTCCCGTCCTTCATATCAGAGAGAGAGAGAGACTACACAGAATGTCCCGTCCTTCATATCAGAGAGAGAGACAGACTACCCAGAATGTCCCGTCCTTCATATCAGAGAGAGAGAGACTACCCAGAATGTCCCGTCCTTCATATCAGAGAGAGAGACAGACTACCCAGAATGTCCCGTCCTTCATATCAGAGAGAGAGAGACTACCCAGAATGTCCCGTCCTTCATATCAGAGAGAGAGACAGACTACCCAGAATGTCCCGTCCTTCATATCAGAGAGAGAGAGACTACCCAGAATGTCCCGTCCTTCATATCAGAGAGAGACAAACTACCCAGAACGTCCCGTCCTTCATATCAGAGAGAGAGACAGACTACCCAGAACGTCCCGTCCTTCATATCAGAGAGAGACAGATGACCCAGAATGTCCCGTCCTTCATATCAGAGAGAGAGACAGACTACCCAGAATGTCCCGTCCTTCATATCAGAGAAAGACAGACTACCCAGAATGTCCCGTCCTTCATATCAGAGAGAGACAGACTACCCAGAATGTCCCGTCCTTCATATCAGAGAGAGAGACAGACGACCCAGAATGTCCCGTCCTTCATATCAGAGAGAGACAGACGACCCAGAATGTCCCGTCCTTCATATCAGAGAGAGACAGACGACCCAGAATGTCCCGTCCTTCATATCAGAGAGAGACAGACGACCCAGAATGTCCCGTCCTTCATATCAGAGAGAGACAGACTACCCAGAATGTCCCGTCCTTCATATCAGAGAGAGACAGACGACCCAGAATGTCCCGTCCTTCATATCAGAGAGAGAGAGACTACCCAGAATGTCCCGTCCTTCATATCAGAGAGAGAGACAGACTACCCAGAACGTCCCGTCCTTCATATCAGAGAGAGACAGACTACCCAGAACGTCCCGTCCTTCATATCAGAGAGAGAGACAGACTACCCAGAACGTCCCGTCCTTCATATCAGAGAGAGACAGATGACCCAGAATGTCCCATCCTTCATATCAGAGAGAGACAGACTACCCAGAATGTTCCGTCCTTCATATCAGAGAGAGAGACAGACGACCCAGAATGTCCCGTCCTTCATATCAGAGAGAGACAGACTACCCAGAATGTCCCGTCCTTCATATCAGAGAGAGACAGACTACCCAGAATGTCCCGTCCTTCATATCAGAGAGAGACAGACGACCCAGAATGTCCCGTCCTTCATATCAGAGAGAGAGAGACTACCCAGAATGTCCCGTCCTTCATATCAGAGAGAGAGACAGACTACCCAGAACGTCCCGTCCTTCATATCAGAGAGAGACAGACTACCCAGAACGTCCCGTCCTTCATATCAGAGAGAGAGACAGACTACCCAGAACGTCCCGTCCTTCATATCAGAGAGAGACAGATGACCCAGAATGTCCCGTCCTTCATATCAGAGAGAGACAGACTACCCAGAATGTTCCGTCCTTCATATCAGAGAGAGAGACAGACTACCCAGAATGTCCCGTCCTTCATATCAGAGAAAGACAGACTACCCAGAATGTCCCGTCCTTCATATCAGAGAGAGACAGACTACCCAGAATGTCCCGTCCTTCATATCAGAGAGAGAGACAGACGACCCAGAATGTCCCGTCCTTCATATCAGAGAGAGACAGACGACCCAGAATGTCCCGTCCTTCATATCAGAGAGAGACAGACGACCCAGAATGTCCCGTCCTTCATATCAGAGAGAGACAGACGACCCAGACTGTCCCGTCCTTCATATCAGAGAGAGACAGACTACCCAGAATGTCCCGTCCTTCATATCAGAGAGACAGACGACCCAGAATGTCCCGTCCTTTATATCAGAGAGAGAGACAGACTACCCAGAATGTCCCGTCCTTCATATCAGAGAGAGACAGACGACCCAGAGGCCCTGATGTACTATTGTGGCTGGGCGCATGTCCCTGGGTGACCATCTACTTTTACCCCGCTAAGACTTACTATTGAGCAGCACCAACAAGTAGACGCCAATCGAATTTACTAAGCAGACACACACCAGGAATCAGACTCACAAAGCAGACTTGGTAAGAGGCACGTCTGACACCATGAAAGATCACTGCAGAGACCTTCACATGGAAATTTGCTTTGCCAGATATCAGGACTTCACTTCAAACAATATCTGACATTTCAAAAAAATTTAAGAATTTGTAAAAAATAGTTTTTTTAAAGCAAATCAACACAGTAAAAAACTAGACGCCCGTGCAGTGTCTATGGCTGATATAACTGAGCATGTGCAGAACACATGTTAGACGTCCTCTGCAGACACTTGCTTTTTAGCCACTGCTCAATAGTAAATCTCTGTGTGGATTCCTCTGACAGCCGGCACTCGGTGGTGTCTCCTGTGTGTGGAGTCCTCTGACAGCCGGCACTCGGTGGCGTCTCCTGTGTGTGGAGTCCTCTGACAGCCGGCACTCGGTCACGTCTCCTGTGTGTGGAGTCCTCCGACAGCCGGCACTCGGTGGCGTCTCCTGTGTGTGGAGTCCTCTGACACAGCCGGCACTCGGTGGCGTCTCCTGTGTGTGGAGTCCTCTGACAGCCGGCACTCGGTGGCGTCTCCTGTGTGTGGATTCCTCTGACAGCCGGCACTCGGTGGCGTCTCCTGTGTGTGGAATCCTCTGACAGCCGGCACTCGGTGGCGTCTCCTGTGTGTGGAATCCTCTGACAGCCGGCACTCGGTCACGTCTCCTGTGTGTGGAGTCCTCTGACAGCCGGCACTCGGTGGCGTCTCCTGTGTGTGGAGTCCTCTGACAGCCGGCACTCGGTGGCGTCTACTGTGTGTGGAGTCCTCTGACAGCCGGAACTCGGCGGCGTCTCCTGTGTGTGGAGTCCTCTGACAGCCGGCACTCGGTGGCGTCTCCTGTGTGTGACAACCAGCACTCGGCAGATCTTTATGGACTCTCATTGGATTTCCTTAGTTCTAGTGATTCTATTTTTGTTTCTTGTCCTTTATAATTATTTCTGTGATGATTTTACTTATTTTGAAGGTCTGGATAATATTTATTTTGACAGCTGAATGTAAAAATAAAGGTCCGCAATAAAAAAAAAAAACAGCGTGGGGTCCCCCCTTCCATCCATACCAAGCCCTTCAGGGGTCCCCCCTCCCATCCACACCAAGCCCTTCAGGGGTCCCCCTCCCATCCACACCAAGCCCTTCGGGGGTCCCCCCTCCCATCCATACCAAGCCCTTCGGGGGTCCCCCCCTCATGCACACCAAACCCTTCAGGGGTCCCCCTCCCATCCACACCAAGCCCTTCGGGGGTCCCCCCTCCCATCCAAACCAAGCCCTTCGGGGGTCCCCCCCCTCATGCACACCAAGCCCTTCAGGTCTGGTATGTATATTAAGGGGGAACTCCACGCCAAAATTTAAAAAAAAAAACAGCGTGGGGTCCCCCTCAATATCCATACCAGACCCTTATCCGAACATGCAGCCCGACAGGTCAGGAAAAGGGGGGGGGACAAGCGAGTGCCCCCCCTCTGAACCATACCAGGCCACATGCCCTCAACATGGGGGGGTGCTTTGGGGCAGGGGGGCTCCCCCCCAAAGCACCTTGTCCCCATGTTGATGGGGACAAGGGCCTCTTCCCCACAACCCTGGCCGGTGGTTGTGGGGGTCTGCGGGTGGGGGGCTTATCAGAATCTTGAAGCCCCCTTTAACAAGGGGGCCCCCAGATCCCAGCACCCCCCCCCTACGTGAATGAGGATGGGGTACATGGCACTGCTACTCATTCACAAAAAAACAAAGTGTGGTGTAAAAAAACACAGTACGGGGTCTCTGACAAGTCCTTTATTAAAACAATGTCCCCCGAAGTAGATCCAACGTCAATCACGGCGGTGGTGACCCAAAAAAAGAAAAAAAAAAGTTCCGCTCCCGTCGGAGGCTTCCAGCCCTCTGAAAAAAAGGCTAGCTGACAGTTCTTAAATAGGTTAGGGGCGGGGCCAGCATCCGAGTGACTCCGCCCCATGTCACATGCTTGCTATCCCCAGCTGGCCCCGCCCCTTACCTATATAAGAAATGTCAGACTGTCTCCTGCATTCAGCTAGTTAGCCTCAGTGGAGAGACAGGCTGACAGTTCTTAAATAGGTTAGGGGCGGGGCCAGCTGGGGACATCATACGAATGACCCCGCCCCATGTGACATCATTGGTGTCACATGGGGAGGGGTTTCTCAGATGATGTCCCTGGCTGGCCCCGCCCCTAACCTATTTAAGAACTGTCAGCTAGCCTTTTTTTCAGACGGCTGGAATCCTCCGACGGGACCGGAACTTTTTTTTTCTTTTTTCGGATCGCCGCCGCCGCCGTGATTGACGTTGGATCTACTTCGGGGGACATTGTTTTAATAAAGGACTTGTCAGAGACCCCGTACTCTGTTTTTTTTACACCACGCTTTGTTTTTTTGTGAATGAGTCCCCACGCTGCTTTTTTTATTATTTATGTGACGGAGGAAAGGAAGGACAGAACGCACAGAGAGGATGGCAGACGCACAAAGCTCTATTGAGACAAACAGACGGCAGTCCTTCAATACGTTGGGTGGCAGAGAGGGTGGATTTGCCACTAAAGGGTAACGAGGGTCCCCACCCACTTATAGTCCACTAGGAGAGCCAAGGGGGTGTCCCTGTAACAGGGGTAGTCCGACACAGGAGAGGGGTGCGAGGGGTCACCACCGTAACAGTTCAGGTAACACAGTGGGGCAGCAGGTACTCACGGATCCAACAGGGTGCCTGGTCTCCCAGGGGTAGAAGCAGAACGCAGGTACCTGTGGAGTCCGGATCAGGCGGGTGGCCTTTGGCTCTGGTAGACGGGCTGTGGTAGTCTCTCCCCCTTCTGTGAGGTCTCTGGCAATAAGCAGGCAGGCTTTCTCTGGTTGTCTCTTCCCTCCTGTGGGGTCTCTGTGAGGCTGGGACAGTCTCTCCCCCTTCTGTGGGGTCTCTCACAATCGCAGGCAAGCTTTCTCTGGTTGTCTCTTCCCTCCTGTGGGGTCTCTGTGAGGCTGGAGTAGGCTTGCAGAGTCTATTCACAAGGGTCTCGCCGGAGCTTGAGATCCCTTGCAGACTACACAACAGAATGGAAAGGAGCTCCCAGCATCCACCTATTAAACTGCTGCAGGACGCTCCCCGGTCGCCTTGGCAACCGGGAGGGGGAAGGGAACACTAGACCCCAGGGAGAATCAGGCTGGTGACAGGGACATCCTGGGGGGGCAGGGATGCTGTCTGCATAAATGAAAAGCAGGTTGGGAGGTGTGCAGAGAGCTCCCAGCCTGCTGGCCGGGAGGGAGGGGGGCCCAGAGTAATTTGATTTGGCCATTTGGCCTAGTGACACGGGACAATTGGAACAATACAGAGCAGGACGCTGAGGGCATGTGATACAAGGCATTAATAAGGGGATTAATAATTGGCCGGCTCCCATACCGTGACACTTTAATTCACGGATAAAATTTAAAATTCAGCTGTCAGTGGGAAACCCCGCTGAGAGCTGAAACATTCCAGCTGTCCCTGCAGAGAGCTCCGCTATTATATTTGACATTAAAAAGTATAGAGACTGCAACATTGTATCTATTTGTATCCATTTCGGATACAGATGTTTTTATTCGGATACATATAGATACAATGTTGCAACCTTTATACTTTTTAATGTCAAATATAATAGCGCAGCTCTCTGCAGGGACAGAAGGAATTACTTCGCTATTATATTTGCCGGCCGTAGACGGGGCGAAAATCGGACAATTTGTTTACCATTGGTGGTAACGTTGGCTCATTGAACAACCGATTTTTTCTTTTTTTTTTTTTTAAAACGGTCAGTTTTCGCCCCATCTATGGCCTGCATTTTTCCTTTTCTTCTTTTTCTTATTCTTTTTTTTATTCTTTTTAATTTTCGAATGATTTTCGGACCGTTAGTGGAATAATTGGTTGGCCGTTTTTCGGGATTTTGGCACATTGTTTTTATCAGTAAATTTGGAAAAAAAATTTCCAACTTTACTGATAAACAAAATATGCTAAAATCCCGAAAAATGGCCGACCAATTATCCCACTAACGGAAGAGGCCCTTTTCCCCATTAACATGGGGACAAGGTGCTTTGGGGGGGAGCCCCCCCTGCCCCAAAGCACCCCCCCATGTTGAGGGCATGTGGCCTGGTATGGTTCAGAAGGGGGGGCGCTCGCTCGTCCCCCCCCCCTTTCCTTACCTGCTGGGCTGCATGCTCGGATAAGGGTCTGGTATGGATTTTGGGGGGATCCCCAAGCTGTTTTTTATTTAATTTCAGCGTGGAGTTCCGCCTTAATATCCATACCAGACCCGAAGGACTTGGTGTGGATGGGAGGGGGGACCCCCGAAGGGCTTGGTGTGGATGGGAGGGGGGACCCCCGAAGGGCTTGGTGTGGATGGGAGGGGGGACCCCCGAAGGACTTGGTGTGGATGAGAGGGGGGACCCCCGAAGGGCTTGGTGTGGATGGGAGGGGGGACCCCCGAAGGACTTGGTGTGGATGGGAGGGGGGACCCCCGAAGGGCTTGGTGTGGATAGGAGGGAGGACCCCTGAAGGGCTTGGTGTGGATGGGAGGGGGGACCCCATGCCGTTTTTTATTTATTATGGTGCTGGTTTTTAAATGTAATTCTCCCTTTTTTCCTTCACTATAGCTCAGAAATTCACCTGTCACTTCCCCCGGCTAAAAGAGAAAGTTTTCTTGGAATTTATATCCCTAAAGGAAACAATGTTTAATTTGAGTTTATTAAAAGATACAAAGTTTTCTGTAACTTCGGGGAAAGTGACTTCTAAGCTTGTGAACTATAGTGAAGAAAAAAAAAAGGCGACATTTGCATTTGAAAATCAGCGCCGACATAGACTTTGTATTGCGAAAAAAATGATTAACAATTGTGTAAACCGAGGCGTTATTTTCAATGGATTTTCATTCGTAAACCAAACATTCTGTTCCCCGAGGCGTTGGGACCCCGAGGCACGCCTGTATTAGTATTGTAATCCTTTGTATTGGGATACATACAACCAACATACATGTGAATTGGCAACATAGCACAACATTTGTGTCACATGGGAGATATGTGGTAGTTACACTGACCTTGCCCAGGGACCTAGGATTGATTCACAGCACAGAAATACAGGCAGGATTAGTGTTCAACAGTTCCGTGGATTAGTGGTTAGCACTGCTGCCTCACAATGCTAGGGTTGTTGGTTGAATCCCAACCACGGCAATGAATTTGCATGATCTCCGTGTGACTACCCTAACATACATGTGCTGGTGGCAGCATCTTTGCTTTCTGTTTAAATGATCCCTAGAATGTGAATTAGAATGAGGCCTTGTCTGTTCAAACACCTTTAAAGTAGCACCTTATGTGAATGTCAAACGATGGGAGGAGATAAGGGCCGGGACTAATGATTGATTGGATAATGCTGGTTTGCACTCCACCTCCTTTGGGAAATCCATAACAGACCCTTATCTGAGCATGCAGATACCGCACGCCTTCAAAGATTTATTTCCTTTGTTGAATTGCCTGCTTGGTTCACACTAGATGTGATTTAAAATTGTGCTTTTTGTTGGCAATTTCACCGTGTTTTCTGTAGATTTACCAATGAGTTATTGCGTTTTCAATTGTGTTTTGCATTGCGATTTCTATTGTAGTCTATATGTGAAATTGCTGCAAAATGCTGAAAAAGTTAGACGAGAACTAATTTTGAAATTGTGCTGCAGCAAATCGCTTACGTTAAGACACTCACATCCACATTCATTAGATCGGATATCAGGTATAATTTCAATTCTCAAATCGCACCTGAAATCGTGCACCCTGGATGCGACTTGGCATGCGATTTGCACGGCATGCGACTTGCAAATTGTATGCCAAGTCGCACCCAATTGTCTGCTATTAGAGCAGTCACATGGGTGCGTTTCTGACACTGATTTCTATGGTAATACATGTACTACTTTTGTGACGATTTGCATAGATATTGGTGTCAGATGACTTGCAAATCGTAAGGAAATCGGTATCTTCGCTGTACGTCGCACAATTTCTAAATCGGCTTTGATGTGACCGCAGTGTAAGGCCTTTTTATGTTTGATTTCCTGAGTGTTTTCAGATTTATGGGAAATGCAGCATACTAGCAAAAGTGAATTGACATTTTCAGTATTGCATGCGAGATGTGGTCATGTGACTGCCTTAACTCATGCGATAATCTGGAGTGAATTGTGCCCATAGGGCCAAGAAATATTACCAATAGGGTTCCCTTCACATCCCTGTTCAATGTTCTGTTGTATGCTGCACAGGTACACGTCACTGTGGCTTTCTTTCTGACTCTGATTTGTGGGGCCTGTATACCAATGCTGTGGTGGATGTGGCCTACCTTATATAAAGAGTTGCAGTGATGGGTGTGGCCTACCTTAAATATAGAGATGCAGTTGGGGCTGATTTTTGCCTGGTATAGGCACATTATTACTGCAAGTCCTTGTCTGTGCTGGTTTGGGGAGGAAGAGATATTGTGGTGAATTGCCCCAGGCCACACTCACGCTGTGTTTGGGGGGGAGGAAGAGATATTGCGGTGAGTTGCCCCAGGCCACACTCACGCTGTGTTTGGGGGGGAGGAAGAGATATTGCGGTGAGTTGCCCCAGGCCACACTCACGCTGTGTTTGGGGGGGAGGAAGAGATATTGCGGTGAGTTGCCCCAGGCCACACTCACGCTGTGTTTGGGGGGGAGGAAGAGATATTGTGGTGAATTGCCCCAGGCCACACTCACGCTGTGTTTGGGGGAGGAAGAGATATTGTGGTGAATTGCCCAGGCCACACTCACGCTGTGTTTGGGGGGGAGGAAGAGATATTGTGGTGAATTGCCCCAGGTCACACTCACGCTGTGTGTTGATGTGGCTGTAAATGTTTTGCATGTTCTTCCTTCTAAGGTGTGTTTGTGTGTTATTGTACAATGATTGTGTTTATTATCTTTGCATTGTAATCCTAACACATGTCCATTGCTCTGCTCTTCCAAGTTTGCTTTATTTAGAATGAAATGCAGTTTTCAGACAAACATGGTGAGAAATGTATGTGTGGGGGATTTGGGGTGGGGGGAGGTGTTTATATTTTGGCACGTATGTATTTTTATATTGATATTTTGATCTGCAGCTTGTTTTGTGGATAAGCCCAAGTGATTCATATTACCCGTTTGTTTCCTGCTGTAACCTGTGAAAGCACAGTTCATTAGAAGTTTCATCTTTTAGATTGTAAGCTCTTATGAGCAGGACCGTTCTATTTTAGCAACATCAATCCTGCTTTTTTTTTTTTTTTTTTCACACCAAGATATTGAATGTAGCTTTTTGTTGCTGTCCAAATAAATGTGGAATGTGTATTTGATCAATAAACATTTGTACTATGTATTTTTTGGGGGATTATTTCATGTTCTACTTGTATGTTGCACAGTGGCTAAATGGTTAGCACTTCCACCTGGCAGTATTAGGGTCGTTGGTTCGAATCTCAGCCATGGCACCTCCTACCTGGAGTTTGCATGTTCTCCATGTGCCTGTTTCCTCCGGGTACTCCGGTTTCCTTCCACACTCTAAAGACATGCTGGTAGGTTAATTGGATCCTGTCAAAATTGGCCCTAGTATATGTATGAATGTAAGTTAGGGATCTTAGTACGCCCCTTGAGGGTTAGGGACTGATGTGAATTTACCACATCTATATGTAAAGCACTGCGTAAATTGACAGCACTATATAAGTATCTGAAATGTACTCGCACCCCTAACACTTATTTTTGCTAGCTATATAATATGCCCAAATCTTCCTTGTTAGAGCGCACATGTGCAAGTATGTCCAAACTAACCAACCAAAAGCCCCCTATTGCACCACAAGACCATGTTCTGTACCAATGAATAGGTCGCGTTCAATGTGCAGCTAGCTATTCTTCTTCTACAATCCTCTTACCAGTAATAAATTGGGCCCCCAATTTATGTTGACTTTGGGCCTTTACCGCCAAATATATATTTACCAATGTCATATACACAGTATAGCTGCAAACATACATTCACCAATGTCATATACACAGTATAGCTGCAAGCATACATTCACCAATGTCATATACACAGTATAGCTGCAAGCATACATTCACCAATGTCATATACACAGTATAGCCGCAAGCATACATTCATCAATGTCATATACACAGTATAGCTGCAAGCATACATTCACCAATGTCATATACACAGTATAGCTGCAAGCATACATTCACCAATGTCATATACACAGTATAGCCGCAAGCATACATTCACCAATGTCATATACACAGTATAGCCGCAAGCATACATTCACCAATGTCATATACACAGTACAGCTGCAAGTATACATTCACCAATGTCATATACACTGTACAGCTGCAAGTATACATTCACCAATGTCATATACACAGTACAGCTGCAAGCATACATTCACCAATGTCATATACACTGTATAGCTGCAAGCATACATTCACCAATGTCATATACACAGTATAGCTGCAAACATACATTCACCAATGTCATATACACAGTATAGCTGCAAGCATACATTCACCAATGTCATATACACAGTATAGCTGCAAGCATACATTCACCAATGTCATATACACAGTAGAGCTGCACGCATACATTCTTCAATGTCATATACACAGTATAGCTGCAAGCATACATTCACCAATGTCATATACACAGTATAGCTGCACGCATACATTCACCAATGTCATATACACAGTATAGCTGCAAGTATACATTCACCAATGTCATATACACAGTACAGCTGCTAGCATACATTCACCAATGTCATATACACAGTATAGCTGCAAGCATACATTCACCAATGTCATATACACAGTACAGCTGCAAGCATACATTCACCAATGCCAAATCTACAATAGAACTGCAAACATATATTTGCGAATGTCATATACACAGTATAGCTGCAAGTATACATTCACCAATGTCATATGCACTATGGAGCCGCATGTAAAATTGCTATGGTGCACAAATAAACGCCAAGAAGGCTGTTGGAGGAGGCGCTAGAGCAGCTGTCATACCGGAAATACGTCATGATGTTGGCGGCAGGACGTTTGCACACACCTGGAAGTGGTAGTGGGGAGTGTGAGTGGATGGGAGTGTAGTTAGGAGAGTTTAGTGGTCATTTACAAGTCTATGTTTTAGTTTTGTGAATTGTTCTTTTGTGGAATTCCAGACCACATCTGGACATGGCGAGATCGCTGTTCTCCACCGAGGAGCTGATCCTCATTGGCCGGGGAACAGCTGCTGTGTCCCCATAGTGCAGGGGTGGCCAACCTGCGGCTCTCCAGCTGCTGCAGGACTACAAGTTCCATCATGCCTCTGCAAGTCAGTAACTTCCCATCTTTGCAATGCTTCATGGGAAATGTAGTTCCACAACAGCTGGAGAGCCACAGGTTAGCCACCCCTGCCATAGTGTAACAGGTGGCTCCACCCACATGAACAACCCCCTCATTCATGCTGTACAGGACAGAGGACCTGTGTGAATGGGGCATTTTTTACTTTTTTTTTTCCTCAGCTCGTTAATTTCAATGGGCTGCCTAATGTGTGGGAACATGCAGAGATACTGCAGGCGTGTTATTATAAACGTGTGTTGCACCTAACCGCACACATCTGCAGAGGGCATTGCATTTCTTTGCTGTGCTGGAAAATGTGTGTTCTTGCATGCGTTTCTGCACCACCAATGGTGTGAACAAGTCCTAAGGGCCAGTTCACACTATAGAAACAGTCTAGATGTGTTCCTGATGCGTTTTTTCATGCCCTTTTGGCATGCATGTTTAGTGTGTTGCAGTACATTTTGGATGCGTTTTGGACACGTTGCATTGCATTTTTGTATCCCTTCCAGTTAGTTTTTTCTACTTTCTTTTTATTCAATTTAATTAGGGACATGTGCGTTTTAGTACATTCAAGGACATTTCAATGCGTTCCAGTACAGTTCTGTGCAGAAACAATGCAGCGTGGTCAACTTTGTTTACAGCACCTGCAATGCACTGAAAATGCAAGTGCTGATGTGAACTATGACATTGACAACCACATAACCTTCTTTCTGTGCGTTTGTGATGCCGAAAAAGCAACTGAAACACATGTAGTGTGAACTGGCCCTAAAGATTATTAGAGGTCAGGGAACGGGACTGACCAGAGATTGTGAATTCAATCAGACTAGTGGTGATATACAATCAGCAATCGTATAATAATGTGAGATCTGAGCTGTAGCTGATAGAAAATGAGACACATTCACTTGATCAGTAAATAGTTAAAAAGAGTGGGGCGGTGATCCGTAGATTTGCATATGGGACAGGTGATGACGGGGTGGGGGAGGGGGTCAAGTTGCATAAGGAGACAGATTTAAAAGAAGAGAAAAAAGTTACAATGAAATATACACAGCATGAAACTTGCACATTTCCTAATTGGCAGAAGAACAGGACACAGGTAACATTCATCCACTTTCTAGTCATTAGGCAAAATCATAATTGATTGATCAATATTCCTGGCACTGACACAACCCAGAAAATTGATCTCCATTTTTTTAACGTTCATAAATGTCAAGGATACCGCTGCACCCCCAGATGTGTGATGTGTATAACCCATGCGCATTAAAACTTTTGTTCTGGTGAGTGTAGACCAGTCCCAAGGGTGGTTTATCTTTCACGAGTTCATGCACTACTGTCCGTCACGGAGAGACCCCACGTGCCATTCATAGGCACTCTCTGAGTTGGTACTCTCACACCAAGGACATTCCATTATTCAGGAATGATTAGAGGAACTTATTTTAGCCCCATTTACCATTTTACATCATTATTGCATTTCTTTGCACTTTTTGGTTTTTCCATGCGTTCATTATTGATCACATGCATTTATAGCGCTGCACTATGACTGTAACATAGAATAGTTACGTGATTACAGAGAAGGAAGATGTATCATTATATTGGGAACTTAGAACTATCCAAATTATTTGAGATATAAGTGTGAAAATGTTTAACATTTGAAAATAGAATGTATGACATTCATTAGTAAATGCATTAGTTGTCTGATCATTTTGGAGAAATAGCAAAAAAAAAAAAAATTAATAATATAGGTGTACTATTTGTTACATTCTAAGTATTCTCTTTTGCTAACAGGAAAACGCCAATGATACAAAGCCCGCGCTTGTGTGCCATCTAGCGAACATATCCAGTATTGCACCTAAAAATGTGCCAGACGCGATTCCACATTTACTAATAGCAAAGTAGACGTTCGTCAATGAGATTGCTAGACGCCGCTCAGAAGACTGGCAGGTCTTGATTGATTTAACTGAGTCTGCCTGAAATGTCAGAGTCTGCTGGTAGACTGAAGTCTTAGTAAATCAGGGCCACACAGTCTTTGTGAAGAACTCCCATTTCTGTGTTGTGTTCATCGATGCCAATATTCCTCCCAGTCTAAGTCTTGGAGAGCAGATCTCAGCCTTGGAAAATTAGCTCTCTTAAAGTTCACGTTTTTATTCTCCCCGTATGTGCTCGCTGTTTACAGCTAACAATAAATGAAATCATGTTATGGTCACGGCTACCCAGATGTTCTGTTATGATCCGCCAGGTGGTGCCTCCGGCTGCCCACTTGACAGACCTACCCAAAGCGTGGAGTCTAAGTTCCGGTCTGTGCTTTCACCAGGGCCCCTGATGGTGGGGATGGACTTGTAACAGACCAGGGCCAGGTCACGACCTCTGAGCAGGCC
Organism: Staurois parvus; assembly: GCF_062004578.1. Lineage (NCBI taxonomy): Eukaryota > Metazoa > Chordata > Amphibia > Anura > Ranidae > Staurois > Staurois parvus. Next base: position 218,119 of record NW_028319003.1, read on the forward strand.
CACCAGTGGCAGAGGGAACCTCCGGGGATGTATAGGTACCGGGAGAGCCAGATGTGAGGAGGACGGCGGGACCTAGCAGGATGGGTCACGAGCAGTGGTCCCGTGAGGTAAGCGAGGTACAGAATCGGCAGGCGAAGAGTAGTCAGGTCACACGCAGAGTCAGCAGGATAAGTCAGTCGGCAGATAGGTTAAACAAGCCGGGGGTCAGGAGAGGAGAAGGCAGCGTAGTCAGGACAATCCGGGTCAAAACACAGGAGAAGGCAGCGTAGTCAGGGCAATCAGGGTCAATATTCAGGTACAGGAACTCAGGATCACAGATAGACCTTGCGGCAATCTGTGACAGTGCAGGGCATCTTTAAATATTGCGCCCTGCACTATCATTGGCCGTCCAGGACGCGCCCCCGGGCTGTCATTGGCCACCCAAGGCGCGCCCGCGGCTCCTACTGCGCATGCGCGGCGTCCTGTCAGCTGCGGCCCGCCGGGACCTGGTGCTTGTGTCCCGGCGTGAGCCGCCGCTAGTGCGCATGCGCCGGGAGAGGCGCCGCAGCGATCCCTGACATTGCCCCCCCCTATGGGCACCCTCCGGGAGCCCCACCGATCTTTCCACCGCGGGTGGCCACGAAAGAATTCCCGGATGAGCCTGGGGGCGTGAACATTCTGGATGGGTTCCCATGAGTTCTCCTCAGGGCCATAACCCTTCCATTTTATCAGGAACTGCGTCTGGCCCCCCTCTTTTGGCAACTGAGAATAGTTTCTACTTCATACTCTTCCTGTTCACCTATGGTGACTGCCTCGGGAGGTCTGGATTCACGATCCGGGAAGGGATCCGGTCTGGATGGTTTCAGGAGAGACACATGGAACACAGGGTGTATCTTGAAGGTTTCCAGAAGCTCGAGTTCGTAGGCCACCTCGTTGATTACCCGTTTAATTGGGAACGGGCCAATGTACTTCGGTCCTAGCTTCCTTGAAGGACATAGCATCTTCAAGTTGGCCGTAGCCAGCCAAACCTGATCCCCCGGTTGGAGCAACAACTCTCCTCTTCTTTTCTTGTCGAACGCCTTTTTACTGTCTTCTTGGGCTTTTGCGATGGCCTCCCGAATTGTCTTGTTATTGACAGAAAAGAAATTCAAGACATCTTGAGATGCAGGTACCGGATTTTCGGGTATCAGATCAGGGAGAAATGTAGGATGATATTCGTAATTGGTAAAAAACGGAGATTGTCCCGTAGCTGAGTGGTTCGAGTTATTGTAGGCAAATTCCGTGGAAGGCAACAGTGTTAGCCAGTCGTCCTGAAGGTAGGATGTGTAGCATCTTAGGTACTGTTCCAACGTTTGATTGGTCCTTTCCGTTTGCCCGTTGGTCTGAGGATGGTAAGCGGATGAAAGTGACAGCTTGATTCCCAACGCTTCACATAAGGCTTTCCAGAACCTTGATGTGAACTGGACTGCCCGATCCGACACTATATCTTCGGGAACCCCATGTAGCCTCACTACTTCTTTAATGAAAATCCGTGCAGTCTCCGGCGCCGATGGTGTCCTTTCCAGGGGCACGAAATGGGCCATCTTTGAAAAGCGATCTACGATCACCATTATTGCAGTGTAGCCTTGAGATGGTGGGAGTTCGACTACGAAATTCATGGCTATCATTTGCCAGGCCCGTTTGGGTATTGGCAACGGACGCAACAATCCCCAGGCCCTGCTTCTGGAGGGCTTGTTCCTTTGGCAGGTGGGACAGGTCTGGGCGTAGCGCTCGCAGTCCTTGACCATGTTTGGCCACCAGAACGAGCGCTGCAGTAGTTCCAGAGTTTTCATAATCCCGAAATGGCCCACCATCGGATGGTCGTGGCAGTGGCCCAGGACCAAAGTTTGGACTCCTTCCGGTACTACGATCCGATCTTCCCTCCAAAGCAGACCCTCGCGGTTCTGGAGGGGCGACCCAGGCGGGGCTGGCAATCCTATGGAAGCGTCGATACGTCTGGAGCGAAGTTCCGTTTGAAGAACGAGGAAGCTCCCGGAAGGTAAGATTGTGTCAGGTAACACTGTATCGTCGGGGTCCTCAAACATGCGGGACAGAGCGTCTGGTTTCGTATTCTTAGAACCAGGTCGGTACGTTATATGAAAGACAAACCGAGAAAAGAAAAGAGCCCATCTCGCCTGGCGTGGTCTCAGTCGTTTTGCCGTTCTTAAATATTCAAGGTTTTTATGATCCGTGAATATTAGGATTGGGTGTGTGGCTCCTTCCAGGAGATACCTCCATTCTTCTAGAGCGGACTTAATAGCCAGGAGCTCCCGATCTCCAATATCATAATTTTGCTCCGCCGGCGTCAACTTCCTGGAGAAGAACGCCACAGGATGCAGTAGCTCCTTGGTACCATTCCTTTGGGACAGAACCGCCTCTACCGCGTTTTCGGAGGCGTCCACTTCCAAAATGTATGGGAGAGAAGAATCCGGATGGCAGAGAATGGGAGCAGAGGTGAACAGTTTCTTGAGCGTGTCAAACGCAGTCTGAGCTTCGGGAGTCCACTTAAAGCGGATCCCTTGTTTAGTCAGTTGCGTGATTGGGGAGACCAGACCAGAGAAGTTCCTGACAAACTTTCTATAAAAGTTCGAGAACCCGATGAAACTCTGTACCCCCCTCTTATCGGCGGGTATTGGCCAATCTAAGATCGCCGTGACTTTCTGGGGATCCATCGCGACCCCCGCGGGAGAGAGGACCAGTCCCAAGAACGTGATTTTACGCTGTTCGAAACAGCATTTTTCCGCCTTGGCGTATAGCCCGTGTTGACGTAAACGTTCCAACACCCGTAATACGTGACTTCGATGAACCTCCAGCAAGGGAGAGAAAATCAAGATGTCATCCAAACAGACAACCACGAAGACATCGAGGAAATCACGAAAAACGTCATCGATAAAATGTTGGAAGGTGGCCGGTGCGTTACAGAGCTCGAACGGCATCACCAAATACTCAAAATGACCGAATCTCGTACGGAAAGCCGTCTTCCATTCATCCCCCTCCCTGATACGAACAAGGTTATATGCCCCCCGCAGGTCTAATTTAGTAAAAATCATCGCTGACCTTAATCTCTGGAGGAGCTCGGGAACCAGAGGTAACGGATAGCGATTTTTTACCGTGATCTTATTCAGATCACGGTAGTCTATGCAGGGCCGTAACGATTTGTCTTTTTTTTCTACAAAGAACAACCCAGCCCCGGCTGGGGACGTGGACGGGCGAATAAATCCCTTCTGAAGATTTTCATCAATATACTCCCTCAGTACTCCTGACTCTAGTTCCGATAAAGGAAAAATACGACCGAACGAGATTTCAGACCCGGGTAGGAGGTCTATGGGGCAATCGTATGAACGGTGCGGGGGAAGAATGTCTGCTCCTCGTTTACTGAATACGTCTAGGAAGTCGTGGTAGGCCGGAGGAATAACCTGAGAAATATCTGTATCACCATCCATGCACAGAAGAAACCGGGGAGCCACGGACCCTGGGACGTGGCAGTGACTCAGACAGTATGGTGACTGAAATTGAACTGTTCCCTTCTCCCAATCAACCTGGGGGTTATGGGCCCGCAGCCAAGGGAGCCCCAGAATGATTGGAAAAAGGGGGGATGCGATGGCATCCAGACGGAGGAACTCCTGATGATGGTCAGCCATCGTGGTAAAAATAGGTGTCTCCTGATCCACCACCCCTGATTTTATGCTAGACCCGTCTGCCAGGAAGATGTTAAACCCCCTTTCTTTGGTCTGGAGAGGGATTTTTTGCCGGTGAGCAAAAGTAAGATCGATGAAACAACTACATGCTCCCGAATCAATGATTGCGGTCACCGACAGGGTTCCTCCGGGAAGCTGTAACGACACAGGTATTGCCAGGTAACTAGACAGATCACCCCTTTCTGTAGGTAAAGGAAAACAGGAAGCGGACTTACTCATTTTTGCAGGACAGGAGCGCACCTGGTGACCAGCTTCCCCACAGTACAGACATAGGTTCTGCGATCGTCTCCTCTGGCGTTCCTCGACTGATAAAGTGGAACGGGCCAGTCCCAGTTGCATGGGTTCCGAGGTGTCCCCTGGTTCCCTGCTCCGGGTATGGTTCCCTGGGGCTGGAGCTGCTTCTCTCGGTGGAATCCATGCCACCCTTTGACCCTGGCTGCTCCTTTCCAGCCGACGTACTCTCAGTCTGCGGTCAATTTGGATGGCCAACTCTATCAATTTCTCAAGGGAGTCAGGTAGGCCTACTCGTGCTAATTCATCTTTTAGCGACTCAGACAGCCCGATGCGGAACTGGTGACATAATGCCGCATCGTTCCATCTGGTATCTCCCATCCAGCGCCTAAAATCGGACGCATATTCTTCGGCTGCCCGGCGGCCTTGCCGCAGTGAGTATAGGGTAGCCCCTGCGGAAGCAGCCCGCTGGGGGTCGTCATATAGGACAGCCATGGCCTGAAAGAACTCAGTCACCGAATCAAGATGGGGGTCGTGCTTCTCCATCAGACGGTGAGCCCAATCCTGGGGCTCATCCTGAAGGAGAGAGATTATAAACCCCACCTTGACGGTCTCGGCGGTGAACGTGCGGGGCTGTAAATCAAAAAACAAGGTGCATGCGTTCCGGAAGCGGCTTCGGTCTCCACGGAATCATTCCGGCATGGGAATGCGGGGTTTGGGAGCTAGGGGTGCGGCAACTGCTCTGGATGCTGGGGTAGCGGGTGATTCCGCAGTTGAGGGACTCGGAGCAGGGGGAGTCAGGGTGGCTAACGTCTCCATGCGGTCCTCAAGACGGGTGCAGCGGCTGTGAAAATTCTGGACGGCCTGGGTCAGAGTTGCCAGGTGCTGGCATATATCCTCTAGGGACGCCGGTCCTCTTCCTGGCTCTGTCATGGCCGCAAGGTACTGTTATGATCCGCCAGGTGGTGCCTCCGGCTGCCCACTTGACAGACCTACCCAAAGCGTGGAGTCTAAGTCCCAGTCTGTGCTTTCACCAGGGCCCCTGATGGTGGGGATGGATTTGTAACAGACCAGGGCCAGGTCACGACCTCTGAGCAGGCCCACCAGTGGCAGAGGCAACCTCCGGGGATGTATAGGTACCGGGAGAGCCAGATGTGAGGAGGACGGCGGGACCAAGCAGGATGGGTCACGAGCAGTGGTCCCGTGGGGTAAGCGAGGTACAGAATCGGCAGGCAGAGAGTAGTCAGGTCACACGCAGAGTCAGCAGGATAAGTCAGTCCGCAGATAGGTCAAACAAGCCGGGGATCAGGAGAGGAGAAGGCAGAGTAGTCAGGGCAATCCGGGTCAAAACACAGGAGAAGGCAGCGTAGTCAGGACGATCCGGGTCAAAACACAGGAGAAGGCAGCGTAGTCAGGACGATCCGGGTCAAAACACAGGAGAAGGCAGCGTAGTCAGGACAATCCGGGTCAAAACACAGGAGAAGGCAGCGTAGTCAGGGCAATAAGGGTCAAAACACAGGAGACGGCAGCGTAGTCAGGGCAATCAGGGTCAAAACACAGGTACAGGACCTCAGGATCACAGATAGACCTTGCAGCAATCTGTGACAGTGCAGGGCATCTTTAAATATTGCGCCCTGCACTATCATTGGCCGCCCAAGGCGCGCCCGCGGCTCCTACTGCGCATGCGCGGCGTCCTGTCAGCTGCGGACCGCCGGGACCTGGTGCTTGTGTCCCGGCGTGAGCCGCCGCTTGTGCGCGTGCGCCGGGATAGGCGCCACAGCGATCCCTGACATGTTCTATATATGGACATTCGTAATAATCTCTGCATGGTTGGAGATGACCAGGTCCAGCAGAACATCATTCCTAGTTGGGGCCTCTATGACCAGGTCCAGCAGAGCATCATTCCTAGTTGGGGCCTCTATGACACAGGTCCAGCAGAGCATCATTCCTAGTTGGGGCCTCTATGACGCAGGTCCAGCAGAGCATCATTCCTAGTTGGGGCCTCTATGACACAGGTCCAGCAGAGCATCATTCCTAGTTGGGGCCTCTATGACGCAGGTCCAGCAGAGCATCATTCCTAGTTGGGGCCTCTATGACACAGGTCCAGCAGAGCATCATTCCTAGTTGGGGCCTCTATGACCAGGTCCAGCAGAGCATCATTCCTAGTTGGGGCTTCTATGAACTAAACCATACAATTGTCCTGTAGTAGGTTTATACATTTTTGTCCTTTAACTGTTCTTGCAGTCCCATTACTCCAGTCAGTTTCCGGGTAGTTACCATCCCCCATTATTATCACTGTCCCCGCCCTTTCCATCTGTGGGAGGAGCTGAGTCTCCACTTCCTCATTAACACTGGGAGACCTATAACAAACTCCAATGATGACCTTTGTAGTACCGCCCCCCATGTGCAGCTCCACCCATAATACTTCAGCCTCATCACACTCTCCATCAACTAGGTGCTCTCACACTCGCTGAGATCACTTCTCACAGAGACAGACTCCACCCCTTTCCTATTCCAGACTCCACCCCCTTTCCTATTCCAGACAGACTCCACCCCCTTTCCTATTCCAGGCAGACTCCACCCCCCTCCTATTCCAGACAGACTCCACCCCCTTTCCTATTCCAGACAGACTCCACCCCCTTTCCTATTCCAGACAGACTCCACCCCCTTTCCTATTCCCCCGTCTCTGCGAAAGAGAACCTAGCCAGGAATATGAATGGCCCAGTCATGTGAGGAATGAAGCCAAGATTCAGCAATACCAATCCAATCCTAGTTCTCTTCATTCACCAAACCTTCCAACTCACCTATTGTGCTGGGCAGACTTCTGGCATTGGGGAACAAACACTTCCATTCACTGACACCTCCTTCATTCACTGACACCTTGTCCATTCACTGACACCTCCTTCATTCACTGACACCTTGTCCATTCACTGAGACCTTGTCCATTCACCAACACCTTGTCCATTCACTGACATCTCCTTCATTCACTGACACCTCCTTCATTGACACCATTCCCTGATACCTCCTTCATTCACTGACACCTTGTTCACACGGATTTTGTGTATTTTTTATTTTCATACAAATGGTACCAATTCCACTGGTTGTTTTTTGTAACATGGGAACCTTCTTACCATCTGCCATAGCCCTCCCCCCATCTTTCCCCATTCCGCCCCCAATAAGGACTGACCCCGGTCTGATCTGTCTACCACGATATAATCCCTGATGTACAGGAAGACAGGACTTCAGTGAGGAACATTTCCCTCACTCTGGACAGGAAAGTGGCTTCTCCCCAGTGTGAGATCTCTGATGTAAGTGAAGATTGGACTTCTTTGAAAAAACATTTCCCGCACTCAGGACAAGAATACGGCTTCTCCCCCGTGTGAGATCTCTGATGTTTGTGAAGATTGGACTTCTTTGAAAAACATTTCCCGCACTCAGGACAAGAATACGGCTTCTCCCCCGTGTGAGATCTCTGATGTGTGTGAAGATCGGAATTCTGTAAAAAACATTTCCCGCACTCAGGACAGGAATACGGCTTCTCCCCCGTGTGAGATCGCCAATGTATGTGAAGATGGCACTTCTTTGAAAAACATTTTCCACACTCAGGACAGGAATACGGCTTCTCCCCCGTGTGAGATCGCCGATGTGTGTGAAGATGGCACTTCTTTGAAAAACATTTTCCACACTCAGGACAGGTATATGGCTTCTCCCCTGTGTGAGATCTTTGATGTGTGTAAAGACTACATGTCTCTGAAAAACATTTCCCGCACTCAAGACAGGAATATGGCTTTTCTCCCGTGTGAGATCTTTCATGTCTGTGAAGATGGGACTTCTGTGAAAAACCTTTCCCGCACTCAGGACAGGAATACGGCTTCTCCCCCGTGTGAGATCTTTGATGTGAGTTAAGATGGGACTTCTGTGAAAAACATTTCCCGCACTCAGGACAGGAATACGGCTTTTCCCCGGTGTGAGATCTTTGATGTGTGTGAAGATGGGACTTATGTGAAATACATTTCCCGCACTCATGACAAGAATATGGCTTCTCCCCCGTGTGAGATCTTTGATGCGAGTGAAGATGATACTTATGTGAAAAACATTTCCCGCACTCCGAACAGGAATATGGCTTCTCCCCCGAGTGAGATCTTTGATGGGAGTTAAGATGGGACTTCTGTGAAAAACATTTCCCGCACTCAGGACAGGAATACGGCTTCTCCCCCGTGTGAGATCTTTGATGTGAGTGAAGATGAGACTTCTGTGAAAAACATTTCCCGCACTCAGGACAGGAATACGGCTTCTCCCCCGTGTGAGATCTTTGATGTGAGTGAAGATGGGACTTCTGTAAAAAACATTTCCCACACTCAGGACAGGAATACGGCTTCTCCCCCGTGTGAGATTTTTTATGCTCATTAAGTATAGATTTAGATTGGAAACATTTTCCGCACTCAGGACAGGAATACGGCTTCTCTCCCGTGTGAGATCTTTCATGCCTATTAAGACCGGATTTATATTGGAAACATTTCCCGCACTCAGCACAGGAGAAGCTCTTCCCTGTTGGAAGGCCGGCCCGGTCACGCACAGTCTGAGGTTCCTCAGGATATAAAGAATCCGATGGTCCATCTACACTGGGTGGTGCCGGATGGACATTGGAGGGAGCCGGGTTTTCTCCTGGACTATACTGTATGATGTCCTCATCTTCTACTTTCCAGTCTGGAGACAAAGTGAGACAATCCTCGGAGGTTTTCCTCATCTCCCGGCCATGGACTAAAATACAAAGACAAAGAGGATTACTAAACAGGAGCTGATTGGTTCCCCCAAATCAGGACTCCGCCCACATCAGGCAGCTTGGTCTCTGAGGAGCTTACAATTCCACCCTCAAGGGAACTAGGAAATGGCTCCTCTGATCTCCTACCAGGTCATTTCTTTATTCATGGACCTTAGTCAGAGTGAGGAAACAACCAGAACTGTCTTTTATAGGAGGGACAGTGATGAGGGGATTATAGGACGAGGGTCCCCACCCCCTCTATCACTCATCGCCATCTTCCCAACACAAGAAGTACTGCACTTCCTGATTTACTCCATGATTTAGTCATGAAGAACAGCGGGGCTGAGCCCCACCAGAGGTCAGAGAGTGAGGATGGGGGAGAACAACCAAGATGAAGACTGGACTGATCCTGAAGACCACCATCATTGGGGTATTGACTCCTCCCCCATCCTGACCCTAAAGACCACCATTATTGGAGTATTGACTCCACCATCCCTACCCAGAAGACCACCATCATTGGGGTATTGACTCCTACCCCATCCTGACCCTAAAGACCATCATCATTGGGGTATTGACTCCTCCCTCATCCTGGAGACCACCATCATTGGGGTATTGTCTCCTCCCCCATCCTGACCCTGAAGACCACCATCATTGGGGTACTGACTCCTCCCCCATGTGAAGACCACCATAATTGGGGTATTGGCTCCTCCCTCATCCTGACCCTAAAGACCACCATTATTGGAGTATTGACTCCACCATCCTGACCCTGAAGACCACCATCATTGGGGTATTGACTCCTCCCTCATCCTGAAGACCACCATCATTGGGGTATTGACTCCTCCCTCATCCTTAAGACCACCATCATTGGGGTATTGACTCCTCCCTCATCCTGAAGACCACCCTCATTGGGGTATTGACTCCTCCCCCATTATCACTTTATGGTTGGAGGGTGTTATCACATTATTATCACCATGTAAAAGTCTGTACTCCAATCACATCATCCGATATAAAATGTCCAGCTGGGAGGAAATGGGGGGAACAGAGGAGAAGACATATTATGTGTATATATTACAGTGGGGGGAGGGGGAGAGCAGGGGTCAGGAGGATGTAATGTACAACATGGAGTATATAGTGCAGGGGTCAGGAGTATGTAATGTACAACATAGAGTATATAGTGCAGGGGTCAGGAGTATGGAATGTACAACACGGAGTATATAGTGCAGGGGTCAGGAGTATGTAATGTACAACACGGAGTATATAGCGCAGGGGTCAGGAGTATGTAATGTACAACATAGAGTATATAGTGCAGGGGTCAGGAGTATATAATGTACAACATGGAGTATATAGTGCAGGGGTCAGGAGTATGTAATGTACAATATAGAGTATATAGTGCAGGGGTCAGGAGTATGTAATGTACAACATGGAGTATATAGTGCAGGGGTCAGGAGTATGTAATGTACAACATGGAGTATATAGTGCAGGGGTCAGGAGTATGTAATGTACAACATGGAGTATATAGTGCAGGGGTCAGGAGTATGTAATGTACAACATAGAGTATATAGTGCAGGGGTCAGGAGTATGTAATGTACAACACAGAGTATATAGTGCAGGGGTCAGGAGTATGTAATGTACAACACGGAGTATATAGTGCAGGGGTCAGGAGTATGTAATGTACAACACGGAGTATATAGTGCAGGGGTCAGGAGTATGTAATGTACAACACGGAGTATATAGTGCAGGGGTCAGGAGGATGTAATGTACAACATAGAGTATATAGTGCAGGGGTCAGGAGGATGTAATGTACAACATAGAGTATATAGTGCAGGGGTCAGGAGTATATAATGTACAACATGGAGTATATAGTGCAGGGGTCAGGAGTATATAATGTACAACATAGAGTATATAGTGCAGGGGTCAGGAGTATATAATGTACAACATGGAGTATATAGTGCAGGGGTCAGGAGTATATAATGTACAACATAGAGTATATAGTGCAGGGGTCAGGAGTATGTAATGTACAAGTTATATAGTATAAGGGTCAGGACTCTCAGTATTAGTATTCTGTAATCAGTGGAAGCTGAAATGTTTACTGTAGACAACATGTAGAGGTGAGCTGGGATTAAACCATCATGAAACCGGTTAGATTGGAGGTGAGCAAATCCTTGGACAGAGGGGTGGCTGTGGACGTGGTATCCTTAGACAGAGGGGTGGCTGTGGACGTGGTATACTCGGACCGAGGGGTGGCGCTGGACGTGGTGTACTCGGACAGAGGGGTGGCGGTGGAAGTGGTATACTCGGACAGAGGGGTGGCGGTGGAAGTGGTATACTCGGACAGAGGGGTGGCGGTGGATGTGGTATACTCGGACAGAGGGGTGGCGGTGGAAGTGGTATACTCGGACAGAGGGGTGGCGGTGGACGTGGTATACTCGGACAGAGGGGTGGCGGTGGACGTGGTATACTTGGACACAGTTCCCCACACACGGCTAATGTGTAAGGTAGAGTCTGGAATAATATGAATGTAAATGGATAGAAAACTGGCTGATAGATCGTATTCAGAGAGTAGTGGTTAATGATTCATACTCTGCATGGTCTGGGGGTGACTATGGCCAGATGGTGGCGGGTTGAGCACCTCATCCCTCCGGGTGGAAGCCATATGGAGTCCTTCCAGGAATGCGCAGTTTGCCTCCCCGCAGAGCCGTGCAGCGGCGGGATCTGTCACCGACCACGTACCTCGGACACGGCCAATGACAGATCTGTGTACCGCCCCATTGTCAGTACCATGTGACCTGCTGTGACCAATCACTGCAGGTCACATGACAGTTGTATACAATGGATGGCTTCATTTTCTTCTCAAAACACCAAAAATTTTGAAAATAAAACGTTTTTCTTTATTTCTGTTATAAAAGTTTACAAATAAATAATTGTTCTTCAGAAATTTAGGCCGAGATGTTTTCTGCTCCATTTCTGGGGTGAAAAAACCCAAATTAGGATTTATGATTTAGTCTGAAGGGAAGTTATAGAGTTCACAAACTATGGGAGATATCGGAGTATTGATCAATCCTGAAGGACTGACAGCCAATCTCATTTCCTGAGGTCCACGAATGTCGGGACGGGACAGAGATCCCCCAAATGTCAGGACGGTACAGAGATCCCCCCAAATGTCGGGACGGGACAGAGATCCCCCAAATGTCGGGACGGGACAGAGATCCCCCAAATGTCGGGACGGGACAGACATCCCCCCAAATGTCGGGACGGGACAGACATACCCCAAATGTCGGGACGGGACAAACATACCCCAAATGTCGGGACGGTACGGAGATCCCTCAAATGTCGGGACGGTACGGAGATCCCCAAAATGTCGGGACGGTACGGAGATCCCCCAAATGTCGGGACGGGACAGACATACCCCAAATGTCGGGACGGTACGGAGATCCCTCAAATGTCGGGACGGTACGGAGATCCCCAAAATGTCGGGACGGTACGGAGATCCCCCAAATGTCGGGACGGGACAGAGATCCCCCAAATGTCGGGACGGTACAGATATCCCCCAAATGTCGGGACGGTACAGATATCCCCCAAATGTCGGGACGGTACAGAGATCCCCCCAAATGTCGGGACGGGACAGAGATCCCCCAAATGTCGGGACGGGACAGAGATCCCCCAAATGTCGGGACGGGACAGACATCCCCCCAAATGTCGGGACGGGACAGACATACCCCAAATGTCGGGACGGGACAAACATACCCCAAATGTCGGGACGGTACGGAGATCCCTCAAATGTCGGGACGGTACGGAGATCCCCAAAATGTCGGGACGGTACGGAGATCCCCCAAATGTCGGGACGGGACAGACATACCCCAAATGTCGGGACGGTACGGAGATCCCTCAAATGTCGGGACGGTACGGAGATCCCCAAAATGTCGGGACGGTACGGAGATCCCCAAAATGTCGGGACAGGACAGAGAACCCCCCAAATGTCGGGACGGGACAGAGATCCCCCAAATGTCGGGACGGTACAGGTAATCCCCCAAATGTCGGGACGGTACAGATATCCCCCAAATGTCGGGACGGTGCGGACATCCCCCAAATGTCGGGACGGTGCGGACATCCCCCAAATGTCGGGACGGTGCAGACATCCCCCAAATGTCGGGACGGTGCAGACATCCCCCAAATGTCGGGACGGTGCAGACATCCCCCAAATGTCGGGACGGTGCAGACATCCCCCACATGTCGGGACGGTGCGGACATCCCCCACATGTCGGGACGGTGCGGACATCCCCCAAATGTCGGGACGGTGCGGACATCCCCCAAATGTCGGGACAGTACAGATATCCCCCAAATGTCAGGACAGTACAGATATCCCCCAAATGTCAGGAAGGTACGGACATCCTCCAAATGTCGGGACGGTACGGCCATCCCCCAAATGTCGGGACGGTACGGACATCCCCCAAATGTCGGGACAATACGGACATCCCCCAAATGTCGGGACAATACGGACATCCCCCAAATGTCGGGACGGTACAGATATTTTAGTTTGGGTACAATGTTGTATGATCGCGCAATTGTCACTGAAAGTGAGAGAACTGAAACCTGAAAAATGGCCTGGGGGAATGAAGGGGGTAAAAGTGCTCAGTATGGAAGGGGTTAGTGGGGTACCCAAAGGCTCAGTGTTATTAGTGGGGTACCCCAAGGATCAGTGTTATTAGTGGGGTACCCCAAGGGTCAGTGTTATTAGTGGGGTACCCCAAGGGTCAGTGTTATTAGTGGGGTACCCCAAGGGTCAGTGTTATTAGTGGGGTACCCCAAGGGGGGATATGATCACCATGTATAATACATAAGGGGGGGATGTGATCTCCATGTATAATACATAAGGGGGGATATGATCTCCATGTATAATACATAAGGGGGGGATGTGATCTCCATGTATAATACATAAGGGGGGATATGATCTCCATGTATAATACATAAGGGGGGATATGATCTCCATGTATAATACATAAGGGGGGGATGTGATCTCCATGTATAATACATAAGGGGGGATATGATCTCCATGTATAATACATAAGGGGGATATGATCTCCATGTATAATACATAAGGGGGGGATGTGATCTCCATGTATAATACATAAGGGGGGATATGATCTCCATGTATAATACATAAGGGGGGGATGTGATCTCCATGTATAATACATAAGGGGGGATATGATCTCCATGTATAATACATAAGGGGGATATGATCTCCATGTATAATACATAAGGGGGATATGATCTCCATGTATAATACATAAGGGGGGATATGATCTCCATGTATAATACATAAGGGGGATATGATCTCCATGTATAATACATAAGGGGGGATATGATCTCCATGTATAATACATAAGGGGGGATATGACCTCCATGTATAATACATAAGGGGGATATGATCTCCATGTATAATACATAAGGGGGGATATGATCTCCATGTATAATACATAAGGGGGGATATGATCACCATGTATAATACATAAGGGGGGATATGATCTCCATGTATAATATATAAGGGGGGGATATGATCTCCATGTATAATACATAAGGGGAGGGGGGGATATGATCTCCATGTATAATACATAAGGGGGGGGGATATGATCTCCATGTATAATACATAAGGGGGGGATATGATCTCCATGTATAATACATAAGGAGGGGATATGATCTCCATGTATAATACATAAGGGGGATATGATCTCCATGTATAATACATAAGGGGGGGATATGATCTCCATGTATAATACATAAGGGGGGGATATGATCTCCATGTATAATACATAAGGGGGGATATGATCTCCATGTATAATACATAAGGGGGGGATATGATCACCATGTATAATACATAAGGGGGATATGATCTCCATGTATAATACATAAGGGGGGATATGATCACCATGTATAATACATAAGGGGGATATGATCTCCATGTATAATACATAAGGGGGGATATGATCACCATGTATAATACATAAGGGGGATATGATCTCCATGTATAATACATAAGGGGGATATGATCTCCATGTATAATACATAAGGGGGGATATGATCTCCATGTATAATACATAAGGGGGGGATATGATCTCCATGTATAATACATAAGGGGGGGATATGATCTCCATGTATAATACATAAGGGGGGGATATGATCTCCATGTATAATACATAAGGGGGGATATGATCACCATGTATAATACATAAGGGGGATATGATCTCCATGTATAATACATAAGGGGGGATATGATCTCCATGTATAATACATAAGGGGGGATATGATCTCCATGTATAATACATAAGGGGGATATGATCTCCATGTATAATACATAAGGGGGGATATGATCTCCATGTATAATACATAAGGGGGGATATGATCTCCATGTATAATACATAAGGGGGGATATGATCTCCATGTATAATACATAAGGGGGGATATGATCTCCATGTATAATACATAAGGGGGGATATGATCACCATGTATAATACATAAGGGGGGATATGATCACCATGTATAATACATAAGGGGGGGGTATGATCTCCATGTATAATACATAAGGGGGATATGATCTCCATGTATAATACATAAGGGGGGATGTGATCTCCATGTATAATACATAAGGGGGGATATGATCTCCATGTATAATACATAAGGGGGGATATGATCTCCATGTATAATATATAAGGGGGGGATATGATCTCCATGTATAATACATAAGGGGGGGATATGATCTCCATGTATAATACATAAGGGGCATGTGATCTCCATGTATAATACATAAGGGGGGATATGATCTCCATGTATAATACATAAGGGGGGGATATGATCTCCATGTATAATACATAAGGGGGATATGATCTCCATGTATAATACATAAGGGGGGGATATGATCTCCATGTATAATACATAAGGGGGGGATGTGATCTCCATGTATAATACATAAGGGGGGATGTGATCTCCATGTATAATACATAAGGGGGGATATGATCTCCATTTATAATACATAAGGGGGGATATGATCTCCATGTATAATACATAAGGGGGGATATGATCTCCATGTATAATACATAAGGGGGGATATGTTCTCCATGTATAATACATAAGGGGGAGGATATGATCTCCATGTATAATACATAAGGGGGGATATGATCTCCATGTATAATACATAAGGGGGGATATGATCTCCATGTATAATACATAAGGGGGAGGATATGATCTCCATGTATAATACATAAGGGGGATATGATCTCCATGTATAATACATAAGAGGGGATATGATCTCCATGTATAATACATAAGGGGGGATATGATCTCCATGTATAATACATAAGGGGGGATATGATCCCCATGTATAATACATAAGGGGGGATATGATCTCCATGTATAATACATAAGGGGGGGGGGTATGATCTCCATGTATAATACATAAGGGGGGATATGATCTCCATGTATAATACATAAGGGGGGATATGATCTCAATGTATAATACATAAGGGGGGATATGATCTCCATGTATAATACATAAGGGGGGGATATGATCTCCATGTATAATACATAAGGGGGGATATGATCTCCATGTATAATACATAAGGGGGGATATGATCTCCATGTATAATACATAAGGGGGGATATGATCTCCATGTATAATACATAAGGGGGATATGATCTCCATGTATAATACATAAGGGGGGATATGATCTCCATGTATAATACATAAGGGGGGATATGATCTCCATGTATAATACATAAGGGGGGGATATGATCTCCATATATAATACATAAGGGGGGATATGATCTCCATGTATAATACATAAGGGGGGGATATGATCTCCATGTATAATACATAAGGGGGGATATGATCTCCATGTATAATACATAAGGGGGGATATGATCTCCATGTGTAATACATAAGGGGGAGATATGGTCTCCATGTATAATACATAAGGGGGGGATATGACGTCATCACGCTGGGCGTCTTCATAGGGTGCGGTATGCACGAGGAGGGAAGAGGCATGAGATGCAGCTCCATCTTGGATGAGCACGAGGCAATCTAGAATATGACGAGGCAACCGTTCTAAGGAGTCTTTTGGGTGATTTCAGAGACACGGCTCACTTCCTCCGGTGGCCAGTAACAGTCTGATTGGCTGAGTGACTTTAGATGGGAATCGGGAACGTTGGTTGTTCTGCCTGCAGCCCGAGTGTGAGGGAAATGTTTGGGCTCTAGGTGGTATATAGTATATACTATGTTGTATACGGTCAGTGATACGGGACGCAGGTCTCATACACCCCTAGAGGAAGCGCACTGAGCCTCTAATAAGAGCCATGTCTGGACCCCCTAGATGGGGATTCCATGATGGGATGGTGATGTCTGCATGACTTTCTGCACCTCCCATATAGAAGATCCTGGACCTTCACCTCCCTAGTCACAATACTGGGACCTCACGTCACATTCTCAGGGACAAGGAATGTCTTCTCTGCTCATTTCCATCATTTCTTCTTCCTGCACATATTCCAGGATCACTGATCTCCGATGGTCACTCTTCACGTTTCCAATCACTTCTTATTGTGGATTCATTTCTGATTGAGGGGATTCCCCAGGAAGGTTTCCTATCCATTGTAGATGGATGATGGCACAGCCAATGAGAAGGTAGAGGAGAGCCATACATGGCGGAGTATGTGCGTCCCTTCTGGGGAATGGAGTGACATTCATCATTTTCCAGGATTTCATCCCTCGGAGTTCATCCAGTTGGATGGTGATATTTATGAAGGAACAATCCAAGAAGAATCTCTCTTCACTAGGATGCAGTATATGGGATGTTCCTGCTGATGTCTGCAGGGCCCTCCATTGCCTCATACCGACCAATTCTTCCCATACAGCGGCTGAGTGCTCAGCACTTCCCCCTGGCAGTACTGCAATCCCAACCATGGCACCACCTGCCTGGAGTCTGCATGTTCTCCCTGTGCCTGTGTGGGCTTCCTCCGGGTACTCCGGTTTCCTCCCGCACTCCAAAGACATGTTGGTAGGTTAAATATCTCTTGTCTAAATTGTCCCTAGTATGTGTATATATGAATGTGAGTTAGGGACCTTAGATTGTATGCTCCTCGGGGGCGGGGACTGATGTGTATGTATGAATGTGAGTTAGGGACCTTAGATTGTACGCTCCTCGGGGGAGGGGACTGATGTGTATGTATGAATGTGAGTTAGGGACCTTAGATTGTACGCTCCTCGGGGGCGGGGACTGATGTGTATGTATGAATGTGAGTTAGGGACCTTAGATTGTACACTCCTCGGGGGCGGGGTCTGATGAGAATGTACAATATATATGTAAAGCGCGGAGTACATTGACGACGATATACAAGTACCTGAATTAAATAAATAAAAATACAACCATTTTTGAAGACGCTGAACGTTCTTTCATTTGAATTGTTTGATGTGTCTATGATTACAGCACGTCCACCATGTGAATGACAACCTTTCTATGACCCGTGTGATCTAATACATACAACATGGCATTGAAGGTTTGTAGGTCACATGACTCCGCATGGGATGGAAGGAACCACTTTGTAGGCGGTAATGCGCCAGTCAGCCGCCATTTTTTCTGAGTTCCAGTATTTCAGGTTTACAATCCACGCTTTTATTGAAGTGAGTCGCAGATATAATCCAGATACGTTTACCGGATCAATCGGGACGGCATTGTTTCTTCTGATGTATTACAGGCTGATATCACCCCGCCCCCGCCCTACTCTGGACCAATCAGTGAGCAGTATGGGTGGAGGAATGGATTTGGTGTTCATGACCCACCTGTGCTGATCTCTGTAGGAGTGTCCTCCTCTATAAATGTCCCCGTTATTCCATCCTCCTCCATAGACTGCTGATCATCCCTCACATACGCCTCTTCTTCTTCTGCTTTCACCTCAAATTCTATATCGATTGGATCTCCACTCTACATCAAGAGAAGGAGAGGAAATATCATCTGGAAGATAGAAGGTCACAGAAACTCCACACATTGTCTGTATGAATCCATGTTCTAGATGCTCCATCCCACCAACCTTGCAATGGTGAGGGATGGTGTGACCTTCCTGTGTGGAATCCCGGGAATACAGAGGACGGGGACATCTCTCTGGTGGGTTCCTGGTATTAGGTGGCTCCATCATCTCCTTGTGTCCTTCTGAAAACTCCTCCATCACTCCATCCTCCTCATCCTCCTCTTTATACTCTTCTTTACCATCAATATTCTCATCCCCGAGGATTCCACTCTGAGAGATATAATAAAACATTCATTGTAACAAACATGCCGAGTATAAATCCCACCTACCAATAATTGTCATCATCTACCCCATTATCATCCCACGTGTGGACTACTGCAACTGCCTCCTCACCGGCCTCTGTCCTCACCGACCATCCCTCCTCACCGGCCATCCCGCACCACCGGTCATCCCGCACCACCGGCCATCCCGCACCACCGGTCATCCCTCCTCACCGGTCATCCCTCCTCACCGGCCATCCCTACTCACCGGCCTCCCTCACCACCGGCCATCCCTCACCACCGGCCATCCCTCCTCACCGACTATCCCCGCTTCAGTCTATCCTGAACTCAGCGGCCACTCATCCACCTCACCAACCGCTCTGCTTCTGCCACCCCCCTCTGTCATTCCCTCCACTGGCCTCCACCCCTCTCTGCCAATCCCTTCACTGGCCTCCACTCAGTGTCCTCCACCCCCCTTTGCCAATCCCTCCACTGGCCTCCACTCAGTGTCCTCCACCCCCCTCTGCCAATCCCTTCACTGGCCTCCACTCAGTGTCCTCCACCCCCCTCTGCCAATCCCTCCACTGGCTCCCGATTGCCCAACTCATTAAATTCAAACTACTAACACTGACATACAAAGCCATTCATAACTCCGCCCCAAACTACCTCACCGACCTGATACACAAATATCACCCAACCCGTAATCTTCGCTCCTCACAGGACCTCCTACTTTCTAGCTCCCTGGTCTCCTCCTCCCACGCCCGATCGCAGGACTTCTCCAGGACTTCCCCCATCCTCTGGAACTCACTACCCCAATGCATCAGACTGTCACCTACCCTCCTCACCTTCAGGCACACCCTGAAAACCCATCTCTCCAGGGAAGCCTACTCCACCCCCACCTAACAGCTGATCTCCTCCACTCCATCCCCCACAGCCACTTCCTCCTGTACCACTACCCCCTCCCTCCTAGATTGTAAGCTCCCAGGATCAGGGCCCTCCCCCCCCTCGTGTATTGTATTGTTACTGTATTGTCTCATGTTCTGTCCTCACTATAATGTACAGTGCTGAGCAAACCTTCTGCTGCCATATAAATACTGTATAATAATAACCTACCTGATGATGGGGAGGGATGGTGTGACCTTCCTGTGTGGAATCCCAGGAATACAGAGGACGGGGACATCTCTCTGGTGGGTTCCTGTAGCTGGATGACTCCACCATGGTGTCCTGGTACAGATCTTTGTGTCCTTCTGGAATCTCTGACTCCTCCATCCCCCCATCCCCATCCTCCTCCTCTTTTATCTCTTCTTTAACCTCAACTTTAGGATCTCTCAGGTTTCCACTCTGAATATATAATAAAAATGACATCAATGGTAACAATGCAGATAATGTACAGATCCTAATGATACTATCAGTGATTGTTCCTCATCTACCTGATGATGGTGAGGGATGGTGTGACCTTCCTGTGTGGAATCCCGGGAATACAGAGGATGGGGACATCTCTCTGGTGGGTTCCCATGACTGGATCCATCTGTAGGAAACACACACACTGACTGAATCCATTGTTTCTATGTGTTTATCAGATGATGGGGGATCTAGGTGGATCCTCCGTACTGCTCTCTCCTTTACAATAAAGTCTCCTCTTACCCGGTGATGTGAGGGGCGGCTGATTGTCCATCATGACGTCCTTGTAGAGGTCCTTGTGTCCTCTCTGGTGGTCCTCCATCATGACGTCCTTGTAGAGGTCCTTGTGTCCTCTCTGGTGGTCCTCCATCATGACGTCCTTGTAGAGGTCCTTGTGTCCTCTCTGGTGGTCCTCCATCATGACATCCTTGTAGAGGTCCTTGTGTCCTTCTAAATATTGATGTGTATCATCTGCTGGAGATAAAAGATGTCACATGACTATGGAGGAAGAGGACGGACATGACGGGGGGTTACTGGGTGTAAATAGAACACAACATCTTATTACCTCCTCTGCTGCTACTTCCTGCAATGTCTCCGATCTCATTCACAAGGCATGGCACAGCCTGTCTTTATACTACATCACTTCCTGTCTGTTCCTGACATCACTTCCTGTCTTTTCCTGACATCACTTCCTGTCTGTTTCTGACATCACTTCCTGTCTGTATTCAATAGAGAAGTCCTGTATGGGTAGTAGAAATGAGATCACCATCTTGTGGAGATCAGAGGAACTGCAGCCCCGAGAAATGTCCCCTAATACCCATTCCTGCATTGTATTACCTTACAGAGATATCAGGGAGGAGCCAAAATAACTAATAAAAAGTAAGAAACAATAAACCAACTCTTATGTAACCAACTGTTTAACAAATATATTTTACTGCAGATAGAAAAGTCTTAAAGACACAGAACACAAGATAGAAACAAAGGTATACAGAATAAAACAGAGACCCCCAAAATCAGACAGACTACCCAGAATGTCCCGTCCTTCATATCAGAGAGAGACAGACTACCCAGAATGTCCCGTCCTTCATATCAGAGATAGAGACAGACGACCCAGAATGTCCCGTCCTTCATATCAGAGAGAGAGAGACAGACTACCCAGAATGTCCCGTCCTTCATATCAGAGAGAGACAGACTACCCAGAATGTTCCATCCTTCATATCAGAGAGAGACAGACTACCCAGAATGTCCCGTCCTTCATATCAGAGAGAGAGACAGACTACCCAGAATGAACCGTCCTTCATATCAGAGAGAGACAGACGACACAGAATGTCCCGTCCTTCATATCAGAGAGAGACAGACTACCCAGAATGTCCCATCCTTCATATCAGAGAGAGAGAGACAGACGACCCAGAATGTCCCGTCCTTCATATCAGAGAGAGAGAGACAGACGGCCCAGAATGTCCCGTCCTTCATATCAGAGAGAGACAGACTACCCAGAACGTCCCGTCCTTCATATCAGAGAGAGACAGACTACCCAGAATGTCCCGTCCTTCATATCAGAGAGAGACAGACGACCCAGAATGTCCCGTCCATCATATCAGAGACTGAGACAGACTACCCAGATTGTCCCGTCCTTCATATCAGAGAGAGAGACAGACTACCCAGAATGTCCCGTCCTTCATATCAGAGAGAGACAGACTACCCAGAATGTCCCGTCCTTCACATCAGAGAGAGAGAGACAGACGACCCAGAATGTCCCGTCCTTCATATCAGAGAGAGACAGACTACCCAGAATGTCCCGTCCTTCATATCAGAGAGAGAGACAGACGACCCAGAATGTCCCGTCCTTCATATCAGAGCGAGAGACAGACGACCCAGAATGTCCCGTCCTTCATATCAGAGAGAGACAGACGACCCACAATGTCCCGTCCTTCATATCAGAGAGAGACAGACGACCCAGAATGTCCCGTCCTTCATATCAGAGAGAGACAGACGACCCAGAATGTCCCGTCCTTCATATCAGAGAGAGACAGACGACCCAGAATGTCCCGTCCTTCATATCAGAGAGAGAGACAGACGACCCAGAATGTCCCGTCCTTCATATCAGAGAGAGAGACAGACGACCCAGAATGTCCCGTCCTTCATATCAGAGAGAGTCAGACTACCCAGAATGTCCCGTCCTTCATATCAGAGAGAGAGACAGACGACCCAAAATGTCCCATCCTTCATATCAGAGAGAGAGACAGACGGCCCAGAATGTCCCGTCCTTCATATCAGAGAGAGAGACAGACGGCCCAGAATGTCCCGTCCTTCATATCAGAGAGAGAGACAGATGACCCAGAATGTCCCGTCCTTCCTATCAGAGAGAGACAGACTACCCAGAATGTCCCATCCTTCATATCAGAGAGAGAGACAGACTACCCAGAATGTCCCGTCCTTCATATCAGAGAGACAGACTACCCAGAATGTCCCGTCCTTCGAGAGAGAGAGAGAGAGAGACTACCCAGAATGTCCCGTCCTTCATATCAGAGAGAGACAGACTACCAAGAATGTCCCGTCCTTCATATCAGAGAGAGAGAGACAGACGGCCCAGAATGTCCCATCCTTCATATCAGAGAGAGAGACAGACAACCCAAAATGTCCCATCATTCATATCAGAGAGAGAGACAGACTACCCAGAATGTCCCGTCCTTCATATCAGAGAGAGAGACAGACGGCCCAGAATGTCCCGTCCTTCATATCAGAGAGACAGACTACCCAGAATGTCCCGTCCTTCATATCAGAGAGAGAGACAGACGGCCCAGAATGTCCCGTCCTTCATATCAGAGAGACAGACTACCCAGAATGTCCCGTCCTTCATATCAGAGAGAGAGACAGACGACCCAAAATGTCCCATCCTTCATATCAGAGAGAGAGACAGACGGCCCAGAATGTCCCGTCCTTCATATCAGAGAGAGACAGACTACCCAGAATGTCTCATCCTTCACATCAGAGAGAGAGAGACAGACTACCCAGAATGTCCCATCCTTCCTATCAGAGAGAGAGACAGACTACCCAGAATGTCCCGTCCTTCATATCAGAGAGAGTCAGACTACCCAGAATGTTCCGTCCTTCATATCAGAGAGAGAGACAGACTACCCAGAATGTTCCTTCCTTCATATCAGAGAGAGAGAGTCAGACTACACAGAATGTTCCGTCCTTCATATCAGAGAGAGACAGACGACCCAGAATGGCCCGTCCTTCATATCAGAGAGAGACAGACTACCCAGAATGTCCTGTCCTTCACATCAGAGAGAGAGAGACAGACTACCCAGAATGTCCCGTCCTTCCTATCAGAGAGAGAGACAGAAGACCCAGAATGTGCTGTCCTTCATATCAGAGAGAGACAGACTACCCAGAATGTCCCGTCCTTCATATCAGAGAGAGAGACAGACTACCCAGAATGTCCCGTCCTTCATATCAGAGAGAGACAGACTACCCAGAATGTCCCGTCCTTCATATCAGAGAGAGACAGACTACCCAGAATGTTCCGTCCTTCATATCAGAGAGAGAGAGAGACAGACTACCCAGAATGTCCCGTCCTTCATATCAGAGAGAGACAGACGACCCAGAATGTCCCGTCCTTCATATCAGAGAGAGAGACAGATTACCCAGAATGTCCCGTCCTTCCTATCAGAGAGAGAGACAGACGACCCAGAATGTCCCGTCCTTCATATCAGAGAGAGACAGACGACCCAGAATGTCCCGTCCTTCATATCAGAGAGAGAGACAGACTACCCAGAATGTCCCGTCCTTCATATCAGAGAGAGACAGACTACCCAGAATGTTCCGTTCTTCATATCAGAGAGAGACCGACTACTCAAAATGTCCCATCCTTCATATCAGAGAGAGAGACAGACGGCCCAGAATGTCCCGTCCTTCATATCAGAGAGAGAGAGAGACTACCCAGAATGTCCCATCCTTCATATCAGAGAGAGACAGACTACCAAGAATGTCCCGTCCTTCATATCAGAGAGAGACAGACGACCCAGAATGTCCCATCCTTCACATCAGAGAGAGAGAGAGAGACTACCCAGAATGTCCCGTCCTTCATATCAGAGAGAGAGACAGAAGACCCAGAATGTCCCGTCTTTCATATCAGAGAGAGACAGACTACCCAGAATGTCCCGTCCTTCATATCAGAGAGAGACAGACTACCCAGAATGTCCCGTCCTTCATATCAGAGAGAGACAGACTACCCAGAATGTCCCGTCCTTCATATCAGAGAGAGAGACAGACTACCCAGAATGTCCCGTCCTTCATATCAGAGAGAGAGAGACAGACTACCCAGAATGTCCCGTCCTTCATATCAGAGAGAGACAGACTACCCAGAATGTCCCGTCCTTCATATCAGAGAGAGACAGACTACCCAGAATGTCCCGTCCTTCATATCAGAGAGAGAGAGACAGACTACCCAGAATGTCCCGTCCTTCATATCAGACAGAGACAGACTACCCAGAATGTCCCGTCCTTCATATCAGAGAGAGAGACAGACTACCCAGAATGTCCCGTCCTTCATATCAGAGAGAGAGACAGACTACCCAGAATGTCCCATCCTTCATATCAGAGAGACAGACTACCCAGAATGTCCCGTCCTTCATATCAGAGAGAGAGAGACAACCCAGAATGTCCCGTCCTTCATATCAGAGACTGAGACAGATGACCCAGAATGTCCCATCCTTCATATCAGAGAGAGAGACAGACGACCCAGAATGTCCCGTCCTTCATATCAGAGAGAGACAGACGACACAGAATGTCCCGTCCTTCATATCAGAGAGAGACAGACTACCCAGAATGTCCCGTCCTTCATATCAGAGAGAGACAGACTACCCAGAATGTCCCGTCCTTCATATCAGAGAGAGAGACAGACTACCCAGAATGTCCCGTCCTTCATATCAGAGAGAGAGACAGACTACCCAGAATGTCCCGTCCTTCATATCAGAGAGAGAGACAGACGACCCAAAATGTCCCATCCTTCATATCAGAGAGAGAGACAGACGGCCCAGAATGTCCCGTCCTTCATATCAGAGAGAGAGACAGACGGCCCAGAATGTCCCGTCCTTCATATCAGAGAGAGAGACAGACGACCCAGAATGTCCCGTCCTTCCTATCAGAGAGAGACAGACTACCCAGAATGTCCCATCCTTCATATCAGAGAGAGAGACAGACTACCCAGAATGTCCCGTCCTTCATATCAGAGAGACAGACTACCCAGAATGTCCCGTCCTTCGAGAGAGAGAGAGAGAGAGAGAGAGAGAGAGAGAGACTACCCAGAATGTCCCGTCCTTCATATCAGAGAGAGACAGACTACCAAGAATGTCCCGTCCTTCATATCAGAGAGAGAGAGACAGACGGCCCAGAATGTCCCTTCCTTCATATCAGAGAGAGAGACAGACGACCCAAAATGTCCCATCATTCATATCAGAGAGAGAGACAGACTACCCAGAATGTCCCGTCCTTCATATCAGAGAGAGAGACAGACGGCCCAGAATGTCCCGTCCTTCATATCAGAGAGAGAGACAGACGACCCAAAATGTCCCATCCTTCATATCAGAGAGAGAGACAGACGGCCCAGAATGTCCCGTCCTTCATATCAGAGAGAGACAGACTACCCAGAATGTCTCGTCCTTCACATCAGAGAGAGAGAGACAGACTACCCAGAATGTCCCACCCTTCCTATCAGAGAGAGAGACAGACTACCCAGAATGTCCCGTCCTTCATATCAGAGAGAGTCAGACTACCCAGAATGTTCCGTCCTTCATATCAGAGAGAGAGACAGACTACCCAGAATGTTCCTTCCTTCATATCAGAGAGAGAGACAGACTACCCAGAATGTCCCGTCCTTCATATCAGAGAGAGAGAGTCAGACTACCCAGAATGTTCCGTCCTTCATATCAGAGAGAGACAGACTACCCAGAATGTCCCGTCCTTCACATCAGAGAGAGAGAGACAGACTACCCAGAATGTCCCGTCCTTCATATCAGAGAGAGAGACAGAAGACCCAGAATGTGCTGTCCTTCATATCAGAGAGAGACAGACTACCCAGAATGTCCCGTCCTTCATATCAGAGAGAGACAGACTACCCAGAATGTTCCGTCCTTCATATCAGAGAGAGAGAGAGACAGACTACCCAGAATGTCCCGTCCTTCATATCAGAGAGAGACAGACTACCCAGAATGTTCCGTCCTTCATATCAGAGAGAGAGACAGACTACCCAGAATGTCCCATCCTTCATATCAGAGAGAGAGAAAGACGACCCAGAATGTCCCGTCCATATCAGAGAGAGAGACAGGCGACCCAGAATGTTCCGTTCTTCATATCAGAGAGAGACCGACTACTCAAAATGTCCCGTCCTTCATATCAGAGAGAGAGACAGACGACCCAAAATTTCCCGTACTTCATATCAGAGAGAGAGACAGACGGCCCAGAATGTCCCGTCCTTCATATCAGAGAGAGAGAGACTACCAAGAATGTCCCGTCCTTCATATCAGAGAGAGACAGACGACCCAGAATGTCCCATCCTTCACATCAGAGAGAGAGAGAGACTACCCAGAATGTCCCGTCCTTCCTATCAGAGAGAGAGACAGAAGACCCAGAATGTCCTGTCCTTCATATCAGAGAGAGAGACAGACTATCCAGAATGTGTTGTCCTTCATATCAGAGAGAGACAGACTACCCAGAATGTCCCGTCCTTCATATCAGAGAGAGAAACAGACTACCCAGAATGTCCCGTCCTTCATATCAGAGAGAGACAGACGACCCAGAATGTCCCGTCCTTCATATCAGAGAGAGACAGACGACCCAGAATGTCCCGTCCTTCATAACAGAGAGAGAGAGACAGACTACCCAGAATGTCCCGTCCTTCATATCAGAGAGAGACAGACTACCCAGAATGTCCCGTCCTTCATATCAGAGAGAGACAGACTACCCAGAATGTCCCGTCCTTCATATCAGAGAGAGACAGACTACCCAGAATGTCCCGTCCTTCATATCAGAGAGAGAGAGACAGACTACCCAGAATGTCCCGTCCTTCATATCAGAGAGAGACAGACTACCCAGAATGTCCCGTCCTTCATATCAGAGAGAGAGAGACAGACTACCCAGAATGTCCCGTCCTTCATATCAGAGAGAGACAGACTACCCAGAATGTCCCGTCCTTCATATCAGAGAGAGACAGACTACCCAGAATGTCCCGTCCTTCATATCAGAGAGAGACAGACTACCCAGAATGTCCCGTCCTTCATATCAGAGAGAGACAGACTACCCAGAATGTCCCGTCCTTCATATCAGACAGAGACAGACTACCCAGAATGTCCCGTCCTTCATATCAGAGAGAGAGACAGAGTACCCAGAATGTCCCGTCCTTCATATCAGAGAAAGAGACAGACTACCCAGAATGTCCCCTCCTTCATATCAGAGAGACAGACTACCCAGAATGTCCCGTCCTTCATATCAGAGAGAGAGAGAGACAACCCAGAATGTCCCGTCCTTCATATCAGAGACTGAGACAGACTACCCAGAATGTCCCGTCCTTCATATCAGAGAGAGAGACAGACTACCCAGAATGTCCCGTCCTTCATATCAGAGAGAGACAGACGACCCAGAATGTCCAGAATGTCCCGTCCTTCATATCAGAGAGAGACAGACTACCCAGAATGTCCCGTCCTTCATATCAGAGAGAGACAGACGACCCAGAATGTCCCGTCCTTCATATCAGAGACTGAGACAGATGACCCAGAATGTCCCGTCCTTCATATCAGAGAGAGACAGACTACCCAGAATGTCCCGTCCTTCATATCAGAGAGAGACAGACTACCCAGAATGTCCCGTCCTTCATATCAGAGAGAGACAGACTACCCAGAATGTCCCGTCCTTCATATCAGAGAGAGAGACAGACTACCCAGAATGTCCCGTCCTTCATATCAGAGAGAGACAGACTACCCAGAATGTCCCGTCCTTCATATCAGAGACTGAGACAGACGACCCAGAATGTCCCGTCCTTCATATCAGAGAGAGACAGATGACCCAGAATGTCCCGTCCTTCATATCAGAGAGAGAGACAGACTACCCAGAATGTCCCGTCCTTCATATCAGAGAGAGAGACAGACTACCCAGAATGTCCCGTCCTTCATATCAGAGAGAGACAGACTACCCAGAATGTCCCGTCCTTCATATCAGAGAGAGAGACAGACGACCCAGAATGTCCCGTCCATCATATCAGAGAGAGACAGACTACCCAGAATGTCCCGTCCTTCATATCAGAGAGAGAGACAGACTACCCAGAATGTCCCGTCCTTCATATCAGAGAGAGAGACAGACGACCCAGAATGTCCCGTCCATCATATCAGAGAGAGACAGACTACCCAGAATGTCCCATCCTTCATATCAGAGAGAGACAGACTACCCAGAATGTCCCGTCCTTCATATCAGAGAGAGACAGACTACCCAGAATGTCCCGTCCTTCATATCAGAGAGAGACAGACTACCCAGAATGTCCCGTCCTTCATATCAGAGAGAGAGACAGACTACCCAGAATGTCCCGTCCTTCATATCAGAGAGAGAGACAGACTACCCAGAACGTCCCGTCCTTCATATCAGAGAGAGAGACAGACTACCCAGAATGTCCCGTCCTTCATATCAGAGAGAGACAGACTACCCAGAATGTCCCGTCCTTCATATCAGAGAGAGAGACAGACTACCCAGAATGTCCCGTCCTTCATATCAGAGAGAGAGACAGACGACCCAGAATGTCCCGTCCATCATATCAGAGAGAGACAGACTACCCAGAATGTCCCGTCCTTCATATCAGAGAGAGAGACAGACTACCCAGAATGTCCCGTCCTTCATATCAGAGAGAGAGACAGACGACCCAGAATGTCCCGTCCATCATATCAGAGAGAGACAGACTACCCAGAATGTCCCATCCTTCATATCAGAGAGAGACAGACTACCCAGAATGTCCCGTCCTTCATATCAGAGAGAGACAGACTACCCAGAATGTCCCGTCCTTCATATCAGAGAGAGACAGACTACCCAGAATGTCCCGTCCTTCATATCAGAGAGAGAGACAGACGACCCAGAATGTCCTGTTCTTCATATCAGAGAGAGAGACAGACGACCCAGAATGTCCCGTCCTTCATATCAGAGAGAGAGACAGACGACCCAGAATGTCCCGTCCTTCATATCAGAGAGAGACAGACTACCCAGAATGTCCCGTCCTTCATATCAGAGAGAGACAGACTACCCAGAATGTCCCGTCCTTCATATCAGACAGAGACAGACTACCCAGAATGTCCCGTCCTTCATATCAGAGAGAGAGACAGAGTACCCAGAATGTCCCGTCCTTCATATCAGAGAAAGAGACAGACTACCCAGAATGTCCCCTCCTTCATATCAGAGAGACAGACTACCCAGAATGTCCCGTCCTTCATATCAGAGAGAGAGAGAGACAACCCAGAATGTCCCGTCCTTCATATCAGAGACTGAGACAGACTACCCAGAATGTCCCGTCCTTCATATCAGAGAGAGAGACAGACTACCCAGAATGTCCCGTCCTTCATATCAGAGAGAGACAGACGACCCAGAATGTCCAGAATGTCCCGTCCTTCATATCAGAGAGAGACAGACTACCCAGAATGTCCCGTCCTTCATATCAGAGAGAGACAGACGACCCAGAATGTCCCGTCCTTCATATCAGAGACTGAGACAGATGACCCAGAATGTCCCGTCCTTCATATCAGAGAGAGACAGACTACCCAGAATGTCCCGTCCTTCATATCAGAGAGAGACAGACTACCCAGAATGTCCCGTCCTTCATATCAGAGAGAGAGACAGACTACCCAGAATGTCCCGTCCTTCATATCAGAGAGAGACAGACTACCCAGAATGTCCCGTCCTTCATATCAGAGACTGAGACAGACTACCCAGAATGTCCCGTCCTTCATATCAGAGAGAGACAGATGACCCAGAATGTCCCATCCTTCATATCAGAGAGAGAGACAGACTACCCAGAATGTCCCGTCCTTCATATCAGAGAGAGAGACAGACTACCCAGAATGTCCCGTCCTTCATATCAGAGAGAGACAGACTACCCAGAATGTCCCGTCCTTCATATCAGAGAGAGAGACAGACTACCCAGAATGTCCCGTCCTTCATATCAGAGAGAGAGACAGACGACCCAGAATGTCCCGTCCATCATATCAGAGAGAGACAGACTACCCAGAATGTCCCATCCTTCATATCAGAGAGAGACAGACTACCCAGAATGTCCCGTCCTTCATATCAGAGAGAGACAGACTACCCAGAATGTCCCGTCCTTCATATCAGAGAGAGACAGACTACCCAGAATGTCCCGTCCTTCATATCAGAGAGAGAGACAGACTACCCAGAATGTCCCGTCCTTCATATCAGAGAGAGAGACAGACTACCCAGAACGTCCCGTCCTTCATATCAGAGAGACAGACTACCCAGAATGTCCCGTCCTTCATATCAGAGAGAGAGACAGACTACCCAGAATGTCCCGTCCTTCATATCAGAGAGAGAGACAGACTACCCAGAATGTCCCGTCCTTCATATCAGAGAGAGAGACAGACTACCCAGAATGTCCCGTCCTTCATATCAGAGAGAGACAGACTACCCAGAATGTCCCGTCCTTCATATCAGAGAGAGAGACAGACTACCCAGAATGTCCCGTCCTTCATATCAGAGAGAGAGACAGACGACCCAGAATGTCCCGTCCATCATATCAGAGAGAGACAGACTACCCAGAATGTCCCGTCCTTCATATCAGAGAGAGAGACAGACTACCCAGAATGTCCCGTCCTTCATATCAGAGAGAGAGACAGACGACCCAGAATGTCCCGTCCATCATATCAGAGAGAGACAGACTACCCAGAATGTCCCATCCTTCATATCAGAGAGAGACAGACTACCCAGAATGTCCCGTCCTTCATATCAGAGAGAGACAGACTACCCAGAATGTCCCGTCCTTCATATCAGAGAGAGACAGACTACCCAGAATGTCCCGTCCTTCATATCAGAGAGAGACAGACTACCCAGAATGTCCCGTCCTTCATATCAGAGAGAGAGACAGACTACCCAGAATGTCCCGTCCTTCATATCAGAGAGAGAGACAGACTACCCAGAACGTCCCGTCCTTCATATCAGAGAGACAGACTACCCAGAATGTCCCGTCCTTCATATCAGAGAGAGAGACAGACTACCCAGAATGTCCCGTCCTTCATATCAGAGAGAGAGACAGACTACCCAGAATGTCCCGTCCTTCATATCAGAGAGAGAGACAGACTACCCAGAATGTCCCGTCCTTCATATCAGAGAGAGACAGACTACCCAGAATGTCCCGTCCTTCATATCAGAGAGAGAGACAGACTACCCAGAATGTCCCGTCCTTCATATCAGAGAGAGAGACAGACGACCCAGAATGTCCCGTCCATCATATCAGAGAGAGACAGACTACCCAGAATGTCCCGTCCTTCATATCAGAGAGAGAGACAGACTACCCAGAATGTCCCGTCCTTCATATCAGAGAGAGAGACAGACGACCCAGAATGTCCCGTCCATCATATCAGAGAGAGACAGACTACCCAGAATGTCCCATCCTTCATATCAGAGAGAGACAGACTACCCAGAATGTCCCGTCCTTCATATCAGAGAGAGACAGACTACCCAGAATGTCCCATCCTTCATATCAGAGAGAGACAGACTACCCAGAATGTCCCGTCCTTCATATCAGAGAGAGAGACAGACGACCCAGAATGTCCCGTTCTTCATATCAGAGAGAGAGACAGACGACCCAGAATGTCCCGTCCTTCATATCAGAGAGAGAGACAGACGACCCAGAATGTCCCGTCCTTCATATCAGAGAGAGACAGACTACCCAGAATGTCCCGTCCTTCATATCAGAGAGAGAGACAGACTACCCAGAGGCCCTGATGTACTATTGTGGCTGGGCGCATGTCCGTGGGCGACCGTCTACTTTTACCCCACTAAGAGATTTACTATTGAGCAGCCTCCATAAGTAGACGCCAATCGAATTTACTAAGCAGACACACACCAGGAATCAGACTCACAAAGCAGACTTGGTAAGAGGCACGTCTGACACCATGAAAGATCACTGCAGAGACCTTCACATGGAAATTTGCTTTGCCTGATATCAGGACTTCACTTTAAACAATATCTGACATTTCAAAAAAATTTAAGAATGTGTTAAAAATAGTTTTTTTAAAGGAAATCGACACAGTAAAAAACTAGACGCCCGTGCAGTGTCTATGGCCGATATAACTGAGCATGTGCAGAACACATGTTAGACGTCCTCTGCAGACACTTGCTTTTTATCCACTGCTCAATAGTAAATCTCTGTGTGGATTCCTCTGACAGCCGGCACTCGGTGGCGTCTCCTGTGTGTGGAGTCCTCTGACAGCCGGAACTCGCTCACGTCTCCTGTGTGTGGAATCCTCTGACAGCCGGCACTCGGTGGCGTCTCCTGTGTGTGGAGTCCTCTGACAGCCGGCACTCGGTGGCGTCTCCTGTGTGTGGAGTCCTCTGACAGCCGGCACTCGGTGGCGTCTCCTGTGTGTGGAGTCCTCTGACAGCCGGCACTCGGTGGCGTCTCCTGTGTGTGGAGTCCTCTGACAGCCGGCACTCGGTGGCGTCTCCTGTGTGTGGAGTCCTCTGACAGCCGGCACTCGGTGGCGTCTCCTGTGTGTGGAGTCCTCTGACAGCCGGCACTCGGTGGCGTCTCCTGTGTGTGGAGTCCTCTGACAGCCGGCACTCGGTGGCGTCTCCTGTGTGTGGAGTCCTCTGACAGCTGGCACTCGGTGGCATCTCCTGTGTGTGGAGTCCTCTGACAGCCGGCACTCGGTCACGTCTCCTGTGTGTGGAGTCCTCTGACAGCCGGCACTCGGTGGCGTCTCCTGTGTGTGGAGTCCTCTGACAGCCGGCACTCGGTCACGTCTCCTGTGTGTGGAGTCCTCTGACAGCCGGCACTCGGTGGCGTCTCCTGTGTGTGGAGTCCTCTGACAGCTGGAACTCGGTGGTGTCTCCTGTTTGTGGAGTCCTCTGACAGCCGGCACTCGGTCACGTCTCCTGTGTGTGGATTCCTCTGACAGCCGGCATTTGGTCGTGTCTCCTGTGTGTGGAGTCCTCTGACAGCCGGCACTCGGTGGCGTCTCCTGTGTGTGGAGTCCTCTGACAGCCGGCACTCGGTGGCGTCTCCTGTGTGTGGAGTCCTCTGACAGCCGGCACTCGGTGGCGTCTCCTGTGTGTGGAGTCCTCTGACAGCCGGCACTCGGTGGCATCTCCTGTGTGTGGAATCCTCTGACAGCCGGCACTCGGTGGCGTCTCCTGTGTGTGGATTCCTCTGACAGCCGGCATTTGGTCGTGTCTCCTGTGTGTGGAGTCCTCTGACAGCCGGCACTCGGTGGCGTCTCCTGTGTGTGGAGTCCTCTGACAGCCGGAACTCGGTGGCGTCTCCTGTGTGTGGAGTACTCTGACAGCCGGAACTCGGTCACGTCTCCTGTGTGTGGAATCCTCTGACAGCCGGCACTCGGTGGCGTCTCCTGTGTGTGGAGTCCTCTGACAGCCGGCACTCGGTGGCGTCTCCTGTGTGTGGAATCCTCTGACAGCCGGCACTCGGTGGCATCTCCTGTGTGTGGAGTCCTCTGACAGCCGGCACTCGGTGGCGTCTCCTGTGTGTGGAGTCCTCTGACAGCCGGCACTCGGTGGCGTCTCCTGTGTGTGGAGTTCTCTGACAGCCGGCACTCGGTGGCGTCTCCTGTGTGTGGAATCCTCTGACAGCCGGCACTCGGTGGCGTCTCCTGTGTGTGGAGTCCTCTGACAGTCGGCACTCGGTGGCGTCTCCTGTGTGTGGAGTCCTCTGACAGCCGGCACTCGGTGGCGTCTCCTGTGTGTGGAGTCCTCTGACAGCCGGCACTCGGTGGCGTCTCCTGTGTGTGGAGTCCTCTGACAGCCGGCACTCGGTCACGTCTCCTGTGTGTGGAGTCCTCTGACAGCCGGCACTCGGTGGCGTCTCCTGTGTGTGGAGTCCTCTGACAGCTGGAACTCGGTGGTGTCTCCTGTTTGTGGAGTCCTCTGACAGCCGGCACTCGGTCACGTCTCCTGTGTGTGGATTCCTCTGACAGCCGGCATTTGGTCGTGTCTCCTGTGTGTGGAGTCCTCTGACAGCCGGCACTCGGTGGCGTCTCCTGTGTGTGGAGTCCTCTGACAGCCGGCACTCGGTGGCGTCTCCTGTGTGTGGAGTCCTCTGACAGCCGGAACTCGGTCACGTCTCCTGTGTGTGGAATCCTCTGACAGCCGGCACTCGGTGGCGTCTCCTGTGTATGGAGTCCTCTGACAGCCGGCACTCGGTGGCGTCTCCTGTGTGTGGAGTCCTCTGACAGCCGGCACTCGGTGGCGTCTCCTGTGTGTGGAATCCTCTGACAGCCGGCACTCGGTGGCGTCTCCCATGTGTGGAGTCCTCTGACAGCCGGCACTCGGTGGCATCTCCTGTGTGTGGAATCCTCTGACAGCCGGCACTCGGTGGCGTCTCCTGTGTGTGGAGTCCTCTGACAGCCGGCACTCGGTGGCGTCTCCTGTGTGTGGAGTCCTCTGACAGCCGGCACTCGGTGGCGTCTCCTGTGTGTGGAGTTCTCTGACAGCCGGCACTCGGTGGCATCTCCTGTGTGTGGAATCCTCTGACAGCCGGCACTCGGTGGCGTCTCCTGTGTGTGGAGTCCTCTGACAGTCGGCACTCGGTGGCGTCTCCTGTGTGTGGAGTCCTCTGACAGCCGGCACTCGGTGGCGTCTCCTGTGTGTGGAGTCCTCTGACAGCCGGCACTCGGTGGCGTCTCCTGTGTGTGACAACCAGCACTCGGCAGATCTTTATGGACTCTCATTGGATTTCCTTAGTTCTAGTGATTCTATTTTTGTTTCTTATCCTTTATAATAATTTCTGTGATGATTTTACTTATTTCGAAGGTCTGGATAATATTTATTTTGAAGGCTGAATGTAAAAATAAAGGTCTGCAATAAAAAAAAAACAGCATGGGGTCCCCCCCTTCCATCCACACCAAGCCCTTCGGGGGTCCCCCCCCTCTTCCATACCAAGCCCTTCGGGGGTCCCCCCCCTCATGCACCCCAAGCCCTTCAGGTCTTGTATGTATATTAAGGGTGAACTCCACGCCAAAATTAAAAAAAAAAAACAGTGTGGGGTCCCCCTCAATATCCATACCAGACCCTTATCCGAACATGCAGCCCGACAGGTCAGGAAAGGGGGGGGGGCAAGCGAGTGCCCCCCCTCCTGAACCATACCAGGCCACATGCCCTCAACATGGGGGGGTGCTTTGGGGCAGGGGGGCTCCCCCCCAAAGCACCTGGTCCCCATGTCGATGGGGACAAGGGCCTCTTCCCCACAACCCTGGCTGGTGGTTGTGAGGGTCTGCGGGCGGGGGGCTTATCAGAATCTGGAAGCCCCCTTTAACAAGGGGGCCTCCAGATCCCAGCGCCCCCCCCCTACGTGAATGAGGATGGGGTACATGGTACTGCTACTCATTCACAAAAAAACAAAGTGTGGTGTAAAAAAAAACACAGTACGGGGTCTCTGACAAGTCCTTTATTAAAACAATGTCCCCCGAAGTAGATCCAACGTCAATCACGGCGGTGGTGACCCAAAAAAAGAAAAAAAAAAAGTTCCGTTCCCGTCGGAGGATTCCAGCCGTCTGAAAAAAAGGCTAGCTGACAGTTCTTAAATAGGTTAGGGGCGGGGCCAGCATCCGAGTGACTCCGCCCCATGTCACATGCTTGCTATCCCCGGCTGGCCCCGCCCCTTACCTATATAAGAAATGTCAGACTGTCTCCTGCATTCAGCTAGTTAGCCTCAGTGGAGAGACAGTCTGACAGTTCTTAAATAGGTTAGGGGCGGGGCCAGCTGGGGACATCATACGAATGACCCCGCCCCATGTGACATCATTGGTGTCACATGGGGAGGGGTTTCTCAGATGATGTCCCTGGCTGGCCCCGCCCCTAACCTATTTAAGAACTGTCAGCTAGCCTTTTTTTCAGACGACTGGAATCCTCCGACGTGACCAGAACTTTTTTTTTTTTTTTCGGATCCCCGCCGCCACCGTGATTGATGTTGGATCTACTTCGGGGGACATTGTTTTAATAAAGGACTTGTCAGAGACCCCGTACTGTGTTTTTTTTACACCACGCTTTGTTTTTTTGTGAATGAGTCCCCACGCTGCTTTTTTTATTATTTATTTATGTGACGGAGGAAAGGAAGGACAGAACGCACAGAGAGGATGGCAGACGCACAAAGCTTTATTGAGACAAACAGACGGCAGTCCTTCAATACGTTGGGTGGCAGAGAGGGTGGATTTGCCACTATAGGGTAACGAGGGGCCCCACCCACTTATAGTCCACTAGGAGAGCCAAGGGGGTGTCTCTGTAACAGGGGTAGTCCGACACAGGAGAGGGGTGCGAGGGGTCACCACCGTAACAGTTCAGGTAACACAGTGGGGCAGCAGGTACTCACGGATCCAACAGGGTGCCTGGTCTCCTAGGGGTAGAAGCAGAACGCAGGTACCTGTGGAGTCCGGATCAGGTGGGTGGCCTCTGGCTCTGGTAGACGGGCTGTGGTAGTCTCTCCCCCTTCTGTGAGGTCTCTGGCAATAAGCAGGCAGGCTTTCTCTGGTTGTCTCTTCCCTCCTGTGGGGTCTCTGTGAGGCTGGGACAGTCTCTCCCCCTTCTGTGGGGTCTCTCACAATCGTAGGCAAGCTTTCTCTGGTTGTCTCTTCCCTCCTGTGGGGTCTCTGTGAGGCTGGAGTAGGCTTGCAGAGTCTATTCACAAGGGTCTCGCCGGAGCTTGAGATCCCTTGCAGACTACACAACAGAATGGAAAGGAGCTCCCAGCATCCACCTATTAAACTGCTGCAGGACGCTCCCCGGTCGCCTTGGCAACCGGGAGGGGGAAGGGAACACTAGACCCCAGGGAGAATCAGGCTGGTGACAGGGACATCCTGGGGGGGCAGGGATGCTGTCTGCATAAATGAAAAGCAGGTTGGGAGGTGTGCAGAGAGCTCCCAGCCTGCTGGCCGGGAGGGAGGGGGGCCCAGAGTAATTTGATTTGGCCATTTGGCCTAGTGACAAGGGACAATTGGAACAATACAGAGCAGGACGCTGAGGGCATGTGATACAAGGCATTAATAAGGGGATTAATAATTGGCCGGCTCCCATACCGTGACACTTTAATTCACGGATAAAATTTAAAATTCAGCTGTCAGTAGGAAACCCCGCTGAGAGCTGAAACATTCCAGCTGTCCCTGCAGAGAGCTCCGCTATTATATTTGACATTAAAAAGTATAGAGACTGCAACATTGTATCTATTTGTATCCATTTCGGATATAGATGTTTTATTCGGATACATATAGATACAATGTTGCAACCTTTATACTTTTTAATGTCAAATATAATAGCACAGCTCTCTGCAGGGACAGAAGGAATTACTTCGCTATTATATTTGCCGGCCGTAGACGGGGCGAAAATCGGACAATTTGTTTACCATTGGTGGTAACGTCGGCCCATTGAACAACCGATTTTTTCTTTTTTTTAAAACGGTCAGTTTTCGCCCCATCTATGGCCTGCATTTTTCCTTTTCTTCTTCTTTTTTTTATTCTTTTTCATTTTCGAATGATTTTCGGCCCGTTAGTGGGTTAATTGGTCAGCCGTTTTTCGGGATTTTGGCACATTGTTTTTATCAGTAAATTTGGAAAAAAAATTTCCAACTTTACTGATAAACAAAATATGCTAAAATCCCGAAAAATGGCCGACCAATTATCCCACTAATGGAAGAGGCCCTTGTCCCCATTAACATGGGGACAAGGTGCTTTGGGGGGGAGCCCCCCTGCCCCAAAGCACCCCCCCATGTTGAGGGCATGTGGCCTGGTATGGTTCAGAAGGGGGATCGCTAGCTCGTACCCCCCCCTTTCCTTACCTGCTGGGCTGCATGCTCGGATAAGGGTCTGGTATGGATTTTGGGGGGATCCCCAAGCTGTTTTTTATTTAATTTCGGCGTGGAGTTCCGCCTTAATATCCATACCAGACCCGAAGGACTTGGTGTGGATGGGAGAGGGGACCCCCGAAGGGCTTGGTGTGGATGGGAGGGGGGACCCCCGAAGGGCTTGGTGTGGATGGGAGGGGGGACCCCCGAAGGGCTTGGTGTGGATGGGAGGGGGGACCCCCGAAGGACTTGGTGTGGATGGGAGGGGGGACCCCCGAAGGACTTGGTGTGGATGGGAGGGGGGACCCCCGAAGGGCTTGGTGTGGATAGGAGGGAGGACCCCTGAAGGGCTTGGTGTGGATGGGAGGGGGGACCCCACGCTGTTTTTTATTTATTATGGTGCTGGTTTTTAAATGTAATTCTCCCTTTTTTCCTTCACTATAGCTCAGAAATTCACCTGTCACTTCCCCCGGCTAAAAGAGAAAGTTTTCTTGGAATTTATATCCCTGAAGGAAACAATGTTTAATTTGAGTTTATTAAAAGATACAAAGTTTTCTGTAACTTCGGGGAAAGTGACTTCTAAGCTTGTGAACTATAGTGAAGAAAAAAAAAAGGCGACATTTGCATTTGAAAATCAGCGCCGACATAGACTTTGTATTGCGAAAAAAATGATTAACAATTGTGTAAACCGAGGCGTTATTTTCAATGGATTTTCATTCGTAAACCAAACATTCTGTTCCCCGAGGCGTTGGGACCCCGAGGTACGCCTGTATTAGTATTGTAATCCTTTGTATTGGGATACATACAACCAACATACATGTGAATTGGCAACATAGCACAACATTTGTGTCACATGGGAGATATGTGGTAGTTACACTGACCTTGCCCAGGGACCTAGGATTGATTCACAGCACAGAAATACAGGCAGGATTAGTGTTCAACAGTTCCGTGGATTAGTGGTTAGCACTGCTGCCTCACAATGCTAGGGTTGTTGGTTGAATCCCAACCACGGCAATGAATTTGCATGATCTCCGTGTGACTACCCTAACATACATGTGCTGGTGGCAGCATCTTTGCTTTCTGTTTAAATGATCCCTAGAATGTGAATTAGAATGAGGCCTTGTCTGTTCAAACACCTTTAAAGTAGCACCTTATGTGAATGTCAAACGATGGGAGGAGATAAGGGCCGGGACTAATCATTGATTGGATAATGCTGGTTTGCACTCCACCTCCTTTGGGAAATCCATAACAGACCCTTATCCCAGCATGCAGATACCGCACGCCTTCAAAGATTTATTTCCTTTGTTGAATTGCCTGCTTGGTTCACACTAGATGTGATTTAAAATTGTGCTTTTTGTTGGCAATTTCACCGTGTTTTCTGTAGATTTACCAATGAGTTATTGCGTTTTCAATTGTGTTTTGCATTGCGATTTCTATTGTAGTCTATATGTGAAATCGCTGCAAAATGCTGAAAAAGTTAGACGAGAACTAATTTTGAAATTGTGCTGCAGCAAATCGCTTACGTTAAGACACTCACATCCACATTCATTAGATCGGATATCAGGTATAATTTCAATTCTCAAATCGCACCTGAAATCGTGCACCCTGGATGCGACTTGGCATGCGATTTGCACGGCATGCGACTTGCAAATTGTATGCCAAGTCGCACCCAATTGTCTGCTATTAGAGCAGTCACATGGGTGCGTTTCTGACACTGATTTCTATGGTAATACATGTACTACTTTTGTGACGATTTGCATAGATATTGGTGTCAGATGACTTGCAAATCGTAAGGAAATCGGTATCTTCGCTGTACGTCGCACAATTTCTAAATCGGCTTTGATGTGACCGCAGTGTAAGGCCTTTTTATGTTTGATTTCCTGAGTGTTTTCAGATTTATGGGAAATGTAGCATACTAGCAAAAGTGAATTGACATTTTCAGTATTGCATGCGAGATGTGGTCATGTGACTGCCTTAACTCATGCGATAATCTGGAGTGAATTGTGCCCATAGGGCCAAGAAATATTACCAATAGGGTTCCCTTCACATCCCTGTTCAATGTTCTGTTGTATGCTGCACAGGTACACGTCACTGTGGCTTTCTTTCTGACTCTGATTTGTGGGGCCTGTATACCAATGCTGTGGTGGATGTGGCCTACCTTATATAAAGAGTTGCAGTGATGGGTGTGGCCTACCTTAAATATAGAGATGCAGTTGGGGCTGATTTTTGCCTGGTATAGGCACATTATTACTGCAAGTCCTTGTCTGTGGTGGTTTGGGGAGGAAGAGATATTGTGGTGAATTGCCCCAGGCCACACTCACGCTGTGTTTGGGGGGGAGGAAGAGATATTGTGGTGAATTGCCCCAGGCCACACTCACGCTGTGTTTGGGGGGGAGGAAGAGATATTGCGGTGAGTTGCCCCAGGCCACACTCACGCTGTGTTTGGGGGGGAGGAAGAGATATTGCGGTGAGTTGCCCCAGGCCACACTCACGCTGTGTTTGGGGGGGAGGAAGAGATATTGCGGTGAGTTGCCCCAGGCCACACTCACGCTGTGTTTGGGGGGGAGGAAGAGATATTGTGGTGAATTGCCCCAGGTTACACTCACGCTGTGTTTGGGGGAGGAAGAGATATTGTGGTGAATTGCCCCAGGCCACACTCACGCTGTGTTTGGGGGGGAGGAAGAGATATTGTGGTGAATTGCCCCAGGTCACACTCACGCTGTGTGTTGATGTGGCTGTAAATGTTTTGCATGTTCTTCCTTCTAAGGTGTGTTTGTGTGTTATTGTACAATGATTGTGTTTATTATCTTTGCATTGTAATCCTAACACATGTCCATTGCTCTGCTCTTCCAAGTTTGCTTTATTTAGAATGAAATGCAGTTTTCAGACAAACATGGTGAGAAATGTATGTGTGGGGGATTTGGGGTGGGGGGAGGTGTTTATATTTTGGCACGTATGTATTTTTATATTGATATTTTGATCTGCAGCTTGTTTTGTGGATAAGCCCAAGTGATTCATATTACCCGTTTGTTTCCTGCTCTAACCTGTGAAAGCACAGTTCATTAGAAGTTTCATCTTTTAGATTGTAAGCTCTTATGAGCAGGACCGTTCTATTTTAGCAACATCAATCCTGCTTTTTTTTTTTTTTTTTTCACACCAAGATATTGAATGTAGCTTTTTGTTGCTGTCCAAATAAATGTGG
Organism: Staurois parvus; assembly: GCF_062004578.1. Lineage (NCBI taxonomy): Eukaryota > Metazoa > Chordata > Amphibia > Anura > Ranidae > Staurois > Staurois parvus. Next base: position 259,751 of record NW_028319003.1, read on the forward strand.
AATGTGTATTTAATCAATAAACATTTGTACTATGTATTTTTTGGGGGATTATTTCATGTTCTACTTGTATGTTGCACAGTGGCTAAATGGTTAGCACTTCCACCTGGCAGTATTAGGGTCGTTGGTTCGAATCTCAGCCATGGCACCTCCTACCTGGAGTTTGCATGTTCTCCATGTGCCTGTTTCCTCCGGGTACTCCGGTTTCCTTCCACACTCTAAAGACATGCTGGTAGGTTAATTGGATCCTGTCAAAATTGGCCCTAGTATATGTATGAATGTAAGTTAGGGATCTTAGTACGCCCCTTGAGGGTTAGGGACTGATGTGAATTTACCACATCTATATGTAAAGCACTGCGTAAATTGACAGCACTATATAAGTATCTGAAATGTACTCGCACCCCTAACACTTATTTTTGCTAGCTATATAATATGCCCAAATCTTCCTTGTTAGAGCGCACATGTGCAAGTATGTCCAAACTAACCAACCAAAAGCCCCCTATTGCACCACAAGACCATGTTCTGTACCAATGAATAGGTCGCGTTCAATGTGCAGCTAGCTATTCTTCTTCTACAATCCTCTTACCAGTAATAAATTGGGCCCCCAATTTATGTTGACTTTGGGCCTTTACCACCAAATATATATTTACCAATGTCATATACACAGTATAGCTGCAAACATACATTCACCAACGTCATATACACAGTATAGCTGCAAGCATACATTCACCAATGTCATATACACAGTATAGCTGCAAGCATACATTCACCAATGTCATATACACAGTATAGCCGCAAGCATACATTCATCAATGTCATATACACAGTATAGCTGCAAGCATACATTCACCAATGTCATATACACAGTATAGCTGCAAGCATACATTTACCAATGTCATATACACAGTATAGCCGCAAGCATACATTCACCAATGTCATATACACAGTATAGCCGCAAGCATACATTCACCAATGTCATATACACAGTACAGCTGCAAGTATACATTCACCAATGTCATATACACTGTACAGCTGCAAGTATACATTCACCAATGTCATATACACAGTACAGCTGCAAGCATACATTCACCAATGTCATATACACTGTATAGCTGCAAGCATACATTCACCAATGTCATATACACAGTATAGCTGCAAACATACATTCACCAATGTCATATACACAGTATAGCTGCAAGCATACATTCACCAATGTCATATACACAGTATAGCTGCAAGCATACATTCACCAATGTCATATACACAGTAGAGCTGCACGCATACATTCACCAATGTCATATACACAGTATAGCTGCAAGTATACATTCACCAATGTCATATACACAGTACAGCTGCTTGCATACATTCACCAATGTCATATACACAGTATAGCTGCAAGCATACATTCACCAATGTCATATACACAGTACAGCTGCAAGCATACATTCACCAATGCCAAATCTACAATAGAACTGCAAACATATATTTGCGAATGTCATATACACAGTATAGCTGCAAGTATACATTCACCAATGTCATATGCACTATGGAGCCGCATGTAAAATTGCTATGGTGCACAAATAAACGCCAAGACGGCTGTTGGAGGAGGCGCTAGAGCAGCTGTCATACCGGAAATACGTCATGATGTTGGCGGCAGGACGTTTGCACACACCTGGAAGTGGTAGTGGGGAGTGTGAGTGGATGGGAGTGTAGTTAGGAGAGTTTAGTGGTCATTTACAAGTCTATGTTTTAGTTTTGTGAATTGTTCTTTTGTGGAATTCCAGACCACATCTGGACATGGCGAGATCGCTGTTCTCCACCGAGGAGCTGATCCTCATTGGCCGGGGAACAGCTGCTGTGTCCCCATAGTGCAGGGGTGGCCAACCTGCGGCTCTCCAGCTGCTGCAGGACTACAAGTTCCATCATGCCTCTGCAAGTCAGTAACTTCCCATCTTTGCAATGCTTCATGGGAAATGTAGTTCCACAACAGCTGGAGAGCCACAGGTTAGCCACCCCTGCCATAGTGTAACAGGTGGCTCCACCCACATGAACAACCCCCTCATTCATGCTGTACAGGACAGAGGACCTGTGTGAATGGGGCATTTTTTACTTTTTTTTTTCCTCAGCTCGTTAATTTCAATGGGCTGCCTAATGTGTGGGAACATGCAGAGATACTGTAGGCGTGTTATTATAAACGTGTGTTGCACCTAACCGCACACATCTGCAGAGGGCATTGCATTTCTTTGCTGTGCTGGAAAATGTGTGTTCTTGCATGCGTTTCTGCACCACCAATGGTGTGAACAAGTCCTAAGGGCCAGTTCACACTATAGAAACAGTCTAGATGTGTTCCTGATGCGTTTTTTCATGCCCTTTTGGCATGCATGTTTAGTGTGTTGCAGGACATTTTGGATGCGTTTTGGACACGTTGCATTGCATTTTTGTATCCCTTCCAGTTAGTTTTTTCTACTTTCTTTTTATTCAATTTAATTAGGGACATGTGCGTTTTAGTACATTCAAGGACATTTCAATGCGTTCCAGTACAGTTCTGTGCAGAAACAATGCAGCGTGGTCAACTTTGTTTACAGCACCTGCAATGCACTGAAAATGCAAGTGCTGATGTGAACTATGACATTGACAACCACATAACCTTCTTTCTGTGCGTTTGTGATGCCGAAAAAGCAACTGAAACACATGTAGTGTGAACTGGCCCTAAAGATTATTAGAGGTCAGGGAACGGGACTGACCAGAGATTGTGAATTCAATCAGACTAGTGGTGATATACAATCAGCAATCGTATAATAATGTGAGATCTGAGCTGTAGCTGATAGAAAATGAGACACATTCACTTGATCAGTAAATAGTTAAAAAGAGTGGGGCGGTGATCCGTAGATTTGCATATGGGACAGGTGATGACGGGGTGGGGGAGGGGGTCAAGTTGCATAAGGAGACAGATTTAAAAGAAGAGAAAAAAGTTACAATGAAATATACACAGCATGAAACTTGCACATTTCCTAATTGGCAGAAGAACAGGACGCAGGTAACATTCATCCACTTTCTAGTCATTAGGCAAAATCATAATTGATTGATCAATATTCCTGGCACTGACACAACCCAGAAAATTGATCTCCATTTTTTGAACGTTCATAAATGTCAAGGATACCGCTGCACCCCCAGATGTGTGATGTGTATAACCCATGCGCATTAAAACTTTTGTTCTGGTGAGTGTAGACCAGTCCCAAGGGTGGTTTATCTTTCACGAGTTCATGCACTACTGTCCGTCACGGAGAGACCACACGTGTCATTCATAGGCACTCTCTGAGTTGGTCCTCTCACACCAAGGACATTCCATTATTCAGGAATGATTAGAGGAACTTATTTTAGCCCCATTTACCATTTTACATCATTATTGCATTTCTTTGCACTTTTTGGTTTTTCCATGCGTTCATTATTGATCACATGCATTTATAGCGCCGCACTATGACTGTAACATAGAATAGTTACGTGATTACAGAGAAGGAAGATATATCATTATATTGGGAACTTAGAACTATCCAAATTATTTGAGATATAAGTGTGAAAATGTTTAACGTTTGAAAATAGAATGTATGACATTCATTAGTAAATGCATTAGTTGTCTGATCATTTTGGAGAAATAGCAGAAAAAAAAAAATTAATAATATAGGTTTACTAATTATGTTACATTCGAAGTATTCTCTTTTGCTAACAGGAAAACGCCAATGGTACAAAGCCCGCGCTTGTGTGCCATCTAGCGAACATATCCAGTATTGCACCTAAAAATGTGCCCGACGCGATTCCACATTTACTAATAGCAAAGTAGACGTTCGTCAATGAGATTGCTAGACGCCGCTCAGAAGACTGACAGGTCTTGATTGATTTAACTGAGTCTGCCTGAATGGTCAGATTCTGCTGGTAGACTGAAGTCTTAGTAAATCAGGGCCACACAGTCTTTGTGAAGAACTCCCATTTCTGTGTTGTGTTCATCGATGCCAATATTCCTCCCAGTCTAAGTCTTGGAGAGCAGATCTCAGCCTTGGAAAATTAGCTCTCTTAAAGTTCACGTTTTTATTCTCCCCGTATGTGCTCGCTGTTTACAGCTAACAATAAATGAAATCATGTTATGGTCATGGCTACCCAGATGTTCTGTTATGATCCGCCAGGTGGTGCCTCCGGCTGCCCACTTGACAGACCTACCCAAAGCGTGGAGTCTAAGTTCCGGTCTGTGCTTTCACCAGGGCCCCTGATGGTGGGGATGGACTTGTAACAGACCAGGGCCAGGTCACGACCTCTGAGCAAGCCCACCAGTGGTAGAGGGAACCTCCGGGGATGTATAGGTACCGGGAGAGCCAGATGTGAGGAGGACGGCGGGACCTAGCAGGATGGGTCACGAGCAGTGGTCCCGTGGGGTAAGCGAGGTACAGAATCGGCAGGCGAAGAGTAGTCAGGTCACACGCAGGGTCAGCAGGATAAGTCAGTCCGCAGATAGGTCAAACAAGCCGGGGGTCAGGAGAGGAGAAGGCAGAGTAGTCAGGGCAATCCGGGTCAAACACAGGAGAAGGCAGCGTAGTCAGGACAATCCGGGTCAAAACACAGGAGAAGGCAGCGTAGTCAGGGCAATCAGGGTCAATATTCAGGTACAGGAACTCAGGATCACAGATAGACCTTGCGGCAATCTGTGACAGTGCAGGGCATCTTTAAATATTGCGCCCTGCACTATCATTGGCCATCCGGGACGCGCCCCCGGGCTGTCATTGGCCACCCAAGGCGCGCCCGCGGCTCCTACTGCACATGCGCGGCGTCCTGTCAGCTGCGGCCCACCGGGACCTGGTGCTTGTGTCCCGGCGTGAGCCGCCGCTAGTGTGCATGCGCCGGGAGAGGCGCCGCAGCGATCCCTGACATTGCCCCCCCCTATGGGCACCCTCCGGAAGCCCCACCGATCTTTCCACCGCGGGTGGCCACGAAAGAATTCCCGGATGAGCCTGGGGGCGTGAACATTCTGGATGGGTTCCCATGAGTTCTCCTCAGGGCCATAACCCTTCCATTTTATCAGGAACTGCGTCTGCCCCCCCCTCTTTCGGCAACTGAGAATAGTTTCTACTTCATACTCTTCCTGTTCACCTATGGTGACTGCCTCGGGAGGTCTGGATTCACGATCCGGGAAGGGATCCGGTCTGGATGGTTTCAGGAGAGACACATGGAACACAGGGTGTATCTTGAAGGTTTCCGGGAGCTCGAGTTCGTAGGCCACCTCGTTGATTACCCGTTTAATTGGGAACAGGCCAATGTACTTCGGTCCTAGTTTCCTTGAAGGACATAGCATCTTCAAGTTGGCCGTAGCCAGCCAAACCTGATCCCCCGGTTGGAGCAACAACTCTCCTCTTCTTTTCTTGTCGAACACCTTTTTACTGTCTTCTTGGGCTTTTGCGATGGCCTCCCGAATTGTCTTGTTATTGACAGAAAAGAAATTCAAGACATCTTGAGATGCAGGTACCGGATTTTCGGGTATCAGATCAGGGAGAAATGTAGGATGATATCCGTAATTGGTAAAAAACGGAGATTGTCCCGTAGCTGAGTGGTTCGAGTTATTGTAGGCAAATTCCGTGGAAGGCAACAGTGTTAGCCAGTCGTCCTGAAGGTAGGATGTGTAGCATCTTAGGTACTGTTCCAACGTTTGATTGGTCCTTTCCGTTTGCCCGTTGGTCTGAGGATGGTAAGCGGATGAAAGTGACAGCTTGATTCCCAACGCTTCACATAAGGCTTTCCAGAACCTTGATGTGAACTGGACTGCCCGATCCGACACTATATCTTCGGGAACCCCATGTAGCCTCACTACTTCTTTAATGAAAATCCGTGCAGTCTCCGGCGCCGATGGTGTCCTTTCCAGGGGCACGAAATGGGCCATCTTTGAAAAGCGATCTACGATCACCATTATTGCAGTGTAGCCTTGAGATGGTGGGAGTTCGACTACGAAATTCATGGCTATCATTTGCCAGGCCCGTTTGGGTATTGGCAACGGACACAACAATCCCCAGGCCCTGCTTCTGGAGGGCTTGTTCCTTTGGCAGGTGGGACAGGTCTGGGCGTAGCGCTCGCAGTCCTTGACCATGTTTGGCCACCAGAACGAGCGCTGCAGTAGTTCCAGAGTTTTCATAATCCCGAAATGGCCCACCATCGGATGGTCGTGGCAGTGGCCCAGGACCAAAGTTTGGACTCCTTCCGGTACTACGATCCGATCTTCCCTCCAAAGCAGACCCTCGCGGTTCTGGAGGGGCGACCCAGGCGGGGCTGGCAATCCTATGGAAGCGTCGATAAGTCTGGAGCGAAGTTCCGTTTGAAGAACGAGGAAGCTCCCGGAAGGTAAGATTGTGTCAGGTAACACTGTATCGTCGGGGTCCTCAAACATGCGGGACAGAGCGTCTGGTTTCGTATTCTTAGAACCAGGTCGGTACGTTATATGAAAGACAAACCGAGAAAAGAAAAGAGCCCATCTCGCCTGGCGTGGTCTCAGTCGTTTTGCCGTTCTTAAATATTCGAGGTTTTTATGATCCGTGAATATTAGGATTGGGTGTGTGGCTCCTTCCAGTAGATACCTCCATTCTTCTAGAGCGGACTTAATAGCCAGGAGCTCCCGATCTCCAATATCATAATTTCGCTCCGCCGGCGTCAACTTCCTGGAGAAGAACGCCACAGGATGCAGTAGCTCCTTGGTACCATTCCTTTGGGACAGAACTGCCTCTACCGCGTTTTCGGAGGCGTCCACTTCCAAAATGTATGGGAGAGAAGAATCCGGATGGCAGAGAATGGGAGCAGAGGTGAACAGTTTCTTGAGCGTGTCAAACGCAGTCTGAGCTTCGGGAGTCCACTTAAAGCGGATCCCTTGTTTAGTCAGTTGCGTGATTGGGGAGACCAGACCAGAGAAGTTCCTGACAAACTTTCTATAAAAGTTCGAGAACCCGATGAAACGCTGTACCCCCCTCTTATCGGCGGGTATTGGCCAATCTAAGATTGCCGTGACTTTCTGGGGATCCATCGCGACCCCCGCGGGAGAGAGGGCCAGTCCCAAGAACGTGATTTCACGCTGTTCGAAACAGCATTTTTCTGCCTTGGCGTATAGCATGTGTTGGCGTAAACGTTCCAACACCCGTAATACGTGACTTCGATGAACCTCCAGTGAGGGAGAGAAAATCAAGATGTCATCCAAATAAACAACCACGAAGACATCGTGGAAATCACGAAAAACGTCATCGATAAAATGTTGGAAGGTGGCCGGTGCGTTACAGAGCCCGAACGGCATCACCAAATACTCAAAATGACTGAATCTCGTACGGAAAGCCGTCTTCCATTCATCCCCCTCCCTGATACGAACAAGGTTATATGCCCCCCGCAGGTCTAATTTAGTAAAAATCATCGCTGACCTTAATCTCTGGAGGAGCTCGGGAACCAGAGGTAACGGATAGCGATTTTTTACCGTGATCTTATTCAGATCACGGTAGTCTATGCAGGGCCGTAACGATTTGTCTTTTTTTTCTACAAAGAACAACCCAGCCCCGGCCGGGGACGTGGACGGGCGAATAAATCCCTTCTGAAGATTTTCATCAATATACTCCCTCAGTACTCCCGACTCTAGTTCCGATAAAGGAAAAATACGACCGAACGAGATTTCAGACCCGGGTAGGAGGTCTATGGGGCAATCGTATGAACGGTGCGGGGGAAGAATGTCTGCTCCTCGTTTACTGAATACGTCTAGGAAGTCGTGGTAGGCCGGAGGAATAACCTGAGAAATATCTGTATCACCATCCATGCACAGAAGAAACCGGGGAGCCACGGACCCTGTGACGTGGCAGTGACTCAGACAGTATGGTGACTGAAATTGAACTGTTCCCTTCTCCCAATCAACCTGGGGGTTATGGGCCCGCAGCCAAGGGAGCCCCAGAATGATTGGAAAAAGGGGGGATGCGATGGCATCCAGACGGAGGAACTCTTGATGATGGTCTGCCATTGTGGTAAAAATAGGAGGTGTCTCCTGATCCACCACCCCTGATTTTATGCTAGACCCGTCTGCCAGGAAGATGTTAAACCCCCTTTCTTTGGTCTGGAGGGGGATTTTTTGCCGGTGAGCAAAAGTAAGATCGATGAAACAACTACATGCTCCCGAATCAATGATTGCGGTCACCGACAGGCTTCCTCCGGGAAGCTGTAACGACACAGGTATTGCCAGGTAACTAGACAGATCACCCCTTTCTGTAGGTAAAGGAAAACAGGAAGCGGACTTACTCATTTTTGCAGGACAGGAGCGCACCTGGTGACCAGCTTCCCCACAGTACAGACATAGGTTCTGCAATCGTCTCCTCTGGCGTTCCTCGACTGATAAAGTGGAACGGGCCAGTCCCAGTTGCATGGGTTCCGAGGTGTCCCCTGGTTCCCTGCTCCAGGTATGGTTCCCTGGGGCTGGAGCTGCTTCTCTCGGTGGAATCCATGCCACCCTTTGACCCTGGCTGCTCCTTTCCAGCCGACGTACTCTCAGTCTGCGGTCAATTTGGATGGCCAACTCTATCAATTTCTCAAGGGAGTCAGGTAGTCCTACTCGTGCTAATTCATCTTTCAGCGACTCAGACAGCCCGATGCGGAACTGGTGACATAATGCCGCATCGTTCCATCTGGTATCTCCCATCCAGCGCCTAAAATCGGACGCATATTCTTCGGCTGCCCGACGGCCTTGCCGCAGTGAGTATAGGGTAGCCCCTGCGGAAGCAGCCCGCTGGGGGTCGTCATATAGGACAGCCATGGCCTGAAAGAACTCAGTCACCGAATCAAGATGGGGGTCGTGCTTCTCCATCAGATGGTGAGCCCAATCCTGGGGCTCATCCTGAAGGAGAGAGATTATAAACCCCACCTTGACGGTCTCGGCGGTGAACGTGCGGGGCTGTAAATCAAAAAACAAGGTGCATGCGTTCCGGAAGCGGCTTCGGTCTCCACGGAATCATTCCGGCATGGGAATGCGGGGTTTGGGAGCTAGGGGTGCGGCAACTGCTCTGGATGCTGGGGTAGCGGGTGATTCCGCAGTTGAGGGACTCGGAGCAGGGGGAGTCAGGGTGGCTAACGTCTCCATGCGGTCCTCAAGACGGGTGCAGCGGCTGTGAAAATTCTGGACGGCCTGGGTCAGAGTTGCCAGGTGCTGGCATATATCCTCTAGGGACGCCGGTCCTCTTCCTGGCTCTGTCATGGCCGCAAGGTACTGTTATGATCCGCCAGGTGGTGCCTCCGGCTGCCCACTTGACAGACCTACCCAAAGCGTGGAGTCTAAGTCCCGGTCTGTGCTTTCACCAGGGCCCCTGATGGTGGGGATGGATTTGTAACAGACCAGGGCCAGGTCACGACCTCTGAGCAGGCCCACCAGTGGCAGGGGCAACCTCCGGGGATGTATAGGTACCGGGAGAGCCAGATGTGAGGAGGACGGCGGGACCAAGCAGGATGGGTCACGAGCAGTGGTCCCGTGGGGTAAGCGAGGTACAGAATCGGCAGGCAGAGAGTAGTCAGGTCACACGCAGAGTCAGCAGGATAAGTCAGTTCGCAGATAGGTCAAACAAGCCGGGGATCAGGAGAGGAGAAGGCAGAGTAGTCAGGGCAATCCGGGTCAAAACACAGGAGAAGGCAGCGTAGTCAGGACGATCCGGGTCAAAACACAGGAGAAGGCAGCGTAGTCAGGACGATCCGGGTCAAAACACAGGAGAAGGCAGCGTAGTCAGGACAATCCGGGTCAAAACACAGGAGAAGGCAGCGTAGTCAGGACAATCCGGGTCAAAACACAGGAGAAGGCAGCGTAGTCAGGGCAATAAGGGTCAAAACACAGGAGACGGCAGCGTAGTCAGGGCAATCAGGGTCAAAACACAGGAGACGGCAGCGTAGTCAGGGCAATCAGGGTCAAAACACAGGAGAAGGCAGCGTAGTCAGGACGATCCGGGTCAAAACACAGGAGAAGGCAGCGTAGTCAGGACGATCCGGGTCAAAACACAGGAGAAGGCAGCGTAGTCAGGACAATCCGGGTCAAAACACAGGAGAAGGCAGCGTAGTCAGGGCAATAAGGGTCAAAACACAGGAGACGGCAGCGTAGTCAGGGCAATCAGGGTCAAAACACAGGTACAGGACCTCAGGATCACAGATAGACCTTGCAGCAATCTGTGACAGTGCAGGGCATCTTTAAATATTGCGCCCTGCACTATCATTGGCCACCCAAGGCGCGCCCGCAGCTCCTACTGCGCATGCGCGGCGTCCTGTCAGCTGCGGACCGCCGGGACCTGGTGCTTGTGTCCCGGCGTGAGCCGCCGCTTGTGCGCGTGCGCCGGGATAGGCGCCACAGCGATCCCTGACATGTTCTATATATGGACATTCGTAATAATCTCTGCATGGTTGGAGATGACCAGGTCCAGCAGAACATCATTCCTAGTTGGGGCCTCTATGACCAGGTCCAGCAGAGCATCATTCCTAGTTGGGGCCTCTATGACACAGGTCCAGCAGAGCATCATTCCTAGTTGGGGCCTCTATGACGCAGGTCCAGCAGAGCATCATTCCTAGTTGGGGCCTCTATGACACAGGTCCAGCAGAGCATCATTCCTAGTTGGGGCCTCTATGACACAGGTCCAGCAGAGCATCATTCCTAGTTGGGGCTTCTATGAACTGAACCATACAATTGTCCTGTAGAAGGTTTATACATTTTTGTCCTTTAACTGTTCTTGCAGTCCCATTACTCCAGTCAGTTTCCGGGTAGTTACCATCCCCCATTATTATCACTGTCCCCGCCCTTTCCATCTGTGGGAGGAGCTGAGTCTCCACTTCCTCATTAACACTGGGAGACCTATAACAAACTCCAATGATGACCTTTGTAGTACCGCCCCCCATGTGCAGCTCCACCCATAATACTTCAGCCTCATCACACTCTCCATCAACTAGGTGCTCTCACACTCGCTGAGATCACTTCTCACAGAGACAGACTCCACCCCTTTCCTATTCCAGACTCCACCCCCTTTCCTATTCCAGACAGACTCCACCCCCTTTCCTATTCCAGGCAGACTCCACCCCCCTCCTATTCCAGACAGACTCCACCCCCTTTCCTATTCCAGACTCCACCCCCTTTCCTATTCCAGACAGACTCCACCCCCTTTCCTATTCCCCCGTCTCTGCGAAAGAGAACCTAGCCAGGAATATGAATGGCCCAGTCATGTGAGGAATGAAGCCAAGATTCAGCAATACCAATCCAATCCTAGTTCTCTTCATTCACCAAACCTTCCAACTCACCTATTGTGCTGGGCAGACTTCTGGCATTGGGGAACAAACACTTCCATTCACTGACACCTCCTTCATTCACTGACACCTTGTCCATTCACTGACACCTCCTTCATTCACTGACACCTTGTCCATTCACTGAGACCTTGTCCATTCACCAACACCTTGTCCATTCACTGACATCTCCTTCATTCACTGACACCTCCTTCATTGACACCATTCCCTGACACCTCCTTCATTCACTGACACCTTGTTCACACGGATTTTGTGTATTTTTTATTTTCATACAAATGGTACCAATTCCACTGGTTGTTTTTTGTAACATGGGAACCTTCTTACCATCTGCCATAGCCCTCCCCCCATCTTTCCCCATTCCGCCCCCAATAAGGACTGACCCCGGTCTGATCTGTCTACCACGATATAATCCCTGATGTACAGGAAGACAGGACTTCAGTGAGGAACATTTCCCTCACTCTGGACAGGAAAGTGGCTTCTCCCCAGTGTGAGATCTCTGATGTAAGTGAAGATTGGACTTCTTTGAAAAACATTTCCCGCACTCAGGACAAGAATACGGCTTCTCCCCCGTGTGAGATCTCTGATGTGTGTGAAGATCGGAATTCTGTAAAAAACATTTCCCGCACTCAGGACAGGAATACGGCTTCTCCCCCGTGTGAGATCTCTGATGTTTGTGAAGATTGGACTTCTTTGAAAAACATTTCCCGCACTCAGGACAAGAATACGGCTTCTCCCCCGTGTGAGATCTCTGATGTGTGTGAAGATCGGAATTCTGTAAAAAACATTTCCCGCACTCAGGACAGGAATACGGCTTCTCCCCCGTGTGAGATCGCCAATGTATGTGAAGATGGCACTTCTTTGAAAAACATTTTCCACACTCAGGACAGGAATACGGCTTCTCCCCCGTGTGAGATCGCCGATGTGTGTGAAGATGGCACTTCTTTGAAAAACATTTTCCACACTCAGGACAGGTATATGGCTTCTCCCCTGTGTGAGATCTTTGATGTGTGTAAAGACTACATGTCTCTGAAAAACATTTCCCGCACTCAGGACAGGAATATGGCTTTTCTCCCGTGTGAGATCTTTCATGTCTGTGAAGATGGGACTTCTGTGAAAAACCTTTCCCGCACTCAGGACAGGAATACGGCTTCTCCCCCGTGTGAGATCTTTGATGTGAGTTAAGATGGGACTTCTGTGAAAAACATTTCCCGCACTCAGGACAGGAATACGGCTTTTCCCCGGTGTGAGATCTTTGATGTGTGTGAAGATGGGACTTATGTGAAATACATTTCCCGCACTCATGACAAGAATATGGCTTCTCCCCCGTGTGAGATCTTTGATGCGAGTGAAGATGATACTTATGTGAAAAACATTTCCCGCACTCCGAACAGGAATATGGCTTCTCCCCCGAGTGAGATCTTTGATGGGAGTTAAGATGGGACTTCTGTGAAAAACATTTCCCGCACTCAGGACAGGAATACGGCTTCTCCCCCGTGTGAGATCTTTGATGTGAGTGAAGATGAGACTTCTGTGAAAAACATTTCCCGCACTCAGGACAGGAATACGGCTTCTCCCCCGTGTGAGATCTTTGATGTGAGTGAAGATGGGACTTCTGTAAAAAACATTTCCCACACTCAGGACAGGAATACGGCTTCTCCCCCGTGTGAGATTTTTTATGCTCATTAAGTATAGATTTAGATTGGAAACATTTTCCGCACTCAGGACAGGAATACGGCTTCTCTCCCGTGTGAGATCTTTCATGCCTATTAAGACCGGATTTATATTGGAAACATTTCCCGCACTCAGTACAGGAGAAGCTCTTCCCTGTTGGAAGGCCGGCCCGGTCACGCACAGTCTGAGGTTCCTCAGGATACGAGGAATCCGATGGTCCATCTACACTGGGTGGTGCCGGATGGACATTGGAGGGAGCCGGGTTTTCTCCTGGACTATACTGTGTGATGTCCTCATCTTCTACTTTCCAGTCTGGAGACAAAGTGAGACAATCCTCGGAGGTTTTCCTCATCTCCCGGCCATGGACTAAAATACAAAGACAAAGAGGATTACTAAACAGGAGCTGATTGGTTCCCCCAAATCAGGACTCCGCCCACATCAGGCAGCTTGGTCTCTGAGGAGCTTACAATTCCACTCTCAAGGGAACTAGGAAATGGCTCCTCTGATCTCCTACCAGGTCATTTCTTTATTCATGGACCTTAGTCAGAGAGTGAGGAAACAACCAGAACTGTCTTTTATAGGAGGGACAGTGATGAGGGGATTATAGGACGAGGGTCCCCACCCCCTCTATCACTCATCGCCATCTTCCCAACACAAGAAGTACTGCACTTCCTTATTTACTCCATGATTTAGTCATGAAGAACAGCGGGGCTGAGCCCCACCAGAGGTCAGAGAGTGAGGATGGGGGAGAACAACCAAGATGAAGACTGGACTGATCCTGAAGACCACCATCATTGGGGTATTGACTCCTCCCCCATCCTGACCCTAAAGACCACCATTATTGGAGTATTGACTCCACCATCCCTACCCAGAAGACCACCATCATTGGGGTATTGACTCCTACCCCATCCTGACCCTAAAGACCATCATCATTGGGGTATTGACTCCTCCCTCATCCTGGAGACCACCATCATTGGGGTATTGTCTCCTCCCCCATCCTGACCCTGAAGACCACCATCATTGGGGTACTGACTCCTCCCCCATGTGAAGACCACCATAATTGGGGTATTGGCTCCTCCCTCATCCTGACCCTAAAGACCACCATTATTGGAGTATTGACTCCACCATCCTGACCCTGAAGACCACCATCATTGGGGTATTGACTCCTCCCTCATCCTGAAGACCACCCTCATTGGGGTATTGACTCCTCCCCCATTATCACTTTCTGGTTGGAGGGTGTTATCACATTATTATCACCATGTAAAAGTCTGTACTCCAATCACATCATCCGATATAAAATGTCCAGCTGGGAGGAAATGGGGGGAACAGAGGAGAAGACATATTATGTGTATATATTACAGTGGGGGGAGGGGGAGAGCAGGGGTCAGGACTATATATAGTGCAGGGGTCAGGAGGATGTAATGTACAACATGGAGTATATAGTGCAGGGGTCAGGAGGATGTAATGTACAACATAGAGTATATAGTGCAGGGGTCAGGAGTATGTAATGTACAGCACGGAGTATATAGTGCAGGGGTCAGGAGGATGTAATGTACAACATAGAGTATATAGTGCAGGGGTCAGGAGTATGGAATGTACAACATGGAGTATATAGTGCAGGGGTCAGGAGTATATAATGTACAACATGGAGTATATAGTGCAGGGGTCAGGAGTATGTAATGTACAATATAGAGTATATAGTGCAGGGGTCAGGAGTATGTAATGTACAACATGGAGTATATAGTGCAGGGGTCAGGAGTATGTAATGTACAACATGGAGTATATAGTGCAGGGGTCAGGAGTATGTAATGTACAACATGGAGTATATAGTGCAGGGGTCAGGAGTATGGAATGTACAACATAAGAGTATATAGTGCAGGGGTCAGGAGTATGTAATGTACAACACGGAGTATATAGTGCAGGGGTCAGGAGTATGTAATGTACAACACGGAGTATATAGTGCAGGGGTCAGGAGTATGTAATGTACAACACGGAGTATATAGTGCAGGGGTCAGGAGTATGTAATGTACAACACGGAGTATATAGTGCAGGGGTCAGGAGTATGTAATGTACAACACGGAGTATATAGTGCAGGGGTCAGGAGTATGTAATGTACAACACGGAGTATATAGTGCAGGGGTCAGGAGTATGTAATGTACAACACGGAGTATATAGTGCAGGGGTCAGGAGGATGTAATGTACAACACGGAGTATATAGTGCAGGGGTCAGGAGGATGTAATGTACAACACAGAGTATATAGTGCAGGGGTCAGGAGTATGTAATGTACAACATAGAGTATATAGTGCAGGGGTCAGGAGTATGTAATGTACAACATAGAGTATATAGTGCAGGGGTCAGGAGGATGTAATGTACAAGTTATATAGTATAAGGGCCAGGACTCTCAGTATTAGTATTCTGTAATCAGTGGAAGCTGAAATGTTTACTGTAGACAACATGTAGAGGTGAGCTGGGATTAAACCATCATGAAACCGGTTAGATTGGAGGTGAGCAAATCCTTGGACAGAGGGGTGGCTGTGGACGTGGTATCCTTAGACAGAGGGGTGGCTGTGGACGTGGTATACTCGGACCGAGGGGTGGCGCTGGACGTGGTGTACTCGGACAGAGGGGTGGCGGTGGAAGTGGTATACTCGGACCGAGGGGTGGCGCTGGACGTGGTGTACTCGGACACAGTTCCCCACACACGGCTAATGTGTAAGGTAGAGTCTGGAATAATATGAATGTAAATGGATAGAAAACTGGCTGAAAGATCGTATTCAGAGAGTAGTGGTTAATGATTCATACTCTGCATGGTCTGGGGGTGACTATGGTCAGATGGTGGCGGGGTGAGCACCTCGTCCCTCCGGGTGGAAGCCGTATGGAGTCCTTCCAGGAATGCGCAGTTTGCCTCCCCGCAGAGCCGTGCAGCGGCGGGATCTGTCACCGACCACGTACCTCGGACACGGCCAATGACAGATCTGTGTACCGCCCCATTGTCAGTACCATGTGACCTGCTGTGACCAATCACTGCAGGTCACATGACAGTTGTATACAATGGATGGCTTCATTTTCTTCTCAAAACACCAAAAATTTTGAAAATAAAACGTTTTTCTTTATTTCTGTTATAAAAGTTTCCAAATAAATAATTGTTCTTCAGAAATTTAGGCCGAGATGTTTTCTGCTCCATTTCTGGGGTGAAAAAACCCAAATTAGGATTTATGATTTAGTCTGAAGGGAAGTTATAGAGTTCACAAACTATGGGAGATATCTGAGTATTGATCAATCCTGAAGGACTGACAGCCAATCTCATTTCCTGAGGTCCAAGAATGTCGGGACGGGACAGAGATCCCCCAAATGTCGGGACGGTACAGAGATCCCCCAAATGTCGGGACGGGACAGACATCCCCCCAAATGTCGGGACGGGACAGACATACCCCAAATGTCGGGATGGTACAGAGATCCCCCAAATGTCGGGACGGGACAGACATCCCCCCAAATGTCGGGACGGTACGGAGATCCCTCAAATGTCGGGACGGTACGGAGATCCCCAAAATGTCGGGACGGTACGGAGATCCCCCAAATGTCGGGACGGGACAGACATACCCCAAATGTCGGGACGGTACGGAGATCCCTCAAATGTCGGGACGGTACGGAGATCCCCAAAATGTCGGGACGGTACGGAGATCCCCAAAATGTCGGGACAGGACAGAGAACCCCCCAAATGTCGGGACGGGACAGAGATCCCCCAAATGTCGGGACGGTACAGGTAATCCCCCAAATGTCGGGACGGTACAGATATCCCCCAAATGTCGGGACGGTGCGGACATCCCCCAAATGTCGGGACGGTGCGGACATCCCCCAAATGTCGGGACGGTGCAGACATCCCCCAAATGTCGGGACGGTGCAGACATCCCCCAAATGTCGGGACGGTGCGGACATCCCCCACATGTCGGGACGGTGCGGACATCCCCCACATGTCGGGACGGTGCGGACATCCCCCAAATGTCGGGACAGTACAGATATCCCCCAAATGTCAGGACAGTACAGATATCCCCCAAATGTCAGGAAGGTACGGACATCCCCCAAATGTCGGGACGGTACGGACATCCCCCAAATGTCGGGACAATACGGACATCCCCCAAATGTCAGGACGGTACAGATATCCCCCAAATGTCAGGACGGTACAGATATCCCCCCAAATGTCAGGACGGTACAGATATCCCCCAAATGTCGGGACGGTACAGATATCCCCCAAATTTTAGTTTGGGTACAATGTTGTATGATCGCGCAATTGTCACTGAAAGTGAGAGAACAGAAACCTGAAAAATGGCCTGGGGGAAGGAAGGGGGTAAAAGTGCTCAGTATGGAAGGGGTTAGTGGGGTACCCAAAGGCTCAGTGTTATTAGTGGGGTACCCCAAGGGTCAGTGTTATTAGTGGGGTACCCCAAGGGGGGATATGATCACCATGTATAATACATAAGGGGGGGATGTGATCTCCATGTATAATACATAAGGGGGGATATGATCACCATGTATAATACATAAGGGGGGATATGATCTCCATGTATAATACATAAGGGGGGATATGATCACCATGTATAATACATAAGGGGGGATGTGATCTCCATGTATAATACATAAGGGGGGGATATGATCTCCATGTATAATACATAAGGGGGGATATGATCTCCATGTATAATACATAAGGGGGGGATATGATCACCATGTATAATACATAAGGGGGGATATGATCTCCATGTATAATACATAAGGGGGAGATGTGATCTCCATGTATAATACATAAGGGGGGGGATATGATCTCCATGTATAATACATAAGGGGGATATGATCTCCATGTATAATACATAAGGGGGGATATGATCTCCATGTATAATACATAAGGGGGGGATATGATCACCATGTATAATACATAAGGGGGGATATGATCTCCATGTATAATACATAAGGGGGAGATGTGATCTCCATGTATAATACATAAGGGGGGGGATATGATCTCCATGTATAATACATAAGGGGGGGATGTGATCTCCATGTATAATACATAAGGGGGGATGTGATCTCCATGTATAATACATAAGGGGGGGATGTGATCTCCATGTATAATACATAAGGGGGGATGTGATCTCCATGTATAATACATAAGGGGGGATATGATCTCCATGTATAATACATAAGGGGGGGGGATATGATCTCCATGTATAATACATAGGGGGGGATATGATCTCCATGTATAATACATAAGGGGGGGATATGATCTCCGTGTATAATACATAAGGGGGGATATGATCTCCATGTATAATACATAAGGGGGATATGATCTCCATGTATAATACATAAGGGGGGATATGATCTCCATGTATAATACATAAGGGGGGGATATGATCTCCATGTATAATACATAAGGGGGGGATATGATCTCCATGTATAATACATAAGGGGGGATATGATCTCCATGTATAATACATAAGGGGGTATATGATCTCCATGTATAATACATAAGGGGGGATATGATCTCCATGTATAATACATAAGGGGGGATATGATCTCCGTGTATAATACATAAGGGGGGGATATGATCTCCATGTATAATACATAAGGGGGGATATGATTTCCATGTATAATACATAAGGGGGGATATGATCTCCATGTATAATACATAAGGGGGGGATATGATCTCCATGTATAATACATAAGGGGGGATATGATCTCCGTGTATAATACATAAGGGGGATATGATCTCCATGTATAATACATAAGGGGGAGGATATGCTCTCCATGTATAATACATAAGGGGGGATATGATCTCCGTGTATAATACATAAGGGGGATATGATCTCCATGTATAATACATAAGGGGGGGATATGTTCTCCATGTATAATACATAAGGGGGGATATGATCTCCATGTATAATACATAAGGGGGGATATGATCTCCATGTATAATACATAAGGGGGGATATGATCTCCATGTATAATACATAAGGGGGATATGATCTCCATGTATAATACATAAGGGGGGATATGATCTCCATGTATAATACATAAGGGGGGATATGATCTCCATGTATAATATATAAGGGGGATATGATCTCCATGTATAATACATAATGGGGGGATATGATCTCCATGTATAATACATAAGGGGGGATATGATCTCCATGTATAATACATAAGGGGGGGATATGATCTCCATGTATACTACATAAGGAGGGGATATGATCTCCATGTATAATACATAAGGGGGATATGTTCTCCATGTATAATACATAAGGGGGAGGATATGATCTCCATGTATAATACATAAGGGGGGATATGATCTCCATGTGTAATACATAAGGGGGGATATGATCTCCATGTATAATACATAAGGGGGGGATATGACGTCATCACGCTGGGCGTCTTCATAGGGTGCGGTATCCATGAGGAGGGAAGAGGCATGAGATGCAGCTCCATCTTGGATGAGCACGAGGCAATCTAGAATATGACGAGGCAACCGTTCTAAGGAGTCTTTTGGGTGATTTCAGAGACACGGCTCACTTCCTCCGGTGGCCAGTAACAGTCTGATTGGCTGAGTGACTTTAGATGGGAATCGGGAACGTTGGTTGTTCTGCCTGCAGCCCGAGTGTGAGGGAAATGTTTGGGCTCTAGGTGGTATATAGTATATACTATGTTGTATACGGTCAGTGATACGGGACGCAGGTCTCATACACCCCTAGAGGAAGCGCACTGAGCCTCTAATAAGAGCCATGTGTGGACCCCCTAGATGGGGATTCCATGATGGGATGGTGATGTCTGCATGACTTTCTGCACCTCCCATATAGAAGATCCTGGACCTTCACCTCCCTAGTCACAATACTGGGACCTCACGTCACATTCTCAGGGACAAGGAATGTTTTCTCTTCTCTGCTCATTTCCATCATTTCTTCTTCCTGCACATATTCCAGGATCACTGATCTCCGATGGTCACTCTTCACGTTTCCAATCACTTCTTATTGTGGATTCATTTCTGATTGGGGGGATTCCCCAGGAAGGTTTCCTATCCATTGTAGATGGATGATGGCACAGCCAATGAGAAGGTAGAGGAGAGCCATACATGGCGGAGTATGTGCGTCCCTTCTGGGGAATGGAGTGACATTCATCATTTTCCAGGATTTCATCCCTCGGAGTTCATCCAGTTGGATGGTGATATTTATGAAGGAACAATCCAAGAAGAATCTCTCTTCACTAGGATGCAGTATATGGGATGTTCCTGCTGATGTCTGCAGGGCCCTCCATTGCCTCATACCGACCAATTCTTCCCATACAGCGGCTGAGTGCTCAGCACTTCCCCCTGGCAGTACTCCAATCCCAACCATGGCACCACCTGCCTGGAGTCTGCATGTTCTCCCTGTGCCTGTGTGGGCTTCCTCCGGTTTCCTCCCGCACTCCAAAGACATGTTGGTAGGTTAAATATCTCTTGTCTAAATTGTCCCTTGTATGTGTATGTATGAATGTGAGTTAGGGACCTTAGATTGTATGCTCCTCGGGGGCGGGGACTGATGTGTATGTATGAATGTGAGTTAGGGACCTTAGATTGTATGCTCCTCGGGGGCGGGGACTGATGTGTATGTATGAATGTGAGTTAGGGACCTTAGATTGTACACTCCTCGGGGGAGGGGACTGATGTGAATGTACAATATATATGTAAAGCGCGGAGTACATGGACGGCGATATAGAAGGACCTGAATTAAATAAATAAAAATACAACCATTTTTGAAGACGCTGAACGTTCTTTCATTTGAATTGTTTGATGTGTCTATGATTACAGCACGTCCACCATGTGAATGACAACCTTTCTATGACCCGTGTGATCTAATACATACAACATGGCATTGAAGGTTTGTAGGTCACATGACTCCGCATGGGATGGAAGGAACCACTTTGTAGGCGGTAATGCGCCAGTCAGCCGCCATTTTTTCTGAGTTCCAGTATTTCAGGTTTACAATCCACGCTTTTATTGAAGTGAGTCGCAGATATAATCCAGATACGTTTACCGGATCAATCGGGACGGCATTGTTTCTTCTGATGTATTACAGGCTGATATCACCCCGCCCCCGCCCTACTCTGGACCAATCAGTGAGCAATATGGGTGGAGGAATGGATTTGGTGTTCATGACCCACCTGTGCTGATCTCTGTAGGAGTGTCCTCCTCTATAAATGTCCCCGTTATTCCATCCTCCTCCATAGACTGCTGATCATCCCTCACATACGCCTCTTCTTCTTCTGCTTTCACCTCAAATTCTATATCGATTGGATCTCCACTCTACATCAAGAGAAGGAGAGGAAATATCATCTGGAAGATAGAAGGTCACAGAAACTCCACACATTGTCTGTATGAATCCATGTTCTAGATGCTCCATCCCACCAACCTTGCAATGGTGAGGGATGGTGTGACCTTCCTGTGTGGAATCCCGGGAATACAGAGGACGGGGACATCTCTCTGGTGGCTTCCTGGTATTAGGTGGCTCCATCATATCCTTGTGTCCTTCTGAAAACTCCTCCATCACTCCATCCTCCTCATCCTCCTCTTTATACTCTTCTTTACCATCAATATTCTCATCCCCGAGGATTCCACTCTGAGAGATATAATAAAACATTCATTGTAACAAACATGCCGAGTATAAATCCCACCTACCAATAATTGTCATCATCTACCCCATTATCATCCCACGTGTGGACTACTGCAACTGCCTCCTCACCGGCCGACCTCATCACCGGCCTCACTCATCACCAGCCATCGCTCCTCACCGGCCATCCCGCACCACCGGCCATCCCGCACCACCGGCCATCCCGCACCACCGGTCATCCCTCCTCACCGGTCATCGCTCCTCACCGGCCATCCCTACTCACCGGCCTCCCTCACCACCGGCCATCCCTCACCACCGGCCATCCCTCCTCACCGACTATCCCCGCTTCAGTCTATCCTGAACTCAGCGGCCACTCATCCACCTCACCAACCGCTCTGCTTCTGCCACCCCCCTCTGTCATTCCCTCCACTGGCCTCCACCCCTCTCTGCCAATCCCTTCACTGGCCTCCACTCAGTGTCCTCCACCCCCCTCTGCCAATCCCTCCACTGGCCTCCACTCAGTGTCCTCCACCCCCCTCTGCCAATCCCTTCACTGGCCTCCACTCAGTGTCCTCCACCCCCCTCTGCCAATCCCTCCACTGGCTCCCGATTGCCCAACTCATTAAATTCAAACTACTAACACTGACATACAAAGCCATTCATAACTCCGCCCCAAACTACCTCACCGACCTGATACACAAATATCACCCAACCCGTAATCTTCGCTCCTCACAGGACCTCCTACTTTCTAGCTCCCTGGTCTCCTCCTCCCACGCCCGACCGCAGGACTTCTCCAGGACTTCCCCCATCCTCTGGAACTCACTACCCCAATGCATCAGACTGTCACCTACCCTCCTCACCTTCAGGCACACCCTGAAAACCCATCTCTCCAGGGAAGCCTACCCCACCGCCACCTAACAGCTGATCTCCTCCACTCCATCCCCCACAGCCACTTCCTCCTGTACCACTACCCCCTCCCTCCTAGATTGTAAGCTCCCAGGATCAGGGCCCTCCCCCCCCTCGTGTATTGTATTGTTACTGTATTGTCTCATGTTCTGTCCTCACTATAATGTACAGCGCTGAGCAAACCTTCTGCTGCCATATAAATACTGTATAATAATAACCTACCTGATGATGGGGAGGGATGGTGTGACCTTCCTGTGTGGAATCCCAGGAATACAGAGGACGGGGACATCTCTCTGGTGGGTTCCTGTAGCTGGATGACTCCACCATGGTGTCCTGGTACAGATCTTTGTGTCCTTCTGGAATCTCTGACTCCTCCATCCCCCCATCCCCATCCTCCTCCTCTTTTATCTCTTCTTTAACCTCAACTTTAGGATCTCTCAGGTTTCCACTCTGAATATATAATAAAAATGCCATCAATGGTAACAATGCAGATAATGTACAGATCCTAATGATACTATCAGTGATTGTTCCTCATCTACCTGATGATGGTGAGGGATGGTGTGACCTTCCTGTGTGGAATCCCGGGAATACAGAGGACGGGGACATCTCTCTGGTGGGTTCCCATGACTGGATCCATCTGTAGGAAACACACACACTGACTGAATCCATTGTTTCTATGTGTTTATCAGATGATGGGGGATCTAGGTGGATCCTCCGTACTGCTCTCTCCTTTACAATAAAGTCTCCTCTTACCCGGTGATGTGAGGGGCGGCTGATTGTCCATCATGACGTCCTTGTAGAGGTCCCTGTGTCCTCTCTGGTGGTCCTCCATCATGACGTCCTTGTAGAAGTCCTTGTGTCCTCTCTGGTGGTCCTCCATCATGACGTCCTTGTAGAGATCCTTGTATCCTCTCTGGTGGTCCTCCATCATGACGTCCTTGTAGAGATCCTTGTGTCCTCTCTGGTGGTCCTCCATCATGACGTCCTTGTAGAGGTCCTTGTGTCCTCTCTGGTGGTCCTCCATCATGACGTCCTTCTAAAAATTGATGTGTACCATCTGCTGGAGATAAAAGACGTCACAGAGACTATGGAGGAAGAGGACGGACATGACGGGGGGTTACTGGGTGTAAATAGAACATAACATCCTATTACCTCCCCTGCTGCTACTTCCTGCAATGTCTCCGATCTCATTCACACGGCATGGCACAGCCTGTCTTTATTCCACATCACTTCCTGTCTGTTCCTGACATCACTTCCTGTCTGTTCCTGACATCACTTCCTGTCTGTTCCTGACATCACTTCCTGTCTGTATTCCATAGAGGAGTCCTGTCTGGGTAGTAGAAATGAGATCACCATCTTGTGGAGATCAGAGGAACTGCAGCCCCGAGAAATGTCCCCTAATACCCATTCCTGCATTGTATTACCTTACAGAGATATCAGGGAGGAGCCAAAATAACTAATAAAAAGTAAGAAACAATAAACCAACTCTTATGTAACCAACTGTTTAACAAATATATTTTACTGCAGATAGAAAAGTCTTAAAGACACAGAACACAAGATAAAAACAAAGGTATACCCAATATAACAGAGACCTCCAAAATCAGACAGACGACCCAGAATGTCCCGTCCTTCATATCAGAGAGAGAGACAGACGACCCAGAATGTCCCGTCCTTCATATCAGAGAGAGACAGACGACCCAGAATGTCCCGTCCTTCATATCAGAGAGAGACAGACGACCCAGAATGTCCCGTCCTTCATATCAGAGAGAGAGACAGACTACCCAGAATGTCCCGTCCTTCATATCAGAGAAAGACAGACTACCCAGAATGTCCCGTCCTTCATATCAGAGAGAGACAGACTACCCAGAATGTCCCGTCCTTCATATCAGAGAGAGAGACAGACTACCCAGAATGTCCCGTCCTTCATATCAGAGAGAGAGAGAGACTACCCAGAATGTCCCGTCCTTCATATCAGAGAGAGACAGACTACCCAGAATGTCCCGTCCTTCATATCAGAGAGAGACAGACTACCCAGAATGTCCCATCCTTCATATCAGAGAGAGACAGACTACTCAGAATGTCCCGTCCTTCATATCAGAGAGAGAGAGACAGACTACCCAGAATGTCCCGTCCTTCATATCAGAGAGAGACAGAGTACCCAGAATGTCCCGTCCTTCATATCAGAGAGAGACAGACTACCCAGAATGTCCCGTCCTTCATATCAGAGAGAGAGACAGACTACCCAGAATGTCCCGTCCTTCATATCAGAGAGAGAGACAGACTACCCAGAATGTCCCGTCCTTCATATCAGAGAGAGACAGACTACCCAGAATGTCCCATCCTTCATATCAGAGAGAGACAGACTACCCAGAATGTCCCGTCCTTCATATCAGAGAGAGAGACAGACTACCCAGAATGTCCCGTCCTTCATAGCAGAGAGAGAGAGAGACTACCCAGAATGTCCCGTCCTTCATATCAGAGAGAGAGAGAGACTACCCAGAATGTCCCGTCCTTCATATCAGAGAGAGAGACAGACTACCCAGAATGTCCCGTCCTTCATAGCAGAGAGAGAGAGAGAGACTACCCAGAATGTCCCATCCTTCATATCAGAGAGAGAGACAGACTACCCAGAATGTCCCGTCCTTCATATCAGAGAGAGAGACAGACAGACTACCCAGAATGTCCCGTCCTTCATATCAGAGAGAGAGACAGACTACCCAGAATGTCCCGTCCTTCATATCAGAGAGAGACAGACTACCCAGAATGTCCCGTCCTTCATATCAGAGAGAGAGACAGACTACCCAGAATGTCCCGTCCTTCATATCAGAGAGAGAGACAGACTACCCAGAATGTCCCGTCCTTCATATCAGAGAGAGACAGACTACCCAGAATGTCCCATCCTTCATATCAGAGAGAGAGAGACAGACTACCCAGAATGTCCCGTCCTTCATATCAGAGAGAGAGACAGACTACCCAGAATGTCCCGTCCTTCATATCAGAGAGAGACAGACTACCCAGAATGTCCCGTCCTTCATATCAGAGAGAGACAGACTACCCAGAATGTCCCGTCCTTCATATCAGAGAGAGAGACAGACTACCCAGAATGTCCCGTCCTTCATATCAGAGAGAGACAGACTACCCAGAATGTCCCGTCCTTCATATCAGAGAGAGACAGACTACCCAGAATGTCCCGTCCTTCATATCAGAGAGAGAGACAGACTACCCAGAATGTCCCGTCCTTCATATCAGAGAGAGACAGACTACCCAGAATGTCCCGTCCTTCATATCAGAGACTGAGACAGACGACCCAGAGGCCCTGATTCACTAAGACGTGAGTCTACTATCAGACTCTGACCATTCAGGCAGACTCAATTAAATCAATCAAGACCTGTCAGTCTTCTGAGCATCGATTAGCAATCTCATTAACCAACGTCTACTTTGTGTAACAGAAGCGTAGGCAGGACAGAGCACATGGAGAAGATGGGGAACACACAAAACTTTATTGAAGCAACAAATTATTATTATTATTATTATACAGTATTTATAAAGCGCCAATAGTTGGCTCAGCGCTGTACATTACAGAGGGGACAGAACATGCGATAGTACAATACCAATACAATGCAAAACATAAGGGGATCGAGGGCCCTGATCCTTGGAGCTTACAATCTAGGAGGGAGGGGATGGTGGCACAGGAGGAGATAGCTGTGGGGAATGGAGTAGTAGGAAGAGTGGAGGAGGTCGGCAAGTTAGCAGGGGGTGGGGTAGGCTTCCCTGAAGAGATGGGTTTTCAGGGTGCGCCTAAAGGAGAGGAGAGTAGGTGATAATCTGATGGGTTGGGGCAGGGAGTTCCAGAGGATGGGTGACACCCTGGAGAAGTCCTGGAGGTGGGCGTGGGAGGAGGAGACCAGGGAACTAGAGAGAAGGAGGTCTTGTGAGGAGCGGAGTGTGCGTGTTGGGCGGTACTTGGATATTAGGTCAGTGATGTAGTTCGGGGCAGTATGGTGGACAGCTTTGTACGTCAATGTTAGGATTTTGAATTTGATCCGTTGTGCAATCGGAAGCCAGTGGAGGGATTGGCAGAGGGGGGTGGAGGACACTGAGTGGAGGCCAGTGGAGGGATTGGCAGAGGGGGGTGGAGGACACTGAGTGGAGGCCAGTGGAGGGATTGGCAGAGGGGGGTGGCGGAGATGGAGCGGTTGGAAAGGTGAATGAGTCTGGCAGCCGTATTCAGAATGGACTGAAGCGGGGATAGCCTGTGGCGAGGCAGGCCAGTGAGGAGGGAGTTGCAGTAGCCGAGTCGTGATATGATGAGGGAGTGGATGAGCTGTTTAGTGGTTTCTGGGGTTAGGAACGTGCGGATTTTGGCGATGTTGCGGAGGTGGAGTCTGCACGAGTTTGTTAAAGATTGGAAGAATAGATTGGAGTCCAGAATGACACCAAGTACTCTGGTCTGTGGGGCGGGTTTGATGGTGGCGTTGTTGGATGTGATGGAGAAGTCAGTGGGGGGGGGGGGGCGCAGGCTGGGGGGAAGACAAGAAACTAGGTTTTGGAGAGGTTCAGTTTAAGGAAGTGGAGCGACATCCAGTCTGATATGTCGCTCAGTAGGTGTGTGATTCAGGCGGAGACTGAGGGGGTGAGGTGGGGGGTTGAGAGATAGATTTGCGTGTCATCGGCATAGAGGTGGTAGTTGAAGCCGTGAGAGTGTATGAGTTGGCCAAGGGAGGAGGTGTAGATGGAGAAGAGAAGGGGCCCGAGGTTGTTTGGGTCATTGGGGTCCAGGGAGGGCTTTTTAAGTATGGGGGTGATGTGTGCATGTTTCAGAGGGGAGGGGAAAGTGCCGGAGGAGAGGGAGAGATTGAAGATGTGGATGAGGGAGCGTAGGATGGAGGGGGAGGGAGGTCGTAGGAGTTGTGAGGGGATAGGGTCGAGGGGGCAGGTAGTGAGACGGGCATCAGAAAGGATCTTGGAGACCTCTTCGATGGTAGTAAGGTCAAAGGTGCGGAGTGTTGGGGGAGCTTCAGTATGAGGAATGTAGGGTGGGGTGGAAGTGGAGGTCAGAGCAGTGGTGGGGCCGTGGGAGAGGGGTGATGAGGGGTTAGCTGAGTGAGGGGGAACGGGGTTGGAGGTAGTTTGAGCAGTGACGAAGTCCCTGTGGGTTATGTTGAGGGAGAGGGGGGATGAGGGGGTAGCTGTGTGAGAGGGGACGGGTTGAGAGGGCGTGTGAGTTGCGGCAATGTCCTTGCGAATTGTGTCAATCTTGTTTTTGAAGTGATTGGCAATCTCAAGGGCAGTGAGTGAGGTGCTGGGTGGAGGTGGGGGTGGTGAGAGTAGAGAGTTGAAGGCAGAGAAGAGGCGGCAAGGATTGGAGGAGAAGGCCTTGATGAGGGTCAGGAAGTAGGCTTGTTTGGCAGTATGGAGGGAGGAGGTGTAGGTGCGGAAGGCAGATTTGTATCGGGTGAAGGCTTGTTGGGATTTGGTTTTGCACCATAGTTGCTCCAGGGCACGACTGTGTCGTTTGAGGGTTTTGGTGTGATCAGTCTGCCAGGGCTGGAGCGGTCGGGGTCTGATGTTGCGTGTGGTTAAAGGCACTAGTGAGTCACGGGCTGTTGAGAGCGCATTGTTGTAGGCGGTCATAGCCAAGTCAGGGGGAGGATGCGGTCGTGGAGTTGATCAGCTGCAGAGTGGAGGGGGGCAGGGTTAAGGTTGCGGAGGTTACGGCTGGTAGTAGTGTGACATTTGGAGGGGTAGGCGTTGGAGGACGAGGAGATAGAGAAGGTAATCAGGTTGTGGTCAGAGAGAGGGAAGGGGGTGTTAGTGAGGTTGTGGGGAGCGCAGCGGTTGGAGAAGACAAGATGAAGGATATTACCGTTGGAGTGGGTGGTGGATTGTATGAACTGTGCA
Organism: Staurois parvus; assembly: GCF_062004578.1. Classification (NCBI taxonomy): domain Eukaryota; kingdom Metazoa; phylum Chordata; class Amphibia; order Anura; family Ranidae; genus Staurois; species Staurois parvus. Next base: position 288,164 of record NW_028319003.1, read on the forward strand.
AGTGCAAAGGAGGAGGTTAAGTGGAGGAGATGGGATGTGTCCGGGTTGTCGAGGTTGACAGGGATGTTGAAGTCCCCAAGGATGATGGTGGGTAGCTCAGAGGAGAGGAAGAAGGGTAGCCAGGAGGAGAAGTCATCCAGGAAGCGGGGTATGGATCCAGGAGGCCGGTATATCACAGCAATCTTCAGGGGAGTTGGGGAGAATAGTCGGACGCAGTGGGCCTCGAAGGAGGAGAAGGATAGGGAGGGGGGGTTTGGGAGGACTCGGAAGGTGCTCTGCGGTGACAGGAGCAGGCCAACCCCACCACCTTTACGACCGTTGGGCCTGGGTGAGTGGGTCCAGGTGAGACCTCCGTAGGAGAGTGCAGCAGGGGAGGTAGAGTCAGTGGGCTGGATCCAGGTTTCTGTGATCGCTAGGAGGTTGAGGGAGCGGGAAACAAAGAGGTTGTGGATGGCGGTAAGCTTGTTGCACACCGATCGGGCGTTCAGGAGTGCACATGAAAACGGGGGGGAGATTTTAGGGAGCAGGGGGACAGATACTAAGTTGCGGGGGTTGGGGCAGGACGTGGAGGCGGGAGGGTGTTGTGCGGGTGAGGGAGGTGGTGGAGGGCCAGGATTCGGGGAGATGTCCCCCGCGGTTAGGAGGAGGAGAAGGGTGAGAAAGGTGGCATGGAAGCGGGATGTGCAGGAGCGTGAGAAACTCCTAGTGGAGGTGTTGGGGTCAGTGGGAGAGTGGAATAATAGGAGGAGGTGGTGGGTGCCGTAGAGGGGTGAAGGAAGCAGTGAGGACACAATATACAATTGTTTGGGAGGGGCAGAGGGATATAGTGAATGGATTTTGGGAACGGAGGAGAGGAAAATGAGAAGGAGGAGTGGAAGAGGCATTGTGGGGTGGTGATGAGAGCAGTAGTAGGGAGATGATAGCAGTGAGGGGGAGATGTACAAGTTTTGGGGTGGAGCAGAGGGGTAAAGAAATGAGATTTGGGAACAGAGGATAGTAATATGATAAGGAGAAGAGGGGCGTATTATATAAAGGTACACGGAGTGGGACTCAGGAATGTAAGAGATGTTTCCCGGGGTGATTGCTTGCAATCTGTCCAGCGTGCAGGAGAGTTTCTTGCTGTTGTTGTGTCTTCCTGCTGCTGAAGTTCTCCTGCTTTAGTTCAACTGCTGTGTTTAACTGCATCGCACTCCTTCAACGCAGCACTTGCTCAATGCAGCACCCCCATCAGAGACTGTGCCCCCCATCAGTGATCTCCCCCCATGTGCTGATCTAAATTTATAGGGAGATGCTCAAATGAGCATTCAACTCCACCCCAATTAGAAGCTGATAAGGATCACATGAATAGTGGGGGATGTTTCATTGGGAACAGGCTACAGTCATAAACCTGAGTGCAGCTGGAGGTGAGGACTGGTCAACATACACAAATATAAATACACCATTTGTTCTGAATATAACCGGAGTCAATGCGTTTTTCTAGTTAAGAGCGGAGGTAGGAGATAGATGCAGTTACCTGTGAAAGTAGAGAAGGCATAATTAAAGTGCTGTGTTTAACTGCTTCGCACTCGTTCAAAGCCGCACTCCATCAGAGACTTGCCCCACTCAATAGGGAAATGGCAGGGAGGGTGGTGTGTGCGCAAACCAGGGACGATTCCAGACACAGGGGGGGGGATCTTCAGTGACAGGCAGGCAATCTCCCCCCCTAGGCTTGGGGCCTCAGCTGAGCTCCCTTTGTGACTGGACAGCGGATTGGAGACTCGGGCAACAGGCAGCAACCTACCACTGGGCAGGGGCTCGGGCAACAGGCGGCATCCTACCACTGGACAGGGGCCTCGGGCAACAGGCGGCAACCTACCACTGGGCAGGGGCCTCGGGCAACAGGCGGCAACCTACCACTGGGCAGGGGCCTCAGGCAACAGACGGCAATCTACCACTGGGCAGGGGCCTCGGGCAACAGGCGGCAACCTACCACTGGGCAGGGGCCTCGGGCAAACAGGCGGCAACCTACCACTGGGCAGGGGCCTAGGGCAACAGGCGGCAACCTACCACTGGGCAGGGGCCTCAGGCAACAGGCGGCAACCTACCACTGGGCAGGGGCCTCAGGCAACAGGCGGCAACCTACCACTGGGCAGGGGCCTCGGGGATTCAACGGGACTCTAGCTGTGGAGACTGGCCACAGCACAGCTCCCACCCAGCTTTCTAGGGTCATTGGGTTCACGGGGACTCAACGGGTAGTGATGGCTCAAGCACTCAGGGGCACCACAGGTAGCTATACTCCGGGCATGCCATCAGGACACAGGTGGTAAGCGCACACACAGAGGGGCAGTTCAGAACACGGGTGGTCGGTGCACACGGCAGGCACAGTTCAGGACACAGGTGGTCAGTGCGCACAACAGGGACGGTTAAGGACAAGGGTGGTCGGTGCACACAGCAGGGACAGTTCAGGACACGGTGGTCGGTGCACACAGAGGGGACAGTTCAGAACGCGGGTGGTTGGTGCACACAGAGGGGACAGTTCAGAACACGGGTGGTCGGTGCACACAGCGGGGACAGTTCAGAACACAGGTGGTCAGTGCGCACAACAGGCACAGTTCAGGACACAGTGGTCGGTGCACACAGCGGGGACAGTTCAGAACACGGGTGGTTGGTGCACACAGAGGGGACAGTTCAGAACACGGGTGGTCGGTGCACACAGCGGGGACAGTTCAGAACACAGGTGGTCAGTGCGCACAACAGGCACAGTTCAGGACACAGTGGTCGGTGCACACAGCGGGGACAGTTCAGAACACGGGTGGTCGGTGCACACAGCAGGCACAGTTCAGGACACGGCTGGTCAGTGCACACAACAGGAACAGTTCAGAACACGGGTGGTCAGTGCGCACAACAGGGACAGTTCAGGACCCGGGTGGTCGGTGCACACAGCGGGGACAGTTCAGGACATGGGTGGTCGGTGCACACAGTGGGGACAGTTCAGGACACTCACGGTAAGCAGCTTGCAGACCCTCATTGGCAGGCGGCTCTAGACAGGGATGACCAGCGGTCAGCGTTCCAGGGACAACCAGTGATCAGCAGACAGCAGCAGCTCCCAGGGCACTCAGCAGCAGACAGCTTCCAGGGACACGCAGCCACGGACAGTGTGCAGGCTCCCTCAGCAGCAGCTCCCAGGGTGCAAGGGTGCTCAGTAGACAGGCTTACAGACTGGCAGGGTCTCAGCTGTGGGGTCTGACCTTTGAGGAGAAGGCTCATGCAGAGCTGTGGAGACTCCCAACCCTGGGGTATTGCAGAGGGCTGCAGTCCTGACCTTTTGGGGTCTGCAGAGTGCGCAGGGGGGATGGCTAGGAGGCTCGGTCCTCCTCACCCGAGCCTCCCAGCATCTTTCTGGGAGCAAGATGGTTACAGCCGCACGGCCAGGAACAGAGAGAGGGCTACTTCCTGTGCGAGGGTTTTGAAAATCAAGTGGGACGCGGCTAGGTTGCCTCGGCAACGGCCGGCCCAGCAGACTTCAGAATGTGCCAGGGGGGAGGGAGGGGTGGAGGGATATGGTGGGGGATGGGAGAGGCACTGGCAGTCTGTGACACTTTGCTATTAGTAAATGTGGTATTGCGTCTGGCACATTTTTAGGTGCAATACCGGATATGTTCGCTAGATGGCGCACAAGCGCGGGCTTTATTAGCATTGGCGTTTTCCTGTTAGCAAAAGAGAATCTTTAGAATGTAATAAATATTACACCTGTATTAGAATTTTTTTTTTTTTGCTGTTTCTCCAAAATGATCAGACAACTAATGCATTTACTAATGAATGTCATACATTCTATTTTCAAATGTTAAACATTTTCACACTTATATCTCAAATAATTTGGAATGTTTATTAATTTTATAATAATAATAATGTTTAATAATTTGAATACTTCTAAGTTCCCAATATAATGATATATCTTCCTTCTCTGTAATCATGTAACTATTCTATGTTACAGTCATAGTGCGGCGCTATAAATGCATGTGATCAATAATCAACGCATGGAAAAACCAAAAAGTGCAAAGAATTGCAATAATGATGTAAAATGGTAAACGGTGCTAAAATAAGTTCCTCTAATCATTCCTGAATAATGGAATGTCCTTGGTGTGAGAGTACCAACTCAGAGAGTGCCTATGAATGGCACGTGTGGTCTCTCCGTGAAGGACAGTAGTGCATGAACTCGTGAAAGGTCATCCACCCTTGGGACTGGTCTACACTCACCAGAACAAAAGTATTAATGTGCATGGGTTATACACATCACACATCTGGGGGTGCAGCTGTATGCTGGCAGCTATGGGTTAGTCATCCAGCTCCATCCATCCATCCATCCATCCATCCATCAGGGTGGGTGCCCAAATGGTCCTGGGGAAGAATTGGCTCAGCCACAGGAGCCAGAAAGGTGCTTAATAGTGTAGTATACTGTCACAGGGGGGGATGACCTTTCACGAGTTCATGCACTACTGTTCGTGGTTATATTTATCTTGTGTAATACCATTTTAGTAGTCTATATCATGTGACCAGCGCTCACTTTATCATTTTTAAACAATGTAACTATTCTACATTGTATCTCAAACTGTGTCTCCCACAGTGGTTTAGTGGTTAGAGCTCAGAACTTACAGCACTTGGGTCATGGGTTCTAATCCCAGTCATGGCTGCATCCCAGTTTACATGCTTTCCCTGTATGGATGTGTTTCTGCCAACACTCCAAAGACATGCTGTGAGGTTCATTGGGCCTAGTACATGGCTGAGTTTCTGCCCTTAGATTATAAGCTCCTTGACATTTATGAATGATAAAAGAATGGAGATCAATTTTCTGGGTTGTGTCAGTGCCAGGAATATTGATCAATCAATTATGATTTTGCCTAATGACTAGAAAGTGGATGAATGTTACCTGTGTCCTGTTCTTCTGCCAATTAGGAAATGTGCAAGTTTCATGCTGTGTATATTTCATTGTAACTTTTTTCTCTTCTTTTAAATCTATCTCCTTATACAACTTGACCCCCTCCCCCACCCCGTCATCATCTGTCCCATATGCAAATCTATGGATCACCGCCCCACTCTTTTTAACTATTTACTGATCAACTGAATGTGTCTCATTTTCTATCAGCTACAGCTGAGATCTCACATTATTATAGGATTGCTGATTGTATATCACCACTAGTCTGATTGAATTCACAATCTCTGGTCAGTCCCATTCCCTGACCTCTAATAATCTTTAGGACCAGTTCACACTACATGTGTTTCAGTTGCTTTTTCGGCATCACAAACGCACAGAAAGAAGGTTATATGGTTGTCAATGTCATAGTTCACATCAGCGCTTGCATTTTCAGTGCATTGCAGGTGCTGTAAACAAAGCTGACCACGCTGCATTGTTTCTGCACAGAACTGTACTGGAACGCATTGAGACGTCCTTGAATGTACTAAAACGCACATGTCCCTAATTAAATTGAATAAAAAGAAAGTAGAAAAAACTAACTGGAAGGGATACAAAAATGCAATGCAACGTGTCCAAAACGCATCCAAAATGTACTGCAACACACTAAACATGCATGCCAAAAGGGCATGAAAAAACGCATCAGGAACACATCTAGACTGTTTCTATAGTGTGAACTGGCCCTTAGGACTTGTTCACACCACTGGTGGTGCAGAAACGCATGCAAGAACACACATTGTCCAGCACAGCAAAGAAATGCAATGCCCTCTGCAGATGTGTGCGGTTAGGTGCAACACACATTTACAATAACATGTCTGCAGTATCTCTGCATGTTCCCACTTGTTAGGCAGACCATTGAAATTAACGAGCTGAGGAAAAAAAAAGAAAGTAAAAAATGCCCCATTCACACAGGTCCTCTGTCCTGTACAGCATGAATGAGGGGGTTGTTCATGTGGGTGGAGCCACCTGTTACACTATGGGGACACAGCAGCTGTATGAACACAGGTTGTCATCTGATAGGTGTGAAGGCGTGGGGAAGTGGCCCTGAATGCTCACTGTCTGTGTTCAGGGCTGTACACCTGCACCCATATGCCTGTCAAATTATAACCTGCAGTATTTCCATTGTGTAACATAGGTTGCCTGCAAACGGCGACAGCCACAAAAACCAACCACTGATTCCCACTCTACAGGCCACAGCACCCATGTGAATGAGCCCCAACACCTCCATTACACACACAGCTTGATTTATGAACTCAGTACAGTTTTATCATTTAGATTTCACAGGAATATGGTTGGGATTATGTCCATTAATAATGTTTTTAGTGTATTTTTACCATAAATATAATTTGGATATTTTCTCTGGCGGTGGGGGGCTGTCAGGTATGCTGTACGGGGCCCCGTGATATCTAACAGTGGCCCTGGGTGTATGCTTGTGTCTGTGCCACCTGTATAGTTAGGAAGAACCTTGAACCTCTGCTATGTACCTCAATGGATCTAGGAATTGGACATGTTTCCTCATGAAGATACAACAATTATTAGTAATGTTTTCCCGGCCAATGAGGATCAGCTCCTCGGTGGAGAACAGCGATCTCGCCATGTCCAGATGTGGTCTGGAATTCCACAAAAGAACAATTCACAAAACTAAAACATAGACTTGTAATTGACCACTAAACTCTCCTAACTACACTCCCATCCACTCACACTTCCCGGTGTGTGCAAACGTCCTGCCGCCAACGTCATGACGTATTTCTGGTATGACAGCTGCTCTAGCGCCTCCAACAGCCGTCTTGGCATTTATTTGTGCACCATAGCAATTTTACATGCGGCTCCATTGTGTATATGACATTGGTGAATGTATACTTGCAGCTGTACTGTGTATATGACATTGGTGAATGTATGCTTGCAGCTGTACTGTGTATATGACATTGGTGAATGTATGCTTGCAGCTATACTGTGTATATGACATTGGTGAATGTATGCTTGCAGGTATACTGTGTATATGACATTGGTGAATGTATGCTTGCAGCTATACTGTGTATATGACATTGGTGAATGTATGCTTGCAGGTATACTGTGTATATGACATTGGTGAATGTATGCTTGCAGCTATACTGTGTATATGACATTGGTGAATGTATGTTTGCAGCTATACTGTGTATATGACATTGGTGAATGTATGCTTGCAGCTGTACTGTGTATATGACATTGGTAAATGTATGCTTGCAGGTATACTGTGTATATGACATTGGTGAATGTATGCTTGCAGCTATACTGTGTATATGACATTGGTGAATGTATGTTTGCAGCTATACTGTGTGTATGACATTGGTGAATGTATGCTTGCAGCTATACTGTGTATATGACATTGGTGAATGTATGCTTGCAGCTATACTGTTTGTATATGACATTGGTGAATGTATGCTTGCAGCTATACTGTGTATATGACATTGGTGAATATATATTTGGCGGTAAAGGCCCAAAGTCAACATAAATTGGGGGCCCAATTTATTACTGTTAAGAGGATTGTAGAAAAAGAATAGCTAGCTGCACATTGAACACGACCTATTCATTGGTACATAACATGGTCTTGTGGTGCAATAGGGGGCTTTTGGTTTGTTATTTTGGGCATACTTGCACATGTGCGCTCTAACAAGGAAGATTTGGGCATATTATATAGCTAGCAAAAATAAGTGTTAGGGGTGCGAGTACATTTCAGATACTTATATAGTGCTGTCAATCTACACATTCCACATTTATTTGGACAGCAACAAAAAGCTACATTCAATATCTTGGTGTGAAAAAAAAAAAAGCAGGATTGATGTTGCTAAAATAGAACGGTCCTGCTCATAAGAGCTTACAATCTAAAAGATGATACTTCTAATGAACTGTGCTTTCACAGGTTACAGCAGGAAACAAATGGGTAATATGAATCACTTGGGCTTATCCACAAAACAAGCTGCAGATCGAAATATCAATATAAAAATACATACATGCCAAAATATAAACACCTCCCCCCTCCCCAAATCCCCCACACATACATTTCTCACCATGTTTGTCTGAAAACTGCATTTCATTCTAAATAAAGCAAACTTGGAAGAGCAGAGCAATGGACATGTGTTAGGATTACAATGCAAAGATAATAAACACAATCATTGTACAATAACACACAAACACACCTTAGAAGGAAGAACATGCAAAACATTTACAGCCCACATCAACACACAGCGTGAGTGTGACCTGGGGCAATTCACCACAATATATCTTCCTCCCCCCCAAACACAGCGTGAGCGTGGCCTGGGGCAATTCACCACAATATCTCTTCCTCCCCAAACCACCACAGACAAGGACATGCAAAAATAACACTGTTCAACAGGTAAAAAGTTTTGGGCATAAAATTAGCTAATCTTACATAATTTTGGGGTGCTGAAAACGAAAATGACCCTAAAAAATGTTGATTGGCTCTAGTTTCCATGATATATTCACCCATCTAATGACGTAAGCCATTCAAAATGATGATGCAACTTCAGCTGCATATTGCGCAATTGATACTGGTGACCAATAGAAAATTGCATGTATACTGAGATGATGCAATATTAGCCTTTAATTGCATCACTTCACTGCATAAAAGCTGCAGTATCTGTAGCTGATTGGAGTTCGTCTTTACATTTTGTTTTATGCTTATATAGGCTACTCAGTAATGCCTCGAACTTGTGTGAATAAAGCAGATAATTTCTGCTATATCTGCGGTGAAATAACTTTTATCTCACAAAAAAGGAGGATAACAGGAATGATTAAGAAAGCCTACAACTTGTATTTTGGCTGCAGGATAGGAGACCAGGACAAGAGCTGGGCACCACATATATGCTGCAATTCTTGTGGGACGGCACTGGAGCAATGGTTGAATGGAAAAAAGGCATCTATGCCTTTCGCTGTGCCAATGATTTGGAGAGAGCCAACAGATCATGTTAGTAATTGTTACTTTTGTATGGTGCCTCCAATTGTAAAAGGGCTAAATAAGAAGAAAAAGTTATCTGTGCACTATCCAAATATTCCATCGGCAATACGTCCAGTTCCTCATGGAGAGGGGCTACCAATTCCTAAAGCACCAGAATCCTTCGTGGTTGAGTCAAGTGAGGAAGAACCTGAAGCGTGTAGTCACGTGCAGTTGTAAGAGATAGCCCTTTCCTCGAATACAAGAGAAAAGCCAAGAGAAGCAAAACCGACACAAACTGAAGACAAAACTAGTGAGAATCCTAAGTATTAAAATGATTCAACTTAGCTTATGGCTATAATTTTTCTTGGTAATCCTATGCAATATATTCTGCCATTTAGGCTTTGTTATGTAGTCATATCACTTGCTTTATATTTGTGGAAAGACATCTATCTATATAATTATTGTGCATTATGTAGTCATTACGCCTATAGTAGAAAACTTTCCGTTTACAGAAAAACTAGAGCCAATTGACAAATTTCATTGTTATATTTGAACTCAGAATGTGAAATTCATTAAGAAATGGATCCTTTTGTTTCCAAAACTGGCAAAAAATAAAAATTTGTTGAACAGTGTAATGTTCCTGTACCAGGCAAAAATCAGCCCCAACTGCAACTCTTTATATAATGTAGGCCACACCCACCACTGCAACTCTTTATATAAGGTAGGCCACGCCCACCACTGTCATTCATTGGGTCAGAGAAAGTGTTTGCACCTGATGAATCCTCTTCCCACCTGCGGTAACCCTTGGTATACAGGCCCCACAAATCAGAGTCAGAAAGAAAGCCACAGTGACGTGTACCTGTGCAGCATACAACAGAACATTGAACAGGGATGTGAAGGGAACCCTATTGGTAATATTTCTTGGCCCTATGGGCACAATTCCCTCCAGATTATCGCATGAGTTAAGGCAGTCACATGACCACATCTCGCATGCAATACTGAAAATGTCAATTCACTTTTGCTAGTATGCGGCATTTCCCATAAATCGGAAAACACTCAGGAAATCAAACATAAAAAGGCCTTACACCGCGGTCACATCAAAGCCGATTTAGAAATTGTGCGACGTACAGCGAAGATGCCGATTTCCTTACGATTTGCAAGACATCTGACACCGATATCTATGCAAATCGTCACAAAAGTCGTCCATGTACTACTATAGAAATCAGTGTCGGAAACGCACCCATGTGACCCTCTAATAGCAGACAATTGGGTGCGACTTGGCATACGATTTGCAAGTGGCATGCCATGCAAATCGCATGCCAAGTCGCATCCAGGGTGCACGATTTCAGGTGCGATTTGGGAATTGAAATTGTACCTGATATCCGATCTAATGAATGTGGATGTGAGTGTCTTAACGTAGTAGTTCTTGTCTAACTTTTTCAGCATTTTGTAGCGATTTCACATACAGTTGTGACCAAAATTATTCAACCCCCAATGCTGTAAAGGGGTTTAGGGACTATAGTGTACATTTGGAATTGTATTCAGAATCAAATCCTACAAGGACGTTGTAACTACCCAAATGCAACTAAAATGACATCAATTGTTTATGTAATACAGTAGTAAATGGTTCTTATGTGGTTTCTTCATTGCCACAATTATTCAACCCCTTAAAGACTACCACTCTGAAGAACAGAGGTTCATACAGGTGCTTTCCATCAGGTATTGAAAACACCTGTGGATGTCACCGAGCAGCAATCAAGCATAATAAGCACCAATTAGGCAGCTTTAAAATGACTGTGATACTCAGCTCCTTCTAGACATTTACTGGTGTGGTTACAAACATGGTGAAGGCAAGAGAATGGTCCAGGAAGACAAGAGAAGAGGTGATTTCTCTTCACAGGAAGGGCAATGGCTATAAGAAGATTGCAAAGATGTTAAACATACCAAGAGACACCTTAGGAAGCATCATTCGCAAATTCAAGGCAAAGGGCACTGTTGAAACGCTACCTGGTCGTGGCAGAAAGAAGATGCTGACTTCGACTGCTGTGCGCTACCTGAAGCGTAGAGTGGAGAGAAGTCCCCGTGTGACTGCTGAGGAACTGAGAAAAGATTTGTCAGATGTGGGTACAGAAGTTTCAGCCCAGACAATAAGACGCACACTGCGTAATGAAGGCCTCCGTGCCAGAACTCCCAGGCGTACCCCCTTGCTGTCTCCAAAGAATAAGAAGAGTCGACTGCAGTATGCCAAAAGCCATGTGGACAAACCACAAAAGTTGTGGGATAGTGTTCTGTGGACTGATGAAACAAAATTAGAACTGTTTGGGCCCATGGATCAACGCTATGTTTGGAGGAGGAAGAACAAGGCCTATGATGAAAAGAACACCTTGCCTACTGTGAAGCATGGTGGAGGGTCAATCATGCTTTGGGGCTGTTTTGCTTCTGCAGGTACAGGGAAGCTTCAGCGTGTGCAAGGTACCATGAATTCTCTTCAGTACCAGGAGATATTGGATGGAAACGTGATGCAGTCCGTCACACACCTGAGGCTTGGGAGACGTTGGACCTTTCAACAGGACAATGATCCCAAGCATACCTCCAAGTCCACTAGAGCATGGTTGCAGAGGAAAGGCTGGAACATTTTGGAGTGGCCATCGCAGTCACCAGACTTAAATCCGATTGAGAACCTCTGGTGGGACTTAAAGAAAGCAGTTGCAGTGCGCAAGCCTAAGAATGTGACTGAACTGGAGGCCTTTGCCCATGAAGAATGGGCGAAGATACCCGTAGATCGCTGCAAGACACTTGTGTCAAGCTATGCTTCACGTTTAAAAGCTGTTATAACTGTAAAAGGATGCTGTACTAAGTACTAAGATTGAATGTCACTTGGGGGTTGAATAAAACTGATAATGCTGTGAGCACAGAAAAGACATTTGTGGTTATTTCATTATAACTGTTATGTTATATTTGTCTGACCTACAAGTGCCTCTTTAATGTAAATGTAAGCAAGATGACTGAATGATCAAAAGCAATGTCAAACTGGCCAAAACACTCAATTTCAGTGGGGGTTGAATAATTTTGGTCACAACTGTATAGACTACAATAGAAATCGCAATGCAAAACACAATTGAAAACGCAATAACTCATTGGTAAATCTACAGAAAACACAGTGAAATTGCCAAAAAAAAGCACAATTTTAAATCACATCTAGTGTGAACCAAGCAGGCAATTCAACAAAGGAAATAAATCTTTGAAGGCGTGCGGTATCTGCATGCTCAGATAAGGGTCTGTTATGGAATTGGGGGGGGGGAGGGGGCTCAATGCCATTATTTAATTTTTTTTTTTTTTTTTAATCCATTTCTTTCACTCACTGGTTTAACAAACTTTCCCAAAAGGAGGTGGAGTGCAAACCAGCATTATCCAATCAATGATTAGTCCCGGCCCTTATCTCCTCCCATTGTTTGACATTCACATAAGGTGCAGCATTGAAGGTGATTGAACAGACAAGGCCTCTTTCTAATTCACATTCTAGGGATCATTTAAACAGAAAGCAAAGATGCTGCCACCAGCACATGTATGTTAGAGTAGTCACACGGAGATCATGCAAATTCATTGCTGTGGTTGGGATTCAAACCAACAACCCTAGCATTGTGAGACAGCAGTGCTAACCACTAATCCACGGAGCTGTGACACTAATCCTGCCTGTATTTCTGTGGTGTGAATCAATCCTAGGTCCCTGGGCAAGGTCAGTGTAACTACCAGATATCTCCCATGTGACACAAATGTTGTGCTATGTTACCAATTCACATGTATGTTGGTTGTATGTATCCCAATACAAAGGATTACAATACTAGTACAGGCATACCTCGGGGTCCCAACGCCTCGGGGAACGGAATGTTTGGTTTACCAATGAAAATCCATTGAAAATAACGCCTCGGTTTACACAATTGTTAATCATTTTTTTCACAATACAAAGTCTATGTCGGCGCTGATTTTCAAATACAAATGCCGCCTTTTTCTTTCTTCACTATAGTTCACAAGCTTAGAAGTCACTTTCCCCGAAGTTACAGGAAACTTTGTATCTTTTATTAAACTCAAAGTAAACATTGTTTCCTTCAGGGATATAAATTCCAAGAAAACTTTCTCTTTTAGCCGGGGGAAGTGACAGGTGAATTTCTGAGCTATAGTGAAGAAAAAAAAGGAAGAATTACATTTAAAAACCAGCACCATAATAAATAAAAAACGGCGTGGGGTCCCCCCTCCCATCCACACCAAGCCCTTCGGGGGTCCCCCCTCCCATCCACACCAAGCCCTTCGGGGGTCCCCCCTCCCATCCACACCAAACCCTTCGGGGGTCCCCCCTCCCATCCACACCAAGCCCTTCGGGGGTACCCCCTCCCATCCACACCAAGCCCTTCGGGGGTCCCCCCTCCCATCCACACCAAGCCCTTCGGGTCTGGTATGGATGTTAAGGAGGAACTACACGCTGAAATTAAATAAAAAACAGCTTAGGAATCCCCCCAAAATCCATACCAGACTCTTATCTGAGCATGCAGCCCAGCAGGTTAAGAAAGGGGGGGAACAAGCGAGCGCCCCGCCTCCTGAACCATACCAGGCCACATGCCCTCAACATGGGGGGTGCTTTGGGGCAGGGGGGGCTCCCCCCCAAAGCACCTTGTGTCCACGTTAATGGGGACAAGGGCCTCTTCCGTTACTGGGATAATTGGTCGGCCATTTTTCAGGATTTTAGCATATTTTGTTTATCAGTAAAGTTGGAAATTTTGGTAATTTTTATATAGGGTAAGGGGCGGGGCCAGCCGGGAACAGCAAGCATGTGACATGGGGCGGGGTCATTTGGATGATGTCCCCGGCTGGCCCCGCCCCTTCCCTATATAAGAAATGTCAGACTGTCTCCTGCATTCAGCTAGTTAGCCTCAGTGGAGAGACAGGGTGACAATTCCTAAATAGGTAAGGGGCGGGGATGATGTCCCCGGCTGGCCCCGCCCCTAACCTATTTAAGAACTGTCCTTATCTTCACAAGGCTGGAAGCCTCCGACGGGAGAGGAACCTTTTTTTTTTCTTTTTTCGGGTCCCCACCGCCGTGATTGACGTTGGATCTACTTCGGGGGACATTGTTTTAATAAAGGACTTGTCAGAGACCCCGTACTGTGTTTTTTTTACACCACACTTTGTTTTTTTGTGAATGAGTCACGAGACCATGTACCACAGACTCATTCACATAGGGGGGGGCGGGATCTGGGGGCCCCCTTGCTAAAGGGGGCTTCCAGATTATGATAAGCCCCCTGTCCGCAGACCCCCACAACCACCGGCCAGGGTTGTGGGGAAGAGGCCCTTGTCCTCATCAACATGGGGACAAGGTGCTTTGGGGCAGGGGGAGCCCCCCTGCCCAAAAGCACCCCCCCATGTTGATGGCATGTGGCCTGGTATGGTTCAGGGGGGGTGCGCTCGCTCGAGCCCCCCCCCCTTTCCTGACCTGCCGGGCTGCATGCTCGGATAAAGGTCAGGTATGAATATTGAGGGGGACCCACGCTGTTTTTTTTTTTTTATTTCAGCATGGAGTTCCCCCTTAATATCCATACCAGACCCGAAGGGCTTGGTGTGGATGGGAGGGGGGACCCCCGAAGGGCTTGGTATGGATGGGAGGGGGGACCCCCGAAGGGCTTGGTATGAATGGGAGGGGGGACCCCCGAAGGGCTTGGTGTGGATGGGAGGGGGGGACCCACGAAGGGCTTGGTATGGATGGGAGGGGGGACCCCCGAAGGGCTTGGTGTGGATGGGAGGGGGGGACCCCCGAAGGGCTTGGTATGGATGGGAGGGGGGGACCCCCGAAGGGCTTGGTATGAATGGGAGGGGGGACCCCCGAAGGGCTTGGTGTGGATGGGAGGGGGGGACCCACGAAGGGCTTGGTATGAATGGGAGGGGGGACCCCCGAAGGGCTTGGTATGGATGAGAGGGGGACCCCACGCTGTTTTTTGTTTTTTTTTTATTGCAGACCTTTATTTTTACATTCAGCTGTCAAAATAAATATTATCCAGACCTTCGAAATAAGTAAAATCATCACAGAAATAACTATAAAGAAAAGAAAAAAAATAGAATCACTAGAACTAAGGAAATCCAATGAGATCCATAAAGATCTGCCGAGTGCTGGTTGTCACACACAGGAGACACCACCGAGTGCCGGCTGTCAGAGGATTCCACACAAAGGAGACGCCACAGAGTGCCGGCTGTCAGAGGAATCCACACACAGGAGACGCCACCGAGTGCCGGCTGTCAGAGGACTCCACACACAGGAGACGCCACCGAGTGCCGGCTGTCAGAGGACTCCACACACAGGAGACGCCACCGAGTGCCGGCTGTCAGAGGACTCCACACACAGGAGACGCCACCGAGTGCCGGCTGTCAGAGGACTCCACACACAGGAGACATCACCGAGTGCAGGCTGTCAGAGGACTCCACACACAGGAGACGCCACCGAGTGCCGGCTGTCAGAGGACTCCACACACAGGAGACGCCACCGAGTGCCGGCTGTCAGAGGACTCCACACACAAGAGACGCCACCGAGTTCCGGCTGTCAGAGGACTCCACACACAGGAGACGCCACCGAGTGCCGGCTGTCAGAGGAATCCACACACAGGAGACGCCACCGAGTGCCGGCTGTCAGAGGAATCCACACACAGGAGACGCCACCGAGTGCCGGCTGTCAGAGGAATCCACACACAGGAGACGCCACCGAGTGCCGGCTGTCAGAGGAATCCACACACAGGAGACGCCACCGAGTGCCGGCTGTCAGAGGATTACACACACAGGAGACGCCACCGAGTGCCGGCTGTCAGAGGACTCCACACACAGGAGACGCCACCGAGTGCCGGCTGTCAGAGGACTCCACACACAGGAGACACCACCGAGTGCCGGCTGTCAGAGGACTCCACACACAGGAGACGCCACCGAGTGCCGGCTGTCAGAGGACTCCACACACAGGAGACGCCACCGAGTGCCGGCTGTCAGAGGACTCCACACACAGGAGACACCACCGAGTGCCGGCTGTCAGAGGAATCCACTCTGAGATTAAATATTGAGCAGTGGTTAAAAAGCAAGCGCCCACAGAGGACGTCTAAAATGTGTTCTGCACATGCTCATTTGTATTAGCCAAAGACACAGCACGGGCGTCTACTTTTTTACTGTGTTGATTTACTTGAAAAAAACTACTTTTAACACATTTTAATTTTTTTTTGAAATGTCAGATATTGTTTGAAGTGAAGTCCTGATATCTGGCAAAGCAAATTTCCATGTGAAGGTCTCTGCAGTGATCTTTCATGGTGTCAGACGTGCCTCTTACCAAGTCTGCTTTGTGAGTCTGATTCCTGGTGTGTGTCTGCTTAGTAAATTCGATTGGCGTCTACTTGTTGGCGCTGCTCAATAGTAAATCTCTTAGCGGGGTAAAAGTAGATGGTCGCCCACGGACATGCGCCCAGCCACAATAGTAAATCAGGGCCTCTGTGTCTTCTTTCTCTCTCTCTGATATGAAGGACGGGACATTCTGGGTAGTCTGTCTCTCTCTCTGGTATGAAGGACGGGACATTCTGGGTAGTCTGTCTCTCTCTGATATGAAGGACGGGACATTCTGGGTAGTCTCTCTCTCTCTCTGATATGAAGGACGGGACATTCTGGGTAGTCTGTCTCTCTCTGATATGAAGGACGGGACATTCTGGGTCGTCTGTCTCTCTCCCTGATATGAAGGACGGGACATTCTGGGTCGTCTGTTTCTCTCTCTGATATGAAGGACGGGACATTCTGGGTAGTCTGTCTCTCTCTGATATGAAGGACGGGACATTCTGGGTAGTCTGTCTCTCTCTGATATGAAGGACGGGACATTCTGGGTCGTCTGTCTCTCTCTGATATGAAGGACGGGACATTCTGGGTAGTCTGTCTCTCTCTGATATGAAGGACGGGACATTCTGGGTAGTCTGTCTCTCTCTCTGATATGAAGGACGGGACATTCTGGGTCATCTGTCTCTCTCTGATATCAAGGACGGGACATTCTTGGTAGTCTGTCTCTCTCTCTGATATGAAGGACGGGACATTCTGGGTAGTCTGTCTCTCTCTCTGATATGAAGGTCGGGACATTCTGGGTAGTCTGTCTCTCTCTGATATGAAGGACGGGACATTCTGGGTAGTCTGTCTCTCTCTGATATGAAGGACGGGACATTCTGGGTAGTCTGTCTCTCTCTGATATGAAGGACGGGACATTCTGGGTAGTCTCTCTCTCTCTGATATGAAGGACGGGACATTCTGGGTAGTCTGTCTCTCTCTCTGATATGAAGGACGGGACATTCTGGGTAGTCTGTCTCTCTCTCTGATATGAAGGATGGGACATTCTGGGTAGTCTGTCTCTCTCTCTGATATGAAGGACGGGACATTCTGGGTAGTCTGTCTCTCTCTGATATGAAGGACGGGACATTCTGGGTAGTCTGTCTCTCTCACTGATATGAAGGACGGGACATTCTTGGTAGTCTGTCTGTCTCGCTCTGATATGAAGGACGGGACATTCTGGGTCGTCTGTCTCTCTCTGTTATGAAGGATGGGACATTCTGGGTCGTCTGTCTCTCTCTGTTATGAAGGATGGGACATTCTGGGTCGTCTGTCTCTCTCTGATATGAAGGACGGGACATTCTGGGTCGTCTGTCTCTCTCTGATATGAAGGACGGGACATTCTGGGTCGTCTGTCTCTCTCTGTTATGAAGGATGGGACATTCTGGGTCGTCTGTCTCGCTCTGATATGAAGGACGGGACATTCTGGGTCGTCTGTCTCTCTCTGATATGAAGGACGGGACATTCTGGGTAGTCTGTCTCACTCTCTGATATGAAGGACGGGACATTCTGGGTCGTCTGTCTCTCTCTCTGATATGAAGGACAGGACATTCTGGGTAGTCTGTCTCTCTCTGATATGAAGGACGGGACATTCTGGGTAGTCTGTCTCTCTCTCTGATATGAAGGATGGGACATTCTGGGTAGTCTGTCTCTCTCTCTGATATGAAGGACGGGACATTCTGGGTAGTCTCTCTCTCTCTGATATGAAGGACGGGACATTCTGGGTAGTCTGTCTCTCTCTGATATGAAGGACGGGACATTCTGGGTAGTCTGTCTCTCTCTCTGATATGAAGGACGGGACATTCTGGGTCGTCTGTCTCTCTCTGATATGAAGGACGGGACATTCTGGGTAGTCTGTCTCTCTCTCTGATATGAAGGACGGGACATTCTGGGTAGTCTGTCTCTCTCTGATATGAAGGACGGGACATTCTGGGTAGTCTGTCTCTCTCTCTGATATGAAGGACGGGACATTCTGGGTAGTCTGTCTCACTCTCTGATATGAAGGACGGGACATTCTGGGTAGTCTGTCTCTCTCTCTGATATGAAGGACGGGACATTCTGGGTAGTCTGTCTCACTCTCTGATATGAAGGATGGGACATTCTGGGTAGTCTGTCTCTCTCTCTGATATGAAGGACGGGACATTCTGGGTAGTCTGTCTCTCTCTGATATGAAGGACGGGACATTCTGGGTAGTCTGTCTCTCTCTCTGATATGAAGGATGGGACATTCTGGGTAGTCTCTCTCTCTCTGATATGAAGGATGGGACATTCTGGGTAGTCTGTCTCACTCTCTGATATGAAGGACGGGACATTCTGGGTCGTCTGTTTCTCTCTGATATGAAGGACGGGACATTCTGGGTAGTCTGTCTCTCTCTCTCTGATATGAAGGACGGGACATTCTGGGTAGTCTCTCTCTCTCTGATATGAAGGACGGGACATTCTGGGTAGTCTGTCTCTCTCTGATATGAAGGACGGGACATTCTGGGTCGTCTGTCTCTCTCTGATATGTATGAAGGACGGGACATTCTGGGTAGTCTGTCTCTCTCTGATATGAAGGACGGGACATTCTGGGTAGTCTGTCTCTCTCTGATATGAAGGACGGGACATTCTGGGTAGTCTGTCTCTCTGATATGAAGGACGGGACATTCTGGGTCGTCTGTCTCTCTCTGATATGAAGGACGGGACATTCTGGGTCGTCTGTCTCTCTCTGATATGAAGGACGGGACATTCTGGGTCGTCTGTCTCTCTCTGATATGAAGGACGGGACATTCTGGGTAGTCTGTCTCTCTCTCTGATATGAAGGACGGGACATTCTGGGTAGTCTGTCTCTCTCTCTGATATGAAGGACGGGACATTCTGGGTAGTCTGTCTCTCTCTCTGATATGAAGGACGGGACATTCTGGGTAGTCTGTCTCTCTCTCTGATATGAAGGATGGGACATTCTGGGTCGTCTGTCTCTCTCTGATATGAAGGACGGGACATTCTGGGTAGTCTGTCTCTCTCTGATATGAAGGACGGGACATTCTGGGTAGTCTGTCTCTCTCTGATATGAAGGACGGGACATTCTGGGTAGTCTGTCTCTCTCTGATATGAAGGACGGGACATTCTGGGTAGTCTGTCTCTCTCTCTGATATGAAGGACGGGACATTCTGGGTAGTCTGTCTCTCTCTCTGATATGAAGGACGGGACATTCTGGGTAGTCTGTCTCTCTCTCTGATATGAAGGACGGGACATTCTGGGTAGTCTGTCTCTCTCTGATATGAAGGACGGGACATTCTGGGTAGTCTGTCTGATTTTGGGGGTCTCTGTTTTATTCTGTATACCTTTGTTTCTATCTTGTGTTTTGTGTTTTTAAGACTTTTCTATCTGCAGTAAAATATATTTGTTAAACAGTTGGTTACATAAGAGTTGGTTTATTGTTTCTTACTTTTTATTAGTTATTTTGGCTCCTCCCTGATATCTCTGTAAGACAGGGATGTCCAAACTTTTTTCAAAGAGGGCCAGATTGGATGAAGTGAACATGGTGGAGGGCCGAACATTTTTCCGAACATTCTTTGAACCATTACAATTAAATGCAAATAAATTATTTTATGCCGAGTTAATTGCAAACGACATACTTTCCATTTCATAACATTGAGATCAACTGACAGCTGAGATTTCACAATGTATTGAAAAAAACTTACCTGCACTAATGTGAAGGGTGAAAAAGGTAGGTGGAGCTGAAGTCTCCGCTCGGCAGCCGGGAGGGGAAGAGAAACACACTTCACGCTGGAAGCCCGGCCCTGACGTCACCGCCCTCTGTCGCTCCCAGCGCGGCGCAGTCACGCATGCGCACTGCTCTCAAGCAGAAGACTGTCTGCCACAGAAGGGAGGGCCGTGGGAGGGCCACATTACACAGAGCAGGGAGGGCTGTTGGAGGGCCGTATTAAACCGACCCCCGGGACGTAAATGGCCCGCGGGCCGGACTTTGGACATGCCTGCTGTAAGGTAATACAATGCAGGAATGGGTATTAGGGGACATTTCTCGGGGCTGCAGTTCCTCTGATCTCCACAAGGTGGTAATCTCATTTCTACTAACCAGACAGGACTTCTCTAGAACAGCGTTTTTCAACCACTGTGCCGCGGCACACTAGTGTGCCGTGAGATATTCTCTGGTGTGCCGTGGGAAAAATTCCAATTTCATCTGTAACATGTGGCTTCGGCTCACAAATAGACCAATCATTAGAATCTAATGATTCAGTGGTCGGCAAGCCGCGGCTCGCGAGCCACATGCGGCTCTTTACCCAGTCTAATGCGGCTCTTCTGTGTGCCGGGCGCCTGCTCCCCTCCCTCCTCTCGGTCGGCCGCTCCCCTGCCTCCTCTCGGTTGGCAGCCCCAAAAGTCCGCGCGGACCTTTTAATCCGGCTTGCGGATGTGGCTGTCAGGATGTGTGTAGGCGGGGCAGCGTGCCGAACGTGAGGGGAGGGGAGCTAGGCTCCTCTCACAGTCCGCCCTGAAGACCCGAACGGCGCGGGAAGACAGCGAGAGGAACGCAAAAGGTAAGTGAATTGACACGGGGGACTTGGCTTACTAGAAGGGGGGGGGGGGGAATAGTACTGTGGGGGATGAAATACTATATGAGGGATGAATTACTTTATGAGGGATGAAATACTATATGGGGGGATGAAATACTATATGGGGGATGAATTACTATATCAGGGATGAATTACTATATGAGGGATGAAATACTATATGGGGGGATGAAATACTATATGGGGGGATGAAATACTATATGAGGGATGAAATACTATATGGGGGGATGAAATACTATATGAGGGATGAAATACTATATGGGGGATGAATTACTATATGAGGGATGAATTACTGTATGAGGGATGAAATACTATATGGGGGGATGAAATACTATATGAGGGATGAAATACTATATGAGGGGATGAAATACTATATGGGGGGATGAAATACTATATGGGGGATGAAATACTATATGAGGGATGAAATACTATATGAGGGATGAATTACTATATGAGGGATGAAATACTATATGGGGGGATGAAATACTATATGGGGGGATGAAATACTATATGGGGGGATGAAATACTATATGAGGGATGAATTACTATGGGGGATGAATTACTATATGGAGGATGAATTACTATATGGGGGATTAATTACTATGCTTACTATGGGGGAATATTACTATACTTACTATGGATGACACATACACATCATTCATCTACTCTTGGTCCGGCCCCCGGGTCCAATTATAAAATACTTTATTATTTCATAATAAAGTAATTATAAAATAATTTCTTTGTGTTTGATTCCTATTCAAGAGAATTACTTTATATATAGTCAATATAGGCACAGAGGTAAATTTTTTTAACATTTTCTAATGGTGGTGTGCCTCGTGATTTTTTTCATGAAAAAAGTGTGCCTTTGCACAAAAAAGGTTGAAAAACACTGCTCTAGAATACAGACAGGAAGTGATGTCAGGAACAGACAGGAAGTGATGTGAATAAAGACAGGAAGTGATGTCAGCAACAGACAGGAAGTGATGTCAGGAACAGATAGGAAGTGATGTGGAATAAAGACGGGCTGTGCCATGTGGTGTGGAGGAGATCGGAGACATTGCAGGAAGTAGCAGCAGAGGAGGTAATAAGATGTTATGTTCTATTTAAACCCAGTAACACCCCGTCATGTCTGTCCTCTTCCTCTATAGTCATGTCTGTCCTCTTCCTCCATAGTCATGTCTGTCTTCTTCCTCCATAGTCTCTGTGATGTCTTTTATCTCCAGCAGATTATACACATCAATATTTAGAAGGACACAAGGACCTCTACAAGGACGTCATGATGGAGGACCACCAGAGAGGACACAAGGACCTCTACAAGGACGTCATGATGGAGGACCACCAGAGAGGAAACAAGGACCTCTACAAGGACGTCATGATGGAGGACCACCAGAGAGGACACAAGGACCTCTACAAGGACGTCATGATGGAGGACCACCAGAGAGGACACAAGGACCTCTACAAGGACGTCATGATGGAGGACCACCAGAGAGGAAACAAGGACCTCTACAAGGACGTCATGATGGACAATCAGCCGCCCCTCACATCACCGGGTAAGAGGAGACTTTATTGTAAAGGAGAGAGCAGTACGGAGGATCCACCTAGATCCCCCATCATCTGATAAACACATAGAAACAATGGATTCAGTCAGTGTGTGTGTTTCCTACAGATGGATTCAGTCATGGGAACCCACCAGAGAGATGTCCCCATCCTCTGTATTCCCGGGATTCCACACAGGAAGGTCACACCATCCCTCACCATCATCAGGTGGGTGGATCCAGTCATGGGAACCCACCAGAGAGATGTCCCCGTCCTCTGTATTCCCGGGATTCCACACAGGAAGGTCACACCATCCCTCACCATCATCAGGTAGATGAGGAACAATCACTGATAGTATCATTAGGATCTGTACATTATCTGCATTGTTACCATTGATGTCATTTTTATTATATATTCAGAGTGCAAACCTGAGAGATCCTAAAGTTGAAGTTAAAGAAGAGATAAAAGAGGAGCAGGATGAGGATGGGGGGATGGAGGAGTCAGAGCTTCTAGGAGAACACAAAGATCTGTACCAGGACACCATGCTGGAGTCATCCAGCTACAGGAACCCACCAGAGAGATGTCCTCGTCCTCTGTATTCCCGGGATTCCACACAGGAAGGTCACACCATCCCTCACCATCATCAGGTAGATGATGACAATTATTGGTAGGTGGGATTTATACTCGGCATGTTTGTTACAATGAATGTTTTATTATATCTCTCAGAGTGGAATCCTCGGGGATGAGAATATTGATGGTAAAGAAGAGTATAAAGAGGAGGATGAGGAGGATGGAGTGATGGAGGAGTTTTCAGAAGGACACAAGAAGATGATGGAGCCACCTAATACCAGGAAGCCACCAGAGAGATGTCCCCGTCCTCTGTATTCCCGGGATTCCACACAGGAAGGTCACACCATCCCTCACCATTGCAAGGTTGGTGGGATGGAGCATCTAGAACATGGATTCATACAGACAATGTGTGGAGTTTCTGTGACCTTCTATCTTCCAGATGATATTTCCTCTCCTTCTCTTGATGTAGAGTGGAGATCCAATCGATATAGAATTTGAGGTGAAAGCAGAAGAAGAAGAGGCGTATGTGAGGGATGATCAGCAGTCTATGGAGGAGGATGGAATAACGGGGACATTTATAGAGGAGGACACTCCTACAGAGATCAGCACAGGTGGGTCATGAACACCAAATCCATTCCTCCACCCATACTGCTCACTGATTGGTCCAGAGTAGGGCGGGGGCGGGGTGATATCAGCCTGTAATACATCAGAAGAAACAATGCCGTCCCGATTGATCCGGTAAACGTATCTGGATTATATCTGCGACTCACTTCAATAAAAGCGTGGATTGTAAACCTGAAATACTGGAAGTCAGAAAAAATGGCGGCTGACTGGCGCATTACCGCCTACAAAGTGGTTCCTTCCATCCCATGCGGAGTCATGTGACCTACAAACGTCCAATGCCATGTTGTATGTATTAGATCACACGGCTCATAGAAAAGTTGTCATTCACATGGTGGACGTGCTGTAATCATAGAGGGGAGTGGAGGGAATGACAGAGGGGGGTGGAGGACACTGAATGGAGGTCAGTGGAGGGGTTGGCAGAGAGGGGTGGAGGTCAGTGGAGGGAATGACAGAGAGGGGTGGAGGTCAGTGGAGGGAATGACAGAGAGGGGTGGAGGTCAGTGGAGGGAATGACAGAGGGGGGTGGAGGGATTGGCAGAGGGGGGTGGAGGGATTGGCAGAGAGGGGTGGAGGTCAGTGGAGGGATTGGCAGAGAGGAGTGGAGGGATTGGCAGAGAGGGGTGGAGGTCAGTGGAGGGATTGGCACAGGGGGGTGGAGGGATTGGCAGAGGGGGGTGGAGGTCAGTGGAGGGATTGGCAGAAAGGGGCGGCAGTCACTGATTGGTTGGTAAGGTGTATGAGTCTAGCAGCAGCATTCATAATAGACTGAAGGGGGTGTGGCCTGTGTGACGGTAGACCAGTGAGGAGGGAGTTGCAGTAATGGAGGCGGGATATAACAAGGCGTGGATGAGTTGTTTGGTGTCATTGGTCAGGAAGGGGAGGAGTTTGGCGATGTTCTGGGGGTTGAGGCGGCAGGATTTAGCCGGTGATTGGATGTGGGGGCCGGAAGGAGGGGTCAGATTCTAGGGTGACGCCCATCCCCCCGGCATGAGGGGCTTATTAGAGGCTCAGTGCGCTTCCTCTAGGGGTGTATGAGACCTGCGTCCCGTATCACTGACCGTATACAACATAGTATATACTATATACCACCTAGAGCCCAAACATTTCCCTCACACTCGGGCTGCAGGCAGAACAACCAACGTTCCCGATTCCCATCTAAAGTCACTCAGCCAATCAGACTGTTACTGGCCACCGGAGGAAGTGAGCCGTGTCTCTGAAATCACCCAAAAGACTCCTTAGAACGGTTGCCTCGTCATATTCTAGATTGCCTCGTGCTCATCCAAGATGGAGCTGCATCTCATGCCTCTTCCCTCCTCGTGGATACCGCACCCTATGAAGACGGCCAGCGTGATGACGTCATATCCCGTTTCCCTGCATTCATCATTTTTCCATGATTTCATCCCTCGGAGGTAATACATACAACATGGCATTGAAGGTTTGTAGGTCACATGACTCCGCATGGGATGGAATGAACCACTTTGTAGGCGGTAATGCGCCAGTCAGCCGCCATTTGTTCTGTGTTCAGCCTGTAATCCCGGGTCACTTCCCTGAGCTGTGTTCCCCGTCCTGTATTCCTGGATTTCTCTCCCATAATCTTCCTTCTCTGTTATCTGCTGGCTGTGCCGGGTGGAGGGATATGTCTGGAGTGTCTCAGCCCCAAGTCACTGAGTGCAGTCTCAGGAGATGGGAGGCAGCGGTGTGGGACCTACATAGTTACATAGTTAGTCTGGCTGAAAAAACACATCCATCTAGTTGTACCATTAATAATAAAAGTTATAATCCGACACCCACAGCTGATCCACCAGAAGGCAAAACCCAGCAAAGCACGATCCGATCTCCTCCTGCAGGGGAAACCTTCCTCCCTGACCCCCCGAGAGGCAATCGGATATTCCCGGGATCAACTTTCCCTATAAATGTTATATCCAGTTATATTCTGTGTATCCGAGAAAGGATCCAGGACTTTCCTACAGCAACCCCCCCTTATGTATTATACATGGAGATCACATCCCCCCCCCTTATGTATTATACATGGAGATCACATCCCCCCCCCCTTATGTATTATACATGGAGATCATACCCCCCCTTATGTATTATACATGGAGATCATATCCCCCCTTATGTATTATACATGGAGATCATATCCCCCCTTATGTATTATACATGGAGATCATATCCCCCTTATGTATTATACATGGAGATCATATCCCCCTTATGTATTATACATGGAGATCATATCCCCCTTATGTATTATACATGGAGATCATATCCCCCCTTATGTATTATACATGGAGATCATATCCCCCCTTATGTATTATACATGGAGATCATATCCCCCCTTATGTATTATACATGGAGATCACATCCCCCCTTATGTATTATACATGGAGATCATATCCCCCCCTTATGTATTATACATGGAGATCATATCCCCCCTTATGTATTATACATGGAGATCATATCCCCCCTTATGTATTATACATGGTGATCATATCCCCCCTTATGTATTATACATGGTGATCATATCCCCCCTTATGTATTATACATGGAGATCATATCCCCCCCTTATGTATTATACATGGTGATCATATCCCCCCTTATGTATTATACATGGAGATCATATCCCCCCTTATGTATTATACATGGTGATCATATCCCCCCCTTATGTATTATACATGGTGATCATATCCCCCCTTATGTATTATACATGGAGATCATATCCCCCCCTTATGTATTATACATGGTGATCATATCCCCCCTTATGTATTATACATGGAGATCATATCCCCCCTTATGTATTATACATGGTGATCATATCCCCCCCTTATGTATTATACATGGAGATCATATCCCCCCCTTATGTATTATACATGGAGATCATATCCCCCCTTATGTATTATACATGGTGATCATATCCCCCCCCCCTTATGTATTATACATGGTGATCATATCCCCCCCCCCTTATGTATTATACATGGTGATCATATCCTCCCCTCCCCCTTATGTATTATACATGGAGATCATATCCCCCCCTTATGTATTATACATGGAGATCATATCTCCCCCCTTATGTATTATACATGGAGATCATATCTCCCCCCTTATGTATTATACATGGAGATCATATCCCCCCCTTATGTATTATACATGGAGATCATATCCCCCCTTATGTATTATACATGGAGATCACATCCCCCCTTATGTATTATACATGGAGATCATATCCCCCCCTTATGTATTATACATGGAGATCATATCCCCCCTTATGTATTATACATGGAGATCATATCCCCCCTTATGTATTATACATGGTGATCATATCCCCCCTTATGTATTATACATGGTGATCATATCCCCCCCTTATGTATTATACATGGTGATCATATCCCCCCTTATGTATTATACATGGAGATCATATCCCCCCCTTATGTATTATACATGGTGATCATATCCCCCCTTATGTATTATACATGGAGATCATATCCCCCCTTATGTATTATACATGGTGATCATATCCCCCCCTTATGTATTATACATGGTGATCATATCCCCCCTTATGTATTATACATGGAGATCATATCCCCCCCTTATGTATTATACATGGTGATCATATCCCCCCTTATGTATTATACATGGAGATCATATCCCCCCTTATGTATTATACATGGTGATCATATCCCCCCCTTATGTATTATACATGGAGATCATATCCCCCCCTTATGTATTATACATGGAGATCATATCCCCCCTTATGTATTATACATGGTGATCATATCCCCCCCCCCTTATGTATTATACATGGTGATCATATCCCCCCCCCCTTATGTATTATACATGGTGATCATATCCTCCCCTCCCCCTTATGTATTATACATGGAGATCATATCCCCCCCTTATGTATTATACATGGAGATCATATCTCCCCCCTTATGTATTATACATGGAGATCATATCTCCCCCCTTATGTATTATACATGGAGATCATATCCCCCCCTTATGTATTATACATGGTGATCATATCCCCCCTTATGTATTATACATGGAGATCATATCCCCCCCTTATGTATTATACATGGTGATCATATCCCCCCTTATGTATTATACATGGAGATCATATCCCCCCTTATGTATTATACATGGTGATCATATCCCCCCCTTATGTATTATACATGGTGATCATATCCCCCCTTATGTATTATACATGGAGATCATATCCCCCCCTTATGTATTATACATGGTGATCATATCCCCCCTTATGTATTATACATGGAGATCATATCCCCCCCTTATGTATTATACATGGTGATCATATCCCCCCCTTATGTATTATACATGGAGATCATATCCCCCCCTTATGTATTATACATGGAGATCATATCCCCCCCCCCCTTATGTATTATACATGGTGATCATATCCCCCCCCCCCTTATGTATTATACATGGTGATCATATCCCCCCCCCCCCCTTATGTATTATACATGGTGATCATATCCTCCCCTCCCCCTTATGTATTATACATGGAGATCATATCCCCCCCTTATGTATTATACATGGAGATCATATCCCCCCCTTATGTATTATACATGGAGATCATATCTCCCCCCTTATGTATTATACATGGAGATCATATCCCCCCCTTATGTATTATACATGGAGATCATATCCCCCTT
Source organism: Staurois parvus (assembly GCF_062004578.1). Classification (NCBI taxonomy): domain Eukaryota; kingdom Metazoa; phylum Chordata; class Amphibia; order Anura; family Ranidae; genus Staurois; species Staurois parvus. The sequence continues at coordinate 316,393 of NW_028319003.1, forward strand.
ATGTATTATACATGGAGATCATATCCCCCCTTATGTATTATACATGGAGATCATATCCCCCCTTATGTATTATACATGGAGATCATATCCCCCCCTTATGTATTATACATGGAGATCATATCCCCCCCTTATGTATTATACATGGAGATCATATCCCCCCCTTATGTATTATACATGGAGATCATATCCCCCCCTTATGTATTATACATGGAGATCATATCCCCCCCTTATGTATTATACATGGAGATCATATCCCCCCCTTATGTATTATACATGGAGATCATATCCCCCCTTATGTATTATACATGGAGATCATATCCCGCTTATATATTATACATGGAGATCACATCCCCCCCTTATGTATTATACATGGAGATCATATCCCCCTTATGTATTATACATGGAGATCATATCCCCCCTTATGTATTATACCTGGAGATCATATAACCCCTTATGTATTATACATGGAGATCATATCCCCCCTTATGTATTATACATGGAGATCATATCCCCCCTTATGTATTATACATGGAGATCATATCCCCCCATTATGTATTATACATGGAGATCATATCCCCCCTTATGTATTATACATGGAGATCATATCCCCCCCTTATGTATTATACATGGAGATCATATCCCCCCCTTATGTATTATACATGGAGATCATATCCCCCCTTATGTATTATACATGGAGATCACATCCCCCCCTTATGTATTATACATGGTGATCACATCCCCCCCCCTTATGTATTATACATGGTGATCATATCCCCCCCCCCCCTTATGTATTATACATGGTGATCATATCCCCCTTATGTATTATACATGGAGATCATATCCCCCCTTATGTATTATACATGGAGATCATATCCCCCCTTATGTATTATACATGGAGATCATATCCCCCCTTATGTATTATACATGGAGATCATATCCCCCCCTTATGTATTATACATGGAGATCATATCCCCCCCTTATGTATTATACATGGAGATCACATCCCCCCTTATGTATTATACATGGAGATCACATCCCCCCTTATGTATTATACATGGAGATCACATCCCCCCCTTATGTATTATACATGGTGATCACATCCCCCCTATGTATTATACATGGAGATCACATCCCCCCCTTATGTATTATACATGGTGATCACATCCCCCCCCCTTATGTATTATACATGGTGATCATATCCCCCCCCCCTTATGTATTATACATGGTGATCATATCCCCCTTATGTATTATACATGGAGATCATATCCCCCCTTATGTATTATACATGGAGATCATATCCCCCCTTATGTATTATACATGGAGATCATATCCCCCCTTATGTATTATACATGGAGATCATATCCCCCCCTTATGTATTATACATGGAGATCATATCCCCCCCTTATGTATTATACATGGAGATCACATCCCCCCTTATGTATTATACATGGAGATCACATCCCCCCTTATGTATTATACATGGAGATCACATCCCCCCCTTATGTATTATACATGGTGATCACATCCCCCCTATGTATTATACATGGAGATCATATCCCCCCTTATGTATTATACATGGAGATCATATCCCCCCTTATGTATTATACATGGAGATCATATCCCCCCTTATGTATTATACATGGAGATCATATCCCCCCTTATGTATTATACATGGAGATCATATCCCCCCTTATGTATTATACATGGAGATCATATCCCCCCTTATGTATTATACATGGAGATCACATCCCCCCCTTATGTATTATACATGGAGATCACATCCCCCCTTATGTATTATACATGGAGATCACATCCCCCCCTTATGTATTATACATGGTGATCACATCCCCCCTATGTATTATACATGGAGATCATATCCCCCCTTATGTATTATACATGGAGATCATATCCCCCCTTATGTATTATACATGGAGATCATATCCCCCCTTATGTATTATACATGGAGATCATATCCCCCTTATGTATTATACATGGAGATCATATCCCCCCTTATGTATTATACATGGAGATCATATCCCCCCTTATGTATTATACATGGAGATCACATCCCCCCCTTATGTATTATACATGGAGATCACATCCCCCCTTATGTATTATACATGGAGATCACATCCCCCCCTTATGTATTATACATGGTGATCATATCCCCCCCTTATGTATTATACGTGGAGATCATATCCCCCCCTTATGTATTATACGTGGAGATCATATCCCCCCCTTATGTATTATACGTGGAGATCATATCCCCCCCTTATGTATTATACGTGGAGATCATATCCCCCCCTTATGTATTATTCGTGGAGATCATATCCCCCCTTATGTATTATACGTGGAGATCATATCCCCCCTTATGTATTATACGTGGAGATCATATCCCCCCCTTATGTATTATACGTGGAGATCATATCCCCCCCTTATGTATTATACATGGAGATCATATCCCCTCTTATGTATTATACATGGAGATCATATCCCCCTTATGTATTATACATGGAGATCATATCCCCCCTTATGTATTATACATGGAGATCATATCCCCCCCTTATGTATTATACATGGAGATCATATCCCCCCCTTATTTTTTAGGATTTTTAATATAAGACCCTATATTTTTTATAAATATATTAATAAGTTGGGGTCCCAACACTGAGCCTTGGGGTACCCCACTAATAACACTGAACCTTGGGGTACCCCATTAACCCCTTCCATACTGAGCACTTTTACCCCCTTCCTTCCCCCAGGCCATTTTTGAGGTTTCAGTTCTCTCACTTTCAGTGACAATTGTGCGATCATACAACACTGTACCCAAACTAAAATTTGGGGGATATCTGTACCGTCCCGACATTTGGGGGGATATCTGTACCGTCCCGACATTTGGGGGGATATCTGTACCGTCCCGACATTTGGGGGGATATCTGTACCGTCCCGACATTTGGGGGGATATCTGTACCGTCCCGACATTTGGGGGATATCTGTACCGTTCTGACATTTGGGGGGATATCTGTACCGTCCTGACATTTGGGGGATATCTGTACCGTCCCGACATTTGGGGGATATCTGTACCGTCCCGACATTTGGGGGATATCTGTACCGTCTTGACATTTGGGGGATATCTGTCCCGTCCCGACACTTGGGGGATCTCTGTCCCGTCCCGACACTTGGGGGATCTCTGTCCCGTCCCGACATTTGGGGGATCTCTGTCCCGTCCCGACATTTGGGGGGATCTCTGTCCCGTCCCGACATTTGGGGGGATGTCTGTCCCGTCCCGACATTTGGGGGGGATGTCTGTCCCGTCCCGACATTTGGGGGGGATGTCTGTCCCGTCCCGACATTTGGGGGGGATGTCTGTCCCGTCCCGACATTTGGGGGGGGATGTCTGTCCCGTCCCGACATTTGGGGGGGATGTCTGTCCCGTCCCGACATTTGGGGGGGATGTCTGTCCCGTCCCGACATTTGGGGGGGATGTCTGTCCCGTCCCGACATTTGGGGGATGTCTTTACCGTCCCGACATTTGGGGGATCTCTGTCCCGTCCCGACATTTGGGGGATCTCTGTCCCGACATTTGGGGGGATCTCTGTATAGTCCCGACATTTGGGGGGATGTCTGTCCCGTCCCGACATTTGGGGGGATGTCTGTCCCGTCCCGACATTTGGGGGGATGTCTGTCCCGTCCCGACATTTGGGGGGATCTCTGTCCCGTCCCGACATTTGGGGGGATCTCTGTCCCGTCCCGACATTCGTGGACCTCAGGAAATGAGATTGGCTGTCAGTCCTTCAGGATTGATCAATACTCAGATATCTCCCATAGTTTGTGAACTCTATAACTTCCCTTCAGACTAAATCATAAATCCTAATTTGGGTTTTTTCACCCCAGAAATGGAGCAGAAAACATCTCGGCCTAAATTTCTGAAGAACAATTATTTATTTGTAAACTTTTATAACAGAAATAAAGAAAAACGTTTTATTTTCAAAATTTTTGGTCTTTTGAGAAGAAAATGAAGCCATCCATAGTATACAACTGTCATGTGACCTGCAGTGATTGGTCACAACAGGTCACATGGTACTGACAATGGGGCGGTACACAGATCTGTCATTGGCCGTGTCGGAGGTACGTGGTCGGTGACAGATCCCGCCGCTGCACGGCTCTGCGGGGAGGCAAACTGCGCATTCCTGGAAGGACTCCATATGGCTTCCACCCGGAGGGACGAGGTGCTCACCCCGCCACCATCTGCCATAGTCCGGGGGGGAACCGGCTAATCACACTGAGCCTTGGGGTACCCCACTAATCACACTGAGCCTTGGGGTACCCCACTAATAACACTGAGACTTGGGGTACCCCACTAATCACACTGAGCCTCGGGGTACCCCACTAATCACACTGAGCCTCGGGGTACCCCACTAATCACACTGAGCCTTGGAGTACCCCACTAATGACACTGAGCCTTGGGGTACCCCACTAATGACACTGAGCCTTGGGGTACCCCACTAGTCACACTGAGCCTTGGGGTACCCCACTAGTCACACTGAGCCTTGGGGTACCCCACTAATCACACTGAGCCTTGGGGTACCCCACTAATCACACTGAGCCTTGGGGTACCCCACTAATCACACTGAGCCTTGGGGTACCCCACTAATCACACTGAACCTTGGGGTACCCCACTAATAATACTGAGCCTTGGGGTACCCCACTGACACCCCCAGACCATGCAGAGTATGAATCATTAACCACTACTCTCTGAATACGATCTTTCAGCCAGTTTTCTATCCATTTACATTCAGATTATTCCAGTATTTAACTTACACATTAGCTGTGTGTGGGGAACTGTGTCCGCGTACGCCACGTCCACCGCCACCCCTCTGTCCAAGTATACCACGTCCACCGCCGCCCCTCTGTCCGAGTACGCCACGTCCACCGCCGCCCCTCTGTCCGAGTACGCCACGTCCACCGCCGCCCCTCTGTCCGAGTACGCCACGTCCACCGCCACCCCTCTGTCCGAGTACGCCACGTCCACCGCCACCCCTCTGTCCGAGTACGCCACGTCCACCGCCACCCCTCTGTCCGAGTACGCCACGTCCACCGCCACCCCTCTGTCCGAGTACGCCACGTCCACCGCCACCCCTCTGTCCGAGTATACCACGTCCACCGCCGCCCCTCTGTCCGAGTACACCACGTCCACCGCCGCCCCTCTGTCCGAGTACGCCACGTCCACCGCCACCCCTCTGTCCGAGTACGCCACGTCCACCGCCACCCCTCTGTCCGAGTACGCCACGTCCACCGCCACCCCTCTGTCCGAGTACGCCACGTCCACCGCCACCCCTCTGTCCGAGTATGCCACATCCACCGCCACCCCTCTGTCCAAGGATTTGCTCACCTCCAATCTAACCCGTTCCATGATGGTTTAATCCCAGCTCACCTCTACATGTTGTCTACAGTAAACATTTCAGCTTCCACTGATTACAGAATACTAATACTGAGAGTCCTGACCCTTATACTATATAACTTGTACATTACATCCTCCTGACCCCTGCACTATATACTCTATGTTGTACATTACATACTCCTGACCCCTGCACTATATACTCTATGTTGTACATTACATACACCTGACCCCTGCACTATATACTCTATGTTGTACATTACATACTCCTGACCCCTGCACTATATACTCTATGTTGTACATTACATACTCCTGACCCCTGCACTATATACTCCGTGTTGTACATTACATACACCTGACCCCTGCACTATATACTCTATGTTGTACATTACATCCTCCTGACCCCTGCACTATATACTCCGTGTTGTACATTACATACTCCTGACCCCTGCATTATATACTCTATGTTGTACATTACATACTCCTGACCCCTGCACTATATACTCTGTTGTACATTCCATCCTCCTGACCCCTGCACTATATACTCCGTGTTGTACATTACATACTCCTGACCCCTGCATTATATACTCCATGTTGTACATTACATACTCCTGACCCCTGCACTATATACTGTATGTTGTACATTACATCCTCCTGACCCCTGCACTATATACTCTATGTTGTACATTACATACTCCTGACCCCTGCATTATATACTCCATGTTGTACATTACATACTCCTGACCCCTGCACTATATACTCCATGTTGTACATTACATACTCCTGACCCCTGCACTATATACTCCATGTTGTACATTACATACTCCTGACCCCTGCACTATATACTCTGTGTTGTACATTACATACCCCTGACCCCTGCACTATATACTCTGTGTTGTACATTACATACCCCTGACCCCTGCTCTCATCCTCCCCCCACTGCTATATATACACATAATATGTCTTCTCTGTTCCCCCCATTTCCTCCCAGCTGGACATTTTATATCGGATGATGTGATTGGAGCACAGACTTTTACATGGTGATAATAATGTGATAACATCCTCCAACCAGAAAGTGATAATGAGGGAGGAGCCAATACCCCAATGATGGTGGTCTTCAGGATGAGGGAGGAGTGAATACCCCAATGATGGTGGTCTTCAGGATCGGGGAGGAGCCAATACCCCAATGATGGTGGTCTTCAGGATCGGGGAGGAGCCAATACCCCAATGATGGTGGTCTTCAGGATGAGGGAGGAGTCACTACCCCAATGATGGTGGTCTTCAGGATGAGGGAGGAGTCAATACCCAATGATGGTGGTCTACAGGATGGGGGAGGAGCCAATAGCCCAATGATGGTGGTCTTCAAGGTCAGGATGAGGGAGGAGTCAATACCCCAATGATGGTGGTCTTCAGGATGTGGGAGGAGTCAATACCCAAATGATGGTGGTTTTCAGGATGGGGGAGGAGCCAATACCCCAATGATGGTGGTCTTCAGGATAAGGGAGGAGTAAATACCCCAATGATGGTGGTCTACAGGATGGGGGAGGAGCCAATAGCCCAATGATGGTGGCCTTCAAGGTCAGGGTGAGGGAGGAGTCAATACCCCAATGATGGTGGTCTTCAGGATGTGGGAGGAGTCAATACCACAATGATGGTGGTCTTCAGGGTCAGGATGGGGGAGGAGTCAATGCCCCAATGATGGTGGTCTTCAGGGTCAGTCCAGTCTTCATCTTGGTTGTTCACCCCCCATCCTCACTCTCTGACCTCTGGTGGGGCTCAGCCCCGCTGTTCTTCATGACTAAATCATGGAGTAAATAAGGAAGTGCAGTACTTCTTGTGTTGGGAAGATGGCGATGAGTGATAGAGGGGGTGGGGACCCTCATCCTATAATCCCCTCATCACTGTCCCTCCTATAAAAGACAGTTCTGGTTGTTTCCTCACTCTCTGACTAAGGTCCATGAATAAAGAAATGACCTGGTAGGAGATCAGAGGAGCCATTTCCTAGTTCCCTTGAGGGTGGAATTGTAAGCTCCTCAGAGACCAAGCTGCCTGATGTGGGCGGAGTCCTAGTTTGGGGGAACCAATCAGCTCCTGTCTAGTAATCCTCTTTGTCTTTGTATTTTAGTCCATGGCCGGGAGATGAGGAAAACCTCCGAGGATTGTCTCACTTTGTCTCCAGACTGGAAAGTAGAAGATGAGGACATCACACAGTATAGTCCAGGAGAAAACCCGGCTCCCTCCAATGTCCATCCGGCACCACCCAGTGTAGATGGACCATCGGATTCCTCGTATCCTGAGGAACCTCAGACTGTGCGGGACCGGGCCGACCTTCCAACAGGGAAGAGGTTCTCCTGTCCTGAGTGCGGGAAATGTTTCCAATATAAATCCCGTCTTAATTTGCATATAATATCTCACACGGGGGAGAAGCAGTATTCCTGTTCTGAGTGCGGGAAATGTTTCTCTTATAAATTCGGTCTTAAAAGGCATGAAAGAGCTCACACGGCAGAGAAGCTGTATTCCTGTCCTGAGTGCGGGAAATGTTTCCCTTCTAAATCCAATTTTAATGAGCATGTAAGATCTCACACGGTGGAGAAGCCGTATTCCTGTTCTGAGTGCGGGAAATGTTTTTTAGAAAAATCAAGACTTCTTATACATCAGAGATCTCACACAGGGGAGAAGCTATATGCCTGTCCTAAGTGCGGGAAAGGTTTCCAATCTAAATCTCAACTTAATGTGCATAAACGATCTCACACGGGGGAGAAGCCGTATTCCGGGCCTAACTGTGGGAAAGATTTTTCTATGAAACAAACACTTATCGTACATCAGAGGTCTCACACGGGGGAGAAGCCATATTCCTGTCCTGAGTGCGGGAAATATTTCCAATCTAAATCTCAACTTAATGTGCATAAACGATCTCACACGGGGGAGAAGCCATATTCCTGTTTAGAGTGCGGGAAATGTTTTTCAAGCAAGTCCTGTTTTCACACACATCAGAGATCTCACACGGGGGAAAAGCCATATTCCTGTCCTGAGTGTGGGAAATGTTTTTCAGCGAAGTACTATCTTTCCAGACATCAGAGACTTCACACGGGAGAGAAGCCGTATATTTGTCCTGAGTGCGGGAAATCTTTTTCACAGAGTTCCTATCTTCACACACATCAGAGATCTCACACGGGGGAGAAGCCGTATTCTTGTCCTGAGTGCGGGAAATGTTTTTCATGGAAGTCCCATCTTCGCTTACATCAGAGATCTCACACGGGGGAAAAGCCGTATTCCTGTCCTGAGTGCGGGAAATGTTTTTCACGGAAGTCTGTTCTTTGCTTACATCAGAGATTTCACACGGGTGAAAAGCCATATTCCTGTCCTGAGTGTGGAAAGTGGTTTTCATATAACTCTCATCTTCGCTCACATCAAAGATCTCACACGGGGGAGCAGCCATATTCCTGTTCTGAGTGCGGGAAATGTTTCCAATCTAAATCTGATCTTAATAAGCATATAAGATCTCACACGGGGGAAATGCCGTATTCCTGTCCTGAGTGCGGAAAGTTGTTTTCATGTAAGTCCAGTCTTTACATACATCAGAGATCTCACACGGGGGAGAAGCCGTATTCCTGTCCCGAGTGTGGAAAGTTGTTTTCACAGAAGTCCCATTTTAACTCACATCAGAGATCTCACACGGGGGAGCAGCCATATTCCTGTCCTGAGTGCGGGAAATGTTTTCCCTACAAGTCCAAACTTAACATACATCAGAGATCTCACACGGGGGAGAAGCCGTATTCCTGTCCTGAGTGCGGGAAATGTTTTTCATATACTCACAGTCTTTACTCACATCAGAGATCTCACACGGGGGAGAAGCCGTATTCTTGTCCTGAGTGCGGGAAATGTTTTTCACAGAAGTCCCATCTTTGCTTACATCAGAGATCTCACACGGGGGAAAAGCCGTATTCCTGTCCTGAGTGCGGGAAATGTTTTTCACGGAAGTCTGTTCTCTGCTTACATCAGAGATCTCACACGGGTGAAAAGCCATATTCCTGTCCTGAGTGCGGGAAATGTTTTTCACATACTCGCAGTCTTCACTTACATCAGAGATCTCACACGGGGGAGAAGCCGTATTCCTGTCCAGAGTGAGGGAAATGTTCCTCACTGAAGTCCTGTCTTCCTGTACATCAGGGATTATATTGTGGTAGACAGATCAGACCGGGGTCAGTCCTTATTGGGGGGCGGAATGGGGAAAGATGGGGGGAGGGCTATAACAGATGGTAAGAAGGTTCCCATGTTACAAACAACCAGTGGAATTGGTACCATTTGTATGCAAATAAAAAATACACAAAATCCGTGTGAACAAGGTGTCAGTGAATGAAGGAGGTGCCAGTGAAAGAAGGTGTCAGAGAATAGACAAGGTGTCGGTGAATGAACAAGGTGTCAGTAAATAAAGGAGGTGTCAGTGAATGGAGATGTCAGTGTATGAACAAGGTGTCAGGGAATGAAGGAGGTGTCAGGGAATGAAGGTGTCAGAGAATAGACAAGGTGTCAGTAAATAAAGGAGGTGTCAGTGAATGGAGATGTCAGTGTATGAACAAGGTGTCAGGGAATGAAGGAGGTGTCAGGGAATGAACAAGGTGTCAGGGAATGAAGGAGGTGTCAGTGAATGGAGATGTCAGTGTATGAACAAGGTGTCAGGGAATGAAGGAGGTGTCAGGGAATGAAGGAGGTGTCAGTGAATGGAGATGTCAGTGTATGAACAAGGTGTCAGGGAATGAAGGAGGTGTTAGTGAATGAAAAAGGTGTCAGTGAATGAAGGAGGTGTCATTGAAAAAGGTGTCAGTGAATGGACAAGGTGTCAGTGAATGAAGGAGATGTCAGTGAATGGACAAGCTGTCAATGAATGAACAAAATGTCAGTGAATGAAGGAGGTGTCAGTGAATGGAGGAGGTGTCAGTGAATGGAAGTGTTTGTTCCCCAATGCCAGAAGTCTGCCCAGCACAATAGGTGAGTTGGAAGGTTCGGTGAATGAAGAGAACTAGGATTGGATTGGTATTGCTGAATCTTGGCTTCATTCCTCACATGACTGGGCCATTCATATTCCTGGCTAGGTTCTCTTTCGGAGTGACGGGGGAAATAGGAAAGGGGGTGGAGTCTGGAATAGGAAAGGGGTGGAGTCTGTCTGTGAGAAGTGATCTCAGCGAGTGTGAGAGGACCTAGTTGATGGAGAGTGTGATGAGGCTGAAGTATTATGGGTGGAGCTGCACATGGGGGGCGGTACTACAAAGGTCATCATTGGAGTTTGTTATAGGCCTTCCAGTGTTAATGAGGAGGTGGAGACTCAGCTCCTCCCACAGATGGAAAGGGCGGGGACAGTGATAATAATGGGGGATGGTAACTACCCGGAAACATACTGGAGTAATGGGACTGCAGGAACAGTTAAAAGGACAAAAATGTATAAACCTACTACATGACAATTGTATGGTTCAGTTCATAGAGGCCCCACCTAGGAATGATGCTCTGCTGGACCTGTGTCATAGAGGCCCCAACTAGGAATGATGCTCTGCTGTACCTGGTCATAGAGGCCCCAACTAGTAATGATGCTCTGCTGGACCTGTGTCGTAGAGACGGGGATTGTCCCGTGGCTGAATTAAATCGCATTATTATTCGCAAATTCCGCCAAAGGCAGGAACGTCAGCCAATCGTCCTGTAGGAAGGACGTATAGCATCTTAAATATTGTTCCAGGGTCTGATTGGTCCTTTCTGTCTGCCCGTTGGTCTGAGGATGAAACGCAGAGGAGAGAGCCAGTTTGATGCCAAGTGCCTTACATAAGGCCTTCTAGAATTTGGAGGTAAATTGGACTCCTCGGTCCGACACGATGTCTTCCGGGACCCCATGCAGCCTGACCACTTCTCGAACGAATATCTGAGCGGTCTCCAACGCCGATGGGGTGCTCTTCAGGGGCAAGAAATGGGCCATTTTAGATAGGCGGTCGATAACCATGAAGATTGCAGTATGGCCCTGGGACGGAGGAAGCTCAACTATGAAGTCCGTAGCAATCATTTGCCAAGAACGAACAGGTATGGGTAATGGGCATAATAGCCCCCAGGCCTTGCTTCTAGGTGGTTTGTTCCTTTGACAGGTGGTACAAGACTTGACGTACCGTTCGCAGTCTCCGGCCATGTTAGGCCACCAAAAGGTGCGTCTAAGCAGCTCAAGGGTCTTTGCCAGTCGGAAGTGTCCTGCCATCGGGTGATCATGGCAATGCTCCAGGACCCGCGTCTGGACCTCTTCTGGCACCACGATCAACCCCTCTTTCCATTTCAGTCCCCTTTTTTCAGGAGTGGTACCCTCGGTGGGATGGGCATAGTCACCGATGCATCCTGTAGCTTAGAGCGCAGTTCTGTCTGGAGGGCCAGAAAGTTTCCGGATGAAGGGATGGTATCTGGTCTGGGTTCTTCCTTAGGGTCCTCAAACATGCGCGAGAGATCATCAGGTTTTGTGTTCTTGGATCCTGGCCTATAGGTAATATGGAATGAGAATCGGGAGAAGAAGAGCGCCCATCTCGCCTGGCGTGGTCGTAGGCGTTTTGCCGTCCTCAAATATTCCAGATTTTTATGGTCTGTAAAAATCAAAATCGGGTGGGCGGCTCCTTCTAGCAAATACCTCCATTCCTCCAAAGCGGTTTTGATAGCCAATAATTCTTGGTCAACAATGTCATAGTTTCGCTCGGCCGGGGTAAGTTTCCTTGAGAAGAATGCCACCGGGTGCAGAAGTTCCTTCGTGCCCTTCCTCTGGGACAGGATTGACCCTACTGCATTTTCAGATGCGTCTACTTCTAGTATATATGGTAGTGCCGTGTCCGGGTGGCCCAGAATGGGTGCCGTGGTAAACAAGCTTTTTAGGGACTCGAAGGCTGCCTGGGCCTCTGGCGTCCATTTGAAGCGGAATCCTTGTTTGGTTAACTGTGTGATAGGGGAGACCAGACCTGAAAAGTTCTTGATAAACTTCCTATAGAAGTTGGCAAATGCAATGAACATGTGGACGCCCTTCTTGTCAGTAGTGATTGGCCAATCGAGAATTGCCGTGACTTTCTGGGGGTCCATCGCAACCCCCGCGGTGGAGATGATCAGACCCAAAAAGGAGATACTCTGTTGTTCAAGGACCCTTGTCACATGATCCCTATGAGTCTCCAGTGAGGGTGAAAATATCAAGATATCGTCAATATACACAATGACAAAAATGTCAAATGTCAAAATGTCAAGGTAGTCCCTGAATATGTCGTTGACAAAATGTTGGAAAGTGGCCGGGGCATTGCAGAGTCCAAAGGGCATAACCAGGTACTCGAAGTGGCCAAAACGAGTGCGAAACGCAGTCTTCCACTCGTCCCCTTCCCTTATGCGGACCAAATTATATGCCCCCCTTAGATCTTATTTAGTGAAACAAGCTGCGGATTTTAAGCTTTGAAAAAGCTCCGGGACCGGAGGCAAAGGATAGCGATTTTTAATCGTGATCCTATTCAATTCACGGTAGTCAACACAGGGTCTTAGGGATTTATCCTTCTTTTCTACAAAGAAAATCCCTGCTCCTGCTGGTGAGGTGGAAGGGCGGATAAACCCTTTTTGAAGATTCTCATCTATGTATTCCTTGAGAACCCCCAATTCTAATTCAGACAGAGGGAAGATTCGGCCAAAAGGAATCTCGGAACCAGGCAAAAGATCGATTGGACAGTCGTATGGGCGGTGAGGAGGCAGGGTGTCGGCCCCGCGCTTGCTAAAGACATCTAGATAGCCATGGTAGGCCGCTGGAATGACTTGTCTTAAACTGGGGTCTTCCTCTGAGCACAGGAGAATCTGGGGGGTTCTGGGGCCCGAAGCGTGACAGTGTTCCTGACAATATGTCGAGAGGAACCTTATTGACCCGGTTTCCCAGTTGATTTGGGGGTTGTGAGCCTGTAGCCATGGAAGCCCCAAAATCACTGCAAAAAGGGGTGACGCGATGGCATCAAAATGTAAGAGTTCCCGGTGTTGACCCGCTATGATGGTAAGAATAGGGGGTGTTTCCTGGTCTACTAACCCTGATCTAATCCGGGAGCCATCAGCTAAAAATAAATTGAGACCCCATTTTCTGGGCTGTAGAGGAATCTCCTGCTGACGTGCAAAATCAAGATCCAAAAAACAACTGCATGCCCCTGAGTCAATGATAGCCGTCGTTTCCACGGTTCTTCCTGGGAGCTGAAAGAAGAGGGGTACCGCTTAGTAACTGGACTGACTCATATTCCCAATAGAACAAGAAGAAACTGAAGAAGTCGACTTACGTGCTTTCTCCACAATAGAGGCAGAGATTCCTGGATCGTCTTCGTTGACGCTCCTCGGGAGACAGGGTATGCCGAGCCAGCCCCAACTGCATGGGCTCTGGGGTGTCCACCGGAACGGATGATTGGTTGTTCGTGGGGGCAAGCTGACCTGCTCTTCTGACCGGGGCCCATGTAACTCCCTGACCCTGGCCAGACCTCTCAAACCTGTGTTCCCGCAATCTGCGATCGATTTGGATCGCCAGGGAGATTAGATCCTCCAGGGACTCTGGGAGGCCCACTCGGGCCAGTTCGTCTTTCAAGGCCTCTGAGAGTCCGACCCGAAATTGGTGACGCAGGGCAGCGTCATTCCAGCGCGTGTCTCCCATCCATCGCCTGAATTCGGAAGCGTATTCTTCCGCCGCCCGGCGACCCTGTCGGAGTGAGTATAGGGCTGATTCAGCGGAAGCTGCCCGCTGTGGGTCATCATAAAGGATGGCCATGGCTTCGAAAAAATCGTTTACTGATTTCAAATGGGAATCATGGTTTTCCATCAATCGATGGGCCCAGTCCTGGGGTTCGTCTTGAAGCAGGGAGATTATGAACCCCACTTTAACCGACTCGGTCGTGAACGCGCGGGGCTGTAAGTCAAAATAAAGGAGACAGGAATTCCGGAAAGCCCTAATACGCGCACGGTCTCCCCGGAATCGTTCTGGTAGAGGAACACGGGGTTCAGCCAGAGGGGGTGCAGCAGCTACCGTGGCGGGCCCAGGGGTTTCCTCAGAACCGGCGGCAGAGGCCGGGGCCTGGGAAGGGGCATCAGACGTGGTCAAGGTCTGAAAGCGATTCTCTAGGCGGGTGCATTTGTCTTGTAATGCCGTGACGGCCTGGGTCAGGGCCAATAAGTGCCTGCAAATGTCCTCCAGGGGAGAAGGTCTCCCTCCAGACTCTGTCATGGCTGAATGGTACTGTAAGGGATCACATGACAGCACCTCTAGCAACCCACTGGTCGGGCTTCTCCAGAGCGCGGAGTCTAAGTTCCGGAGCACTTGTTCACCAGAGCCCCTGATGGTGGGGATGGACTTGGAGCGCTCCGAGACCAGGTCGCGACTACTGGATATACCCACCAGTGGTAGAGGAGTCCGCCAGGGGCTCCCGCAGGGTGAGAGTCTGATGTGAGGGGACCAGGGGGTCCTAGAGGGATGGATGGAGGAGCGAAAGCTAAGTCAAACAAGCCGAGTCGGTAGCCAGGGGGTCGGTGCGGTACAAAACAGTAGGCAAAGAATGGTCGGGTCACACGCCAGGTCCATAACAGGAGATCAGATCTAAAGGGGAACATCCAGGAGCAAAGTCAGGCAAGCCAGGGGGTCAGGATAGGAGAAGGCAGCAAGGTCAGACAATCCGGATCAATAGTACTCACAACACAGGTATCAGATAACAGGAATCGCAGAAAGACCATTCGGCAACAAGTGTCTGTGCAGGGCTGGTTTAAGTAGCCCGCCCTGCACCTGACAGGTTCAGCCTAGGTCCTAGTGCCTGCCCAGCACTGTCATAAATGACGGGTGCGCCTGGGTCCTAGTGCCCTGCTGCCTGCATGTCTTGACATGCACCTACGCATGTGCAGACCCATGCGTCGCGATGGTCCCTGACAGGTATGCTCTAAGCCCCCACCCAGTCATCACATGTCCACAATGGCCGCTGTTCATGCCCTATATGACATCCGTGTTGGCATGAAAAGGCAAGGGACCCCTGGTCAGCCCCCACGTAGACATTTGTCGGTAGAACTTAATGACACATTTTTAGCAGGTAACATCAGTTTTAGCACCAATATTAGCTCTAGCTCCTGTAGGACCCTCGTCAGTCCATTATGGGTAACTGGACAGCTAGGCAGCCCTCAGGTGTGCTTTAACATCAGCTTTGGCACAGGTAACAAGTTTGTTGGGACTACCACCTGCGAGGGAGGTATAACTGTCAATCTGACTAACCAGACTTCCTTTCTGAGTAACCACACTGACCGACCAGACCACGTGTGTTGGAAGGACGGATGTGATGTGCAGACTGAGGGAGCAATCCCCCAGTCTGTGCAACTGTTGCTCAGTGCCAGAGGCCGAACGAGGAACTCCTCCTGTTCTGCTCTGACAGGTCCATACTATTTTCTGTGTGGTTCGGCAGCCTATAGAACATTTCCCCAGAACGCAAAAGGTTTGTGTGCCCTCATAAAGCTAGTCCCCGCATCCTATGTAGTGATGGATCATGAAGAGTTGATGGTCCACAAGAAGGTAAGGATGGCAGGGAGAGTTCGCAGGGAGCTGTTCTCTGAGGGCGACCAGGCATGGGCTTGGTTCCCCTCATGGACAGGATGGGGAATAGAACTTATGAAGCACCTGAACAATTTTTCTGTCATCGTGGATAGTATGGATATCGAGACCGTAGAGGCTGTCAGAGAAATTGCCCAAGAACAACGGCAGATGGGAATTCTAGTGCTTCAGGAGAAGATGGCCCTTGATTACCTTTTAGCCGCCAAAGGGGGGTTCTGTGAGTTCATCGGAGAGGATTGTTGTACTTGGATAGAAGACACCGATGACAAGGTCCAGGCCCATATGGACAAAGTTAGTGAACTACAGGGAAAAGCTAGAGCTATAGCTAGTGAGGGTTGGAACCCGTTCAAGGGTTTGGGAGGATTGGGAGATTTCCTGTTCTCCATCGGATCTTGGTTGAAGGAAATGGGAGTGTATGTCCTGATGCTTCTCTTTTTCATCTGCCTTTTATATGCCGCGGTGAGATGTTCCTGTTGCCTCATCGACCGTGTAAGCCAAGCTCGGGCAGACGACCACATCTCCATTCCCGCTCCTGGGATCCCACTCCAACCACTGATCGGAGGAAGACCTCACCAACCAACCACCTTCTCTGCAGGTTACATCCTGGCTTCCCTCTAATTTATCTCCCTGAAGACCACATTCTCCAAGACCTCCAAGCAAGCTTCAAGCCTTATCGTTGTTTGTGTATAAAGCTGCAAGATTTGTTCCACTTTTTGGAAAACCGTCTGGGTCGAGACCAGCCTTGTGTGGCCCCGTTTGCAGGGGCAATTTGAGAATCGGCTGCTGGATCTCCCCGCACCACCGTGGGATGACAAGCCTTGTTTATACCACAAGTCCGGTTCCATTTGCCGGACCAGTTTGAAAAAGTTCCGTTTGTGGTTTTTGCAAGAGCCTTCCTGTAGTGAAGGCTCCAACACTCTTGAGGATCATCGCTTCAATCAAGCCTGTTTGCGTCGAGTCTGCGTCGGGTCTTGTTGTTTCAGGTACCCCGTGCAGCTTTATTCTCAGGGACAACTACAGGAACTCTGGTCTAAGACCAACTGTTTGAGGTTTTGAGACGACACCCATCAAGCTGAAGAAGATCAAGAAGGGACACGAGGAGAATATGATAAAACAGGAGGGAATGTCATGGAAATTTTGTATTTACAGGTTGAACTTTAAATGTGTCATATATGAGTGTTCTTCATATGTCTCTTGTGTGTATAATGAAAGCTCTGAAGGCTGCAATTGGGCCATGCCATGTACAATGTATGTATTACAGTACTCAGCTCGGTAATGGATGAGATGGCAGATCTGCGCCTATAGCCCGGCGTGTATACCACCATTCGATGCGAATGCCGCCGGTGGTAGGCCGCGGGCCTGTATCCACATATCAGCAGCATAGTACCACATGGACTTCGTATGGCCAGGCACCGGGCAGTGCGAACTCCACGTGTAGGCTCATGTATATCTCTACAAGCCATTACCGACCTGAACTGTATCTGGATGGATGTGTTTTAATAAAGATCGTATCGGGCCCATCCAGGTACAGACTGATGTTTAATCTAGGGGATGCTTGTACAGAGAATGAACATACTGCTAGGAGCTGATAGCATGTAAAGGATGGGAAGCTTGCTCTCCAAAGAGAGCTCACCAGGGGGAGGCGGAGGACTGGTTTAACTGGTTTTCAGTATAGATAAGAGGAAACATTACACTCCAACCAGGATGGACATTCTCGTGTATGGACACTCCCTATACATTGTTCTGTGGGAGGGGATTGGCCTGACCCCCCCGTGCGGGTGTGTGTGTGTTTTTTTGTAAGTGAATAAAACAAGAGTCTGGGGTTAGAGCCGGACACAGAGTGAATTCAACCTCCAACCTTAGAGTATCATCTGATTATTCCTGGGTCACGGGAGCTCCATTTTCCCCACATCTCAACAGAGCTAAACCAGTTGGAGGCGCTGGAATCGTGGGGCTAAGCTACAGTCGCGGTAAATGGAGGGCGCAATACGGCTGCAGCAAAGTTCGCACAGCTTTACGGGGGATTGCTGCGCATCCAACTGCGGGTACTCACGGTAAGGAAAAATTTGTTGAAAGTGAATTTCCAAGACAGTCTCTCTCCCTGATATGAAGGACAGGACATTCTGGGTAGTCTGTCTCTCTCCCTGATATGAAGGACGGGGCATTCTGGGTAGTCTGTCTCTCTCTCTGATATGAAGGATGGGACATTCTGGGTAGTCTGTCTCTCTCTCTGATATGAAGGATGGGACATTCTGGGTAGTCTGTCTCTCTCTGATATGAAGGACGGGACATTCTGGGTAGTCTGTCTCTTTCTCTGATATGAAGGACGGGACATTCTGGGTAGTCTGTCTCTCTCCCTGATATGAAGGACGGGACATTCTGGGTAGTCTGTCTCTCTCTCTGATATGAAGGACGGGACATTCTGGGTAGTCTGTCTCGGTCTCTGATATGAAGGACGGGACATTCTGGGTCATCTGTCTCGGTCTCTGATATGAAGAACGAGACATTCTGGGTCATCTGTCTCGCTCTCTAATATGAAGGACGGGACATTCTGGGTAGTCTGTCTCTCTCTGATATGAAGGACGGGACATTCTGGGTAGTCTGTCTCTCTCTGATATGAAGGACGGGACATTCTGGGTAGTCTGTCTCTCTCTGATATGAAGGACGGGACATTCTGGGTAGTCTGTCTCTCTCTCTGATATGAAGGACGGGACATTCTGGGTAGTCTGTCTCTCTGATATGAAGGACGGGACATTCTGGGTAGTCTGTCTCTCTCTGATATGAAGGACGGGACATTCTGGGTAGTCTGTCTCTCTCTGATATGAAGGACGGGACATTCTTTGTAGTCTCTCTCTCTGATATGAAGGACGGGACATTCTGGGTCGTCTGTCTCTCTCTGATATGAAGGACGGGACATTCTGGGTAGTCTGTCTCTCTCTGATATGAAGGGCGGGACATTCTGGGTCGTCTGTCTCTCTCTGATATGAAGGGCGGGACATTCTGGGTCGTCTGTCTCTCTCTGATATGAAGGACGGGACATTCTGGGTAGTCTGTCTCTCTCTGATATAAAGGACGGGACATTCTGGGTCGTCTGTCTCTCTCTCTGATATGAAGGACGGGACATTCTGGGTCGTCTGTCTCTCTCTCTGATATGAAGGACGGGACATTCTGGGTAGTCTGTCTCTCTCTCTGATATGAAGGACGGGACATTCTGGGTCGTCTGTCTCTCTCTCTGATATGAAGGACGGGACATTCTGGGTAGTCTCTCTCTCTCTGATATGAAGGACGGGACATTCTGGGTCGTCTGTCTCTCTCTCTGATATGAAGGACGGGACATTCTGGGTCGTCTGTCTCTCTCTCTCTGATATGAAGGACGGGACATTCTGGGTCGTCTGTCTCTCTCTCTGATATGAAGGACGGGACATTCTGGGAAGTCTGTCTCTCTCTGATATGAAGGACGGGACATTCTGGGTAGTCTGTCTCTCTGATATGAAGGACGGGACATTCTGGGTAGTCTGTCTCTCTCTGATATGAAGGATGAGACATTCTGGGTGGTCTGTCTCTCTCTGATATGAAGGACGGGACATTCTGGGTAGTCTGTCTCTCTCTGATATGAAGGACGGGACATTCTTTGTAGTCT
The DNA here is from genome assembly GCF_062004578.1 of Staurois parvus. NCBI lineage: Eukaryota > Metazoa > Chordata > Amphibia > Anura > Ranidae > Staurois > Staurois parvus. The sequence goes on from NW_028319003.1 coordinate 336,025, forward strand.
CTCTCTCTGATATGAAGGACGAGACATTCTGGGTCATCTGTCTCGCTCTCTAATATGAAGGACGGGACATTCTGGGTAGTCTGTCTCTCTCTGATATGAAGGACGGGACATTCTGGGTAGTCTGTCTCTCTCTGATATGAAGGACGGGACATTCTGGGTAGTCTGTCTCTCTCTGATATGAAGGATGGGACATTCTGGGTCATCTGTCTCGCTCTCTAATATGAAGGAAGGGACATTCTGGGTAGTCTGTCTCTCTCTGATATGAAGGAGGGGACATTCTGGGTCGTCTGTCTCTCTCTGATATGAAGGACGGGACATTCTGGGTAGTCTGTCTCTCTCTGATATGAAGGACGGGACATTCTGGGTCGTCTGTCTCTCTCTCTGATATGAAGGACGGGACATTCTGGGTCGTCTGTCTCTCTCTCTCTGATATGAAGGACGGGACATTCTGGGTCGTCTGTCTCTCTCTGATATGAAGGACGGGACATTCTGGGTAGTCTGTCTCTCTCTGATATGAAGGACGGGACATTCTGGGTAGTCTGTCTCTCTCTGATATGAAGGACGGGACATTCTGGGTAGTCTGTCTCTCTCTGATATGAAGGACGGGACATTCTGGGTCGTCTGTCTCTCTCTCTGATATGAAGGACGGGACATTCTGGGTCGTCTGTCTCTCTCTCTCTGATATGAAGGACGGGACATTCTGGGTAGTCTGTCTCTCTCTGATATGAAGGATGGGACATTCTGGGTCGTCTGTCTCTCTCTCTGATATGAAGGACGGGACATTCTGGGTAGTCTGTCTCTCTCTGATATGAAGGACGGGACATTCTGGGTAGTCTGTCTCTCTGATATGAAGGACGGGACATTCTGGGTAGTCTGTCTCTCTCTGATATGAAGGACGGGACATTCTGGGTAGTCTGTCTCTCTCTCTGATATGAAGGACGGGACATTCTGGGTAGTCTGTCTCTCTGATATGAAGGACGGGACATTCTGGGTAGTCTGTCTCTCTCTCTGATATGAAGGACGGGACATTCTGGGTAGTCTGTCTCTCTCTCTGATATGAAGGACGGGACATTTTGGGTCGTCTGTCTCTCTCTCTCTGATATGAAGGACGGGACATTCTGGGTAGTCTCTCTCTCTCTGATATGAAGGACGGGACATTCTGGGTCGTCTGTCTCTCTCTCTGATATGAAGGACGGGACATTCTGGGTCGTCTGTCTCTCTCTCTGATATGAAGGACGGGACATTCTGGGTAGTCTCTCTCTCTCTGATATGAAGGACGGGACATTCTGGGTAGTCTGTCTCTCTCTCTGATATAAAGGACGGGACATTCTGGGTAGTCTGTCTCTCTCTGATTTGAAGGACGGGACATTCTGGGTAGTCTGTCTCTCTCTGATATGAAGGACGGGACATTCTGGGTAGTCTGTCTCTCTCTCTGATATGAAGGACGGGACATTCTGGGTAGTCTGTCTCTCTCTGATATGAAGGACGGGACATTCTGGGTAGTCTGTCTCTCTCTCTGATATGAAGGACGGGACATTCTGGGTAGTCTGTCTCTCTCTGATATGAAGGACGGGACATTCTGGGTAGTCTGTCTCTCTCTCTGATATGAAGGACGGGACATTCTGGGTAGTCTGTCTGATTTTGGGGGTCTCTGTTTTATTCTGTATACCTTTGTTTTTATCTTGTGTTCTGTGTCTTTAAGACTTTTCTATCTGCAGTAAAATATATTTGTTAAACAGTTGGTTACATAAGAGTTGGTTTATTGTTTCTTACTTTTTATTAGTTATTTTGGCTCCTCCCTGATATCTCTGTAAGGCAGGGGTGTCCAAACTTTTTTCAAAGAGGGCCAGATTGGATGAAGTGAACATGGTGGAGGGCCGAACATTTTTCCGAACATTCTTTGAACCATTACAATTAAATGCAAATAAATTATTTTATGCCGAGTTAATTGCAAACGACATACTTTCCATTTCATAACATTGAGATCAACTGACAGCTGAGATTTCACAATGTATTGAAAAAAACTTACCTGCACTAATGTGAAGGGTGAAAGTGAGATCTGGACTGCAGCAAATCGGTTAGATCAGGTACAAAGGCCGTGGTTTTGATGCGCAAAATGTCACGCAGATGAGAGTCACTTAGTCCTGTCCTCGCACTTTTCATAGCAGAGAATGTCTTCTCACACAAATATGTTTCAGCCAAACAAGCTCAGCATTTTCTTAGCCAATGTCCGAATCTCTTGAACCCGGCCCTTATCCAGTTGGCGGTGAAAGTTCACAAGAGAGAGCTGTTGGTGACGACTGCGTAACTCGCTGTCACAATGCAGCTCAATGAGCTCGAGCTGCAGCTGATCTGGAGCATCATCGGGGTCAACAGAGAATGGAGAGGAGGAAAGGCTGATCTCACTTTCAATAGCTGCAAAATCTTCAAAGAGCTGTTTAAACTCCCCAGCCAGAGATGCGATGTCCGCTGCATGCCTGCTCATTTGCGCACTGATATTGTCCTGTGAAAAACTGTTCATTACTTCCTGCAATGCTGAAAAATGTATGGTATTGGGCTGCGTTTGTGACAAATTTTTTTAAGTCCGCAAACGTGCAACTATAACGAAAAAAAACCCGTAAGTGTTCACAAAAAAAGTGCAAGTGCAAAACACCACACGAAAAAGTGCACTTAGGGGTGTGCTATGTCCTACCCCTAAAGGGGCTTGGACCGCTTACCCTGATCCCCCGGGGCACGAAGCTCCTGACGGGGACAAGGTTCCCAATTGGTCCTCCTGGCCAAAAGGCCTGGTGGACCACCGTTCCCTATGCCCAGCCGAAGCCGGACATCCAGTACTAGGCAAGGAGGCTCTCCCGAAGAAGAGCCTCCTAGGGATCAGGGGAGGAAGGAACCGTATGGCCACACATCCTCCCCCTAGACTTCAGGGTAGGCCCGAGGACCCACACCCTCCATCCGTGAAAAACACACACATAAGGCAAAGAAAAAGTGACAAACGTGGGTAAGTGCATAATAAATAAGAGAAAGAGAAAATAAAAAAATGGTACCGTGCCGAATTGTGCACAGACCGGGCCCTGAGGCCCGTAGCAAAAATTGCCCTGGACTTAGCCAAAAGGCCTGGTCCTTAGGGCGCTGTGCAAAAAGGAGTGCAAAAACAGTGACCAAGTGTCATTTTCACACCGTGGGGTCCCACACCTAAGTGTTACTAGTGACACCCCTGAGCGCGTCTCCCCAGGGGGCACTGAGTTTGCGGACTTTTTGCCTCCCCAGCCCCTGGCCAGACCAAGGTAGCTTGTTCAAATCAGGAGGAACTGGGTCTTTCCAGTCTTCCCAGAGGAATTACTCCCAGGGCCCTAGCATAACTCGTGGCGCTCCCCGGTTTCTGTCCCTCCGGTACTAGCCTTCCGGACCCCCATCATTCCAGTGAGGGTACTATACAACAACCATCCCCGCAAAGCTAGAATGGCCGGGAGCGCCCCCACTGGACACTGATAAGAACAGATACTACACTTGATCTTAGCCAAAAGGCCGAGAAGCGATTGTGACAAATGCCTTTGGAAAAGTTGCAGCTTTGTTTCAAAGGCCTTGAGGTGTGAATAAAGCTGGTTCACCGCGGCATCTTTTCCCTGAAGACTCGTGTTTAGTACATTCGGATGCTTTGTTATGTCGACTAAAAACCCCAAATCAGCCGGCCAAATAGGATCAGAAAGTTCTCGCATCGGTCGCCCCTTTGTTTCCAGGAATTCTTTGATTTCCTTTCTGAGAGAGTGAAAACGCTGCAGCGCAGACCCCCGACTGAGCCATCTTACATTGCTGTGATATAAAACATCTTCGTATTCAGCCTGGATGTCCAGTAGAAACTGTTTAAACTGGCGGTGGCACAGAGCTTTAGCGGGAATAAAATGAATATTCTTTACAAGCGGTTTCATAACGTGATCATATGTGAGATGTTTAGCACAGAGAACTTGCTGATGAATGATACAATGGAGTTTAATAGCTTCGCCTCCTTCTTCAATCACCTTGTTACAGATTCGGGTTGATAATCCACTTCGTTCACCAACCATGGCAGGTGCCCCATCAGTAATAATCCCAGTAACTTTGTTCCAGGGCAGTTTCATGTCATTTACTACCATCAAGGAAGTCTCCAAGATCCTCTCTGATGCCCGCCTCACCACCTGCCCCCTCGACCCTATCCCCTCACAACTCCTACGACCTCCCTCCCCCTCCATCCTACGCTCCATCACCCACATCTTTAATCTCTCCCTCTCCTCCGGCACTTTCCCCTCCCCTCTGAAGCATGCACACATCACCCCCATACTTAAAAAGCCCTCCCTGGACCCCAATGAGCCGAACAACCTCAGACCCATCTCCCTGCTCCCATTTACATCTAAACTCCTCGAGCGCCTCGTCTACACCCGCCTATGCTCTCACCTCAACGACAACCACCTCCTTGATCCCCTACAGTCCGGCTTCCACCCCCTACACTCCACCGAAACTGCCTTACTGAAACTCTCCAACGACCTGCTAACCACCAAAGCTAATGGCCACTACTCAGTGCTACTACTCCTTGACCTCTCTGCGGCCTTCGACACAGTTGACCACCCCCTCCTCCTCAAAAAACTACACTCCCTTGGCCTCAGAGATTCTGCTCTCTCCTGGCTCTCATCCTACCTGTCACAACGCTCCTTCAGCGTTACCTATAATGCTACCACCTCCCCCTCACTCCCCCTCTCTGTTGGGGTCCCTCAAGGCTCTGTCCTCGGGCCCCTTCTCTTCTCCGTCTACACCTCCTCTCTTGGCCAACTCATACACTCTCACGGCTTCAACTATCACCTCTATGCCGACAACACGCAAATCTATCTCTCGACCCCCCACCTCACCCCCTTGGTCTCAGCCCGAATCACACACCTACTGAGCGACATATCAGACTGGATGTCACTCCACTTCCTTAAATTGAACCTCTCCAAAACCGAGTTTCTTGTCTTCCCCCCAGCCCGGACACCACCCCCCATTGACTTCTCTGTCACATCCAACAACGCTACCATCAAACCCGCCCCGCAGGCCAGAGTACTTGGTGTCATTCTGGACTCCAACCTATCCTTCCAGCCCCAAGTCCAATCTTTAACAAACTCGTGCAGACTCCGCCTCCGCAACATGCAGACTCCGCCTCCGCAACATCGCCAAAATCTGCACGTTCCTAACCCCAGAAACCACTAAGCAGCTCATCCACTCCCTTTTCATATCACGACTCGACTACTGCAACTCCCTCCTCACTGGCCTGCCTCGCCGCTGGCTATCCCTGCTTCAGTCCATCCTGAATACGGCTGCCAGACTCATTCACCTTTCCAACCACTCCATCTCCGCCACCCCCCTCTGCCAATCCCTCCACTGGCCTCCACTCAGTGTCCTCCACCCCCCTCTGCCAATCCCTCCACTGGCCTCCACTCAGTGTCCTCCACCCCCCTCTGCCAATCCCTCCACTGGCCTCCACTCAGTGTCCTCCACCCCCCTCTGCCAATCCCTCCACTGGCCTCCACTCAGTGTCCTCCACCCCCCTCTGCCAATCCCTCCACTGGCCTCCACTCAGTGTCCTCCACCCCCCTCTGCCAATCCCTCCACTGGCTTCTGATTGCGCAACGGATCAAATTCAAAATCCGAACGCTGACAGACATACAAAGCCGTCCACCATACTGCCCCGAACTACATCACTGACCTAATATCCAAGTACCGCCCAACACGCACACTCTGCTCCTCACAAGACCTCCTTCTCTCTAGTTCCCTGGTCTCCTCCTCCCATGCCCACCTCCAGGACTTCTCCAGGGTGTCACCCATCCCCTGGAACTCCCTGCCCCAACCCATCAGATTATCACCTACTCTCCTCTCCTTTAGGCGCACCCTGAAAACCCACCTCTTCAGGGAAGCCTACCCCACCCCCTGCTAACCTGCCGACCTCCTCCACTCTTCCTACCACTCCATCCCCCACAGCTATCTCCTCCTGTACCACCTTCCCCTCCCTCCTAGATTGTAAGCTCCAAGGATCAGGGCCCTCGATCCCCTCATGTATCACATTGTATTGGTATTGTTCTGTCACATGTTCTGTCCCCCTCTGTAATGTACAGCGCTGAGCGAACTATTGGTGCTTTATAAATACTGTATAATAATAATCTATTGCGGAACTAACAGCAACAAATACATCTTTTCCTCTT